>NC_029774.3:19773861-19878266 GCF_000817695.3 Arachis duranensis | reverse complement strand
ATAAAGTTGTCATGATGTAACCAGAGATAAGGTTCCTTCTTATCTCTTAGTATTGCAGTCCACGTGTCTGTATTTAAATAGCTTGCTTAAAGTTGTTTGTCCTGTTGTAATGATGGATAAGATTCTTTCTTATCCTCCACTACCCAAGAGCCTCTATATATAGAGTGCTCTCCCATTGTAAAAATCAGAACTTGATCTTTCAATATAACCATTGTAAGATATTCACCATGAATACTCTCTAAATCTCTCTCTCTCTGAAATCTTGAGTCTCCAATATGCTTACCTTTGCTTACTAGTTTCACGTATGCTCTAGGCTTGCCTCGTTCTTGAGGATCCTGCCTATCAGAAATGAAACTGATCCGATCCATGAGAAGTTCCAGTATTGGAAAGAAAGAACATATCGGCATCCATGACGCTCTTGTCATAAGGTCCCTTGAATCCCCAATTGAGATGAGTTTAGTGGGAAATCGGGATAGAGATGACAGGAGGTATTGGTCCCTTGGTATGTTCTTTCAGAAGTACGTCTGGATGCACCCCGTGGTATCAGAGCCTAATGAACTAAAGCAAAGAGAAGATATATTGGAGATGATAGAGAGTAAGAGAGACTTTGAAATATTCATGTCAAACCCTGAATCTAGCCAACCTATCTTTCATAATACAGAACTTTCTCTTGATCGTTTACCACCGTCTGTTCATAAAACCCTATCCAACAAGATAGAAAATCTTGTCGAAATCACCCATGTACCAGAAGACTCAAAAATCCCTGCTACTCAACAACCTCTCATAAATCCATACTCTTTCTACCACCGAAAAAAGCAGTTTAGTATTCGCCACCTCATAAGAAGACAACCATCACCTCCTGTTAAGGAAGTGATTCAAACCTCCTGTTTACAACAGTGTGGTCTTCAAGCCACTTCTGCAGAACAGTATGTTACGATTGAGATCCCTCAAGAACTCATTCGTGAATACTTGTCACAAGGATATACTCACTTGCACCTTGGAGCTATAAGGATGATTCTGACCTTATATGGCAGAAAAGGACTACCTGTTACCGCCAAGATCGCACTTTTAGATACCACCTTCAAGGAATACCAACATGCGCTTATTGGAGCACTTGTATCCACTCTTACTAATGGGAGTGTGATTCTCACAATCTCGCCAGATTTCACTATCAGGCTTACAGATCCGACCCTTTCCCAAAGGATCCGGATACAAATCCAGTTGATTGGTGTTACACAAGATGCCAGTGCTGAACAAGCAACACTCCATCACCAAGTGTTGTATAGACTTCAAGATCACGCTTTGGATCTGAACCTTCCAAACACCACTCATGATGCTCTTTTGATGTTCACAGACAAGAACCATGGAGATCAAGGGTCTATCCACTACTGCCAAGTCCAACATATGTGGATGCTGGGATTGAAGACGGTGATACTGAAGAACAATACACAGAAGGACCACATGACTTAGCGGATGACATTGATGAACATGAGCCCATTACGAAGTACAATCCGTGAAGAATGGGACCCAGCAACAATCATAATGTCCAGAAGTAATTATGGTATTTTGTCTTTTATAATCATGTAAAATATGGTGTGACATAAAGTAAGTTTGTCCTTTTATCAAAAGGAGTGATGTGAGATAAAGTTGTCATAATGTAACCAGAGATAAGATTCCTTCTTATCTCCTAGTAGTGCAGTCCACGTGTCTGTATTTTGAGTAGCTTGCTTAAACCCATACTCTTTCTACCACCGAAAAAAGCAGTTTAGTATTCGCCACCTCATAAGAAGACAACCATCACCTCCTGTTAAGGAAGTGATTCAAACCTCCTGTTTACAACAGTGTGGTCTTCAAGCCACTTCTGCAGAACAGTATGTTACGATTGAGATCCCTCAAGAACTCATTCGTGAATACTTGTCACAAGGATATACTCACCTGCACCTTGGAGCCATAAGGATGATTCTGACCCTACATGGCAGAAAAGGACTACCTGTTACCGCCAAGATCGCACTTTTAGATACCACCTTCAAGGAATACCAACATGCGCTTATTGGAGCACTTGTATCCACTCTCACTAATGGGAGTGTGATTCTCACAATCTCGCCAGATTTCACTATCAGGCTTACAGATCCGACCCTTTCCCAAAGGATCCGGATACAAATCCAGTTGATTGGTGTTACACAAGATGCCAGTGCTGAACAAGCAACACTCCATCACCAAGTGTTGTATAGACTTCAAGATCACGCTTTGGATCTGAACCTTCCAAACACCACTCATGATGCTCTTTTGATGTTCACAGACAAGAACCATGGTCCGGCCATAGTTAACATTCCAAGGATGATTCCTCCAGATGAACTTGCGGCCATAGTCCCACTAGAGTGGATTACTAACTATGAGAGAGCTTTTCCACAAAGCACTCCTGATGTCCAAACAACATCACCACCAGTGGTCACTCGAGAGACTGACGGAACAGTCAGAACGGTTTTTCAGAGGCCGGGAACAGAAGGACGATTATCCTTTTCTAGACAGTCATCATCCAGGAGGATCTATATGATCTCTCCTCTCACTGTTCAACATACCAGTGATCAAGATGACCCCCCAATTCATTACTATGAAGAAGGAAAGCCAGTCTATGTCTCACACGTCAATGGCCATTTCATATGGGATGTTGATCACAGTATGTGTGACTCAGACTGCGACTGCGATGCTTGGGGAGAATCAGAAGATGAGGACTACTACAAAAAGAAGAAGTCCAAGAAGAACAGGAAGCAGAGCTGTACTGCTCCTCCAAAGTTCTACCCACCAGATGAACCTGAGGAACCACCAAGGTTTTATCTAAGGAAGAAGAAAAAGAAGATCCTTAGGCCCCAGTTCTCAGATCCTATTGCTGTACCATGTATAGCAACTCTCAAGCCTTATGAACAAGAGTTTCCTCCTCTACAGGTTTCCACTGACAGTCAAAGGATTACTCGGCGGCCATACATAGCCCCAAAAGGAGTAACTCCACAAGGAGTCCAGTCAACTTCACCTCAAGATGAGGTCCTGAATTGGCAAACGGAAAATGCTGTTAGCCAAAACAAAGTCCTGTTGAGAATTGACCACACCTTGGAAACACTCGTTGAAAAGACAGACAACCTGTCCTCACAAGTGTACTCAGTCCAAACACAAGTTGAGGAGCTAAAAAATAGACTGACCATACAAGCCCAAAAACTTGACCAAGACTTAAAGACCTACATCCAAACCCATTACTTTGGCCCAGATTTCCAGAAGAAGGACCAAGAACTCACCCGTATTAAAGCCCAGATCAGACAAATTGAACAAGACCAAGCCAGACAACCCAAGCCACAAGCTTTGGCCACAGATCCATTAGCCTTATATCCACCACAGTATCCCATGTACACACCCACTTACATTCCTCCACAGCAGCCAACTATAAATGAACCTGACTATGACAACATCTTCAAGACCCATTATCACCTTGCCCGAAGACTACACACAAAGCCTAAGCCACACCCGGTTCAACCTACAGGACCTTCACAAAAAAGGATGCATAATCCACCATGGCCAGAAAGAGAATTTCTCAGAGGAGAAATCTCTGGAGAAAAAACTGAGACAATTTCCAAAGGAAAAGAAGAAGAGGTACCAGAAAAGAGGACAATTGGCATGATTAATGCAGACATCACTTCGAGTGACTCGTTTGAAGAAGTAACGTCTGCCTCATCAGACTTTTCGGTTGAAGAGTCATTTGAGGAAGATCAAATTGCAGATCTTTCTGCAATAGCAATGGTTGATCAGGCCAATCCAACCTCAGGAGAAGAAGAAGAAGGGATAGTCATAGAAGAAGATGATGATCCCCCACAGACTAAGCCCACTGTAACGAAAGCAGGCAACCATTATTTCACCTTCGATAATCTTCCTCCTCACAAGTACAGAGAAAGGTTGAATTATTTTGGAGCCTGGATTGACACCAAGATGTCCAGCCCTAATGCAGATATCCAGCAAGTACTCTCTGAGTTTGTCACCAGGATGACCGGCAATCTTAGAGAATGGATAAACACACTAAGTGAGTATGAGCGAATGCAGCTCACTGGTGGAGGTGCTGCTCAGTTTCTAGGGAGATTGCATAAAGAATTCCTAGGAGACATTGGAATTATCCAGCAGAGAAATTCCCAAGAATACTATGAGATGAAATGCTGTTCACTCAATAAGAAAGATCTGGAAAAGCATTTCAAAAGAATGCAGGCCAAATACTATCCTCTTGGAGGACAGAGCAATTCAACGCTTAAGGAAGTGTATCTTGCTTCACTTCCAAAAGAGCTCCTACCAGAGATACGAAGAACAATGGCTATCTATCAGAAGGATATTCCAACAATAACCTTCGGGGAAATCTATCAATTGGCTCTAGCAGCTCTTGATAAGCTCTGCAATCAGCAAGACTTGTTCAAACAGCTAGCCAAGAATTCCTTTAAACTAAAGGGAACATGCAACAAGTCTTATCTGCAGATCAAATGCAAGGATAAAGACTCTTGTAAGTGCCACACAAAGAAGAAGCACCACTTCAGAAGAACCAGACAATCAGATTTCGATCAAAGCCATTTCAGCAGAAGAAGAAAGTTCAAAGGAAAGAAGCGGTTCTTCAGAAAAAAGACTTTCAAGGACAAGCGAACTAACAAATGCTTTCTTTGTGGACAAACTGGACACTTTGCCAAGAAATGTCCCAATAAGAAGCAGACAAGCAAAAGGGAAATAAAGATGCTTCAATCTCTACAAGATGCTGTCTTAACCCGAGATGATGAAGATCTTGAATCGATCCTTGAAGAACAGTCAGAAGCAGATGAATACACGAAGTACATGCTTCATGATCCTGAAGATAGTTCTTCTGATGATGACTACAGACCAATCCACTATATGGCACCTGCTCCGCCTCAACAGTGGACGACAGAAGGAGGATGTCTAGGAAGCTTAGGTTCCAAAAGAATTGATGGAATCCAACGACCCCACTTCAAACTCAAACTTTTGGCATCCAAGTATGATGTGCCAAAAAAGGTCGTAGCACTACTTGATACAGGATCTTGTGCAACTGTAGTCAGGCCCAATCTGTTACCTGATGAAATTTGGGCTCCTCATGACAAAACCTACATAACAGCCAGCCAAGGAAGATTTACTATTGACCATATTTCTAGAGGAAATGTTGGGCTACAAATATTTCCTGAAATGGTGATTTGGCTGAAGGTTCTGGGAAGCTACCTCCCTGAGAAAGATGTACTGTTTGGTTTTGATGCATATTACCAAACACAGGGAATGTCAATATGGCCTGAAGGTCTGAAATTCAAAAGGAAGTTCTTGCCATTTCTCGAAAACAGAGGCATTTATGAAATTAGCAAGGCTCCTTCAGACTATGAAGCCATTCAGAACAGGTTACTAAAAACTTGTTGTGACAGCCATGACAAGTTTGATCACCCTCTTCCTTTATGGAAGAATCAAGAATTCTTCATTCAATTGCCCTTCAAGAAGAATGAAGACATCAACCCTACCAAGGCAACCCATTCAGGAATGAATCCTGAAGATCTGAAGTTAGCAAAAGAAGAATGCGCTTCGTTACTGAAGCAAGGTTTAATTGAACCAACAACTTCCAACTGGGCATGCCAAGCATTCTATGTGGAAAAGAGGTCTGAACAGATCAGAGGAAAGAAGAGATTGGTGATTGATTACAAACCCTTAAACCTCTTCTTACAAGACGACAAGTTTCCACTACCAAGGATTGACGCCATAACTCCTCGGCTTAGTGAAGCTAAACTTTTCAGTAAGTTTGACCTCAAAGCAGGATTTTGGCAATTGGGTATCCACCCCAAAGACAGATACAAAACGGGCTTTTGCATACCTGATGCTCAGTACCAATGGACTGTCATGCCATTTGGACTAAAGGTAGCCCCATCATTATTCCAAAAGACTATGATCAGAATTTTTGAGCCCATACTCCACTCAGCTCTCATCTACATAGATGACATTCTGCTGTTCTCAAAAGACGGCCCAACTCATCAGGCCCTTCTGATCCAGTTTACTGAAATTGTAGAAAAATATGGAATAATGTTATCTCAAAAGAAAAGCCTTATTGGTCAGACCCAAGTTGATTTTTTGGGAATGACTTTCAATAATGGTTTCTTCCAGCCTGGAGAGCACATCTCAAAGGAACTGTTAAACTTCCCTGATAACCACCTGACAACAAAGCAGGTCCAACAGTTCTTAGGCATCATTAATTATATCCGTGACTTTCTTCCGGATGTGACAAGACACACAAGCCAGTTGTCAAAGTTACTAAAAAAGCAACCCCCACCTTGGGGTCCTGAACAGACGACAGCTGTCAAGCACCTGAAAGAAGTAGCACAGAAACCCCCACCATTGAAGATTCCTAGCAATGGACAACGCATCCTGCAAACTGATGCTAGTGATAATTACTGGGGAGCTGTTCTCCTTGAAGAGATTGATGGAACAAGACACTACTGTGCGCATGCTAGCGGACAGTTCAAGGAGTCAGAAAAACACTACCATGCTACATATAAGGAGATTCTTGCAGTCAAAAGAGGAATCGAGAAGTTCAGCTTTCACTTGAGTGCATATCATTTCATTGTGGAAATGGACAATACGTCCTTTCCGTCCATGCTGGATACCAAAGGGAAGATACTACCAAACTCACAACTCCTAAGATGGAAAGATTGGTTTTCGCGCTATAAATTCACAGTGAAACACATCAAAGGAAACCACAACACCATAGCTGACTACCTTTCCCGACCAACCAAAGAACTTCCACCCAAAGTTCTTCACATCTTAACCATGAATAGAGCTTCACCACCAACCTTCCCTCTTCCAGACTGTCCTCAAGACCACAAGTTCTATAGAAGAGAACCTGGACCATTTCCTTTTTCCCTTCAACCTAGAACTGCTGCTGAGGTCAAGACCCTATCTGAAGAATGCCTGTTTTACTGGTTACACAGGCTCCTCCTTGTTACCCAAATCACAGCAAAACCTCAACATTTTCACCCGAAAACACCTTATCATATCATACCCATCATCAAAGGTGAAATTCCTGAAGAAATGCTGTGGTTCATGTGGGCGCTCACTGTTCAGTATGATTGCGCCATCATAGTTCCTGGAATTGCTATGTACAGGTTCCTCTGTGACAAAAGCTTCTCAGGAACAAATCTTGAGAAACTTCTCAAGATGTTTGCACCCATTCCATTTTGGAGAGGAAAACTCTTCAGTGCACTAACAGACCATGACGTTTGGAACCTCCCTGATAAGCTGAGACACAGGTTTTATTATGCCTTTGTCTTAAGAAGGCTATTTGCTAGCACTGCTTGATACAGGATCTTGTGCAACTGTAGTCAGGCCCAATCTGTTACCTGATGAAATTTGGGCTCCTCATGACAAAACCTACATAACAGCCAGCCAAGGAAGATTTACTATTGACCATATTTCTAGAGGAAATGTTGGACTACAAATATTTCCTGAAATGGTGATTTGGCTGAAGGTTCTGGGAAGCTACCTCCCTGAGAAAGATGTACTGTTTGGTTTTGATGCATATTACCAAACGCAGGGGATGTCAATATGGCCTGAAGGTCTGAAATTTAAAAGGAAGTTTTTGCCATTTCTCGAAAACAGAGGCATTTATGAAATTAGCAAGGCTCCTTCAGACTATGAAGCTATTCAGAACAGGTTACTAAAAGCTTGTTGTGACAGTCATGACAAGTTTGATCACCCTCTTCCTTTATGGAAGAATCAAGAGTTCTTCATTCAATTGCCCTTCAAGAAGAATGAAGACATCAACCCTACCAAGGCAACCCATTCAGGAATGAATCCTGAAGATCTGAAGTTGGCAAAAGAAGAATGCGCTTCGTTACTGAAGCAAGGTTTAATTGAACCAACAACTTCCAACTGGGCATGCCAAGCATTCTATGTGGAAAAGAGGTCTGAACAGATCAGAGGAAAGAAAAGATTGGTGATTGATTACAAACCCTTAAACCTCTTCTTACAAGACGACAAGTTTCCACTACCAAGGATTGACGCCATAACTCCTCGGCTTAGTGAAGCTAAACTTTTCAGTAAGTTTGATCTCAAAGCAGGATTTTGGCAATTGGGTATCCACCCCAAAGACAGATACAAAACGGGCTTTTGCATACCTGATGCACAGTACCAATTGACTGTCATGCCATTTGGACTAAAAGTAGCCCCATCATTATTCCAAAAGACTATGATCAGAATCTTTGAGCCCATACTCCACTCAGCTCTCATCTACATAGATGACATCCTACTATTCTCAAAGGACGGCCCAACTCATCAGGCCCTTCTGATCCAGTTTACTGAAATTGTAGAAAAATATGGAATAATGTTATCTCAAAAGAAAAGCCTTATTGGTCAGACCCAAGTTGATTTTTTGGGAATGACTTTCAATAATGGTTTCTTCCAGCCTGGAGAGCACATCTCAAAGGAACTGTTAAACTTCCCTGATAACCACCTGACAACAAAGCAGGTCCAACAGTTCTTAGGCATCATCAATTACATCCGTGACTTTCTTCCGGATGTAACAAGACACACAAGCCAGTTGTCAAAGCTACTAAAAAAGCAACCCCCACCATGGGGCCCTGAACAGACGACAGCTGTCAAGTACTTGAAAGAAGTAGCACAGAAACCCCCACCATTGAAGATTCCTAGCAATGGACAACGCATCCTGCAAACTGATGCTAGTGATAATTACTGGGGAGCTGTTCTCCTTGAAGAGATTGATGGAACAAGACACTACTGTGCGCATGCTAGCGGACAGTTCAAGGAGTCAGAAAAACACTACCATGCTACATATAAGGAGATTCTTGTAGTCAAAAGAGGAATCGAGAAGTTCAGCTTTCACTTGAGTGCATATCACTTCATTGTGGAAATGGACAATACGTCTTTTCCGTCCATGCTGGATACCAAAGGGAAGATACTACCAAACTCACAACTTCTAAGATGGAAAGATTGGTTTTCACGCTATAAATTCACAGTAAAACACATCAAGGGAAACCACAACACCATAGCTGACTACCTTTCCCGACCAACCAAAGAACTTCCACCCAAAGTTCTTCACATCTTAGCCATGAATAGAGCTTCACCACCAACCTTCCCTCTTCCAGACTGTCCTCAAGACCACAAGTTCTATAGAAGAGAACCTGGACCATTTCCTTTTTCCCTTCAACCTAGAACTGCTGCTGAGGTCAAGACCCTATCTGAAGAATGCCTGTTTTACTGGTTACACAGGCTCCTCCTTGTTACCCAAATTACAGCAAAACCTCAACATTTTCACCCGAAAACACCTTATCATATCATACCCATTATCAAAGGTGAAATTCCTGAAGAAATGCTGTGGTTCATGTGGGCGCTCACTGTTCAGTATGATTGCGCCATCATAGTTCCTGGAATTGCTATGTACAGGTTCCTCTGTGACAAAAGCTTCTCAGGAACAAATCTTGAGAAACTTCTCAAGATGTTTGCACCCATTCCATTTTGGAGAGGAAAACTCTTCAGTGCACTAACAGACCATGACGTTTGGAACCTCCCTGATAAGCTGAGACACAGGTTTTATTATGCCTTTGTCTTAAGAAGGCTATTTGCTTATCGTAATGAGATCCTTTACACCAGAAATAACTTTAACATTGTTGGTTATTCAAAGATATGGCCAACAGATGAGAAACACTGTCTCAACAATCTGGCCAAACATCTCACCTTCCACAACAATCCTAACGTCGATGTACTCACAGGAGCCATTGAAGGACTCTCACTTTCCTCAGAAGAGGAAGCTTCCTCCTCCAGAACTATACAGGAAGAATTAAGAGAATTCCAAGCCAATTTTCTTGCTTCATCTGTGATTTATCCGACACCACCACTCTACCAGGATGAACACCCATGGGATTCTCCTTTTGTAGATCAAGCCACGTATGGCTATGGAAGCATTGAAGATGAAGAACCAGGATCAAGGGTCTATCCACTACTGCCAAGTCCAACATATGTGGATGCTGGGATTGAAGATGGTGATACTGAGGATCAATACACAGAAGGACCACATGACCTTGTGGATGACATTGATGAACATGAGCCCATTACGAAGTACAATCCGTGAAGAATGGGACCCAGCAACAATCATGATGTCCAGAAGTAATTATGGTATTTTGTCTTTTATAATCATGTAAAATATGGTGTGACATAAAGTAAGTTTGTCCTTTTATCAAAAGGAGTGATGTGAGATAAAGTTGTCATAATGTAACCAGAGATAAGATTCCTTCTTATCTCCTAGTAGTGCAGTCCACGTGTCTGTATTTTGAGTAGCTTGCTTAAAGTTGTTTGTCTTGTTGTAATGATGGATAAGATTCCTTCTTATCCTCTACTACCCAAGAGTCTCTATATATAGAGGGCTCTCCCATTGTAAAAATCAGAACTTGATCTTTCAATATAACCATTGTAAGATATTCACCATGAATACTCTCTAAATCTCTCTCTTTCTGAAATCTTGAGTCTCCAATATGCTTATCTTTGCTTACTAGTTTCACGTATGCTCTAGGCTTGCCTCGTTCTTGAGGATCCTGCCTATCAGAAATGAAACTGATCCGATCCATGAGAAGTTCCAGTATTGGAAAGAAAGAACATATCGGCATCCATGACGCTCTTGTCATAAGGTCCCTTGAATCCCCAATTGAGATGAGTTTAGTGGGAAATCGGGATTGAGATATGGTAGAAATATGGGATCCTCTTCTTCTTATGTGCTTTTTTTTTAATGCTACCTTTGACTTGTTTTTATCCACAAAAAAAATTGTTTCTGCACGGTTGCACCAAATATGGTGATCCAAGCCTAAAAATCAGTCATAACCACATAGACAAAAAAAAATACAACTTGCCCATTAGTCTCAACTTGACAAAAATAATTAGCATCTCATTAGTCTTATTAATTTTTCGTATATTGTGCAGTAGATCTGTAAAAGTATTAGTACTGCCTGATATATCCCATCAACTGAACTTGTAAGTATAGGCAATCCCAAATGTGTTCATCAACTATAGTGTCCACATAATATCCGCAAGTATGGATATTTAATGCCATCCACACAATAGAACTTCCCAAAAAGAAAAATTACTTTAAAAGAAATTAATGTATTGAATTTTCTTTTTCAAATTACTATAAGGAATTTTTTGTACTATCTTGAACGAGTATATTTAACAAAACAAGAAAATTAATTAAAGGTGAATTCTCTTGTGTAGAAAAGAAATTATGTTCTACACGTATAGAAATGTGGTGACAAAATAATTCAAAGATACCTGTCCACTTCATGAGACCAATTTTAAAAAAATTGGTGACAGAGAATACTGTGAATCCGTGAATGTTGAGACAGGTGAGTTTAGAAGATTACGGGATGAAATATATTAATTAAGTTGTATTAAGGGATCCGTTATGATAGCTAATAATGGGCCTATCTGAAGTGAATTTTTTGGTTGTAAAGAATTTGTAAATGGAGTAGAAAAATGGCTTTGGTAGTGGTTTCAGGTTTTTTTTTGCTGAAAATAGAAAGAGGATAACCCAGGAGATGAACTTAACGGAGGGGAAATAAAAACACTAATAGAGAGAAGAACTTGCTCCTCCTCTGACGGCACTGGAGCGAAGCTGAATTTCCTTGGGTGGTGGCTCCACGTGTGTTGGGAGAGATTGGTCGGCTTCACTAGAGAGTTCGCTGTGCTGCGGGTGGGACGGTGTCGATGCACAAAAAGCGGAGCACCGAAACTTGGCGAGATTGCAATCGATTGCAATCTGCCAGTAGAGATATGCATTGTGTATTTTCGTTACACAAAGTCCAGATGAAACTATTATGCCATAAGGTTTTGTTGTCTCTGAAATATGGGTATGCTCATATTTGAGTGCAGACGTGATGTTCTTCCTAAGAAAAGGTTAGAGTTTTGATTCTACCTTTGTAGGACCATATTCATAATTTTTTATCCCAACAAATTTATCCCTAAAGTTTGTAATTGTAATAATAGAAGTTAGTTTAAACAGCATTCCATTTCAATTTTCAATGGTAACTTAATTTAAACAGTTCGTACAATTTTAGCAAGTAAGGGTGTTATTAATTGCTAATTTGCAATGTTAATATACCAAATAGTTTGATTACATGTATAGTCTCCCTACTAAATACTTTGCAACAGATTTTGAGAATGATTTTATCTGTGTTTATAAAATATTTTTATGTAAGTTGTTCATCCGTAAGATGATCGTGCTGGACATGTAGTTGATTAAGAACCCCAAATTCGAAAGAAAAAGGACAATATTTTAATTGCTACAACCAATATGGTTTCCTTTTGCTTTTTTTTGTTATAGATTAAATACTATCTATATATCTGATCTTTGACTTTCTATTGCCTTGTAGATATGCAAAGAGATTGACGAGGTTGGTTAATTTTCTGTGTAACCCAGATCGCTGATTTGTTTTTCACACCAGCTTCTTGGGTCATCGTTGACTGCTTCTATCACAGAATCTGCCATATCTGAATTTCTCATAGTCATATATGTTGCAACCTTAATTTTTATAATTGCTTTCAGGTTAGCTTCTATTTTCTTGTCCACCTCTATTTTCGTTTCTTTGACTGCTTCCACCTGAGCGTGGAAAGCAGCTTGTGTATCCTAAAAGCATGTTGAACAAGTAGTTCTACAATCACATTCAAAGTAACTGTAATCAGTGTAAGAAAGATGTTAATTCTTTTCACAATCAAATGGTAAAATGATTTCTTTTAAAGGAAAAAGGAAAAAAAAAAGATGACATCTGACACTGCCAGTAAAAATAATAATCTGTATTTGTCAAGCGTTTTTTTGTATTTCCTTATTTTGCTAAAATGTCTTATCCCAATTTTTTGTATTTTCGTATTGCCCGCTTGGTCTTGGCGAAGACGTGATAGGAACGACGCAAAGCGAGAATGTTTTTGAAAATGTTTTTGTTGAGTATATTTCCAGGTCATTTTTCAATACCCGTTAAATTTAAGTGTTGAGTAATTATTGTCTCTCATTACGTTCCTTTTAGCCACATCATACCATGACTTGGTTTGATTCAGAATTTTTTTTTCCTCGGCATGATGCTCTCATTACATTCCTTCTAGCAACTTTCTCAATAATGACGTTAGATAATCAAACAGCCTACCCACACTCATTCGTTACATAAGACTATCTCTAGTAGGTAACTCATTCTAGTCCCTATTTATGGCCCACCTGTCACAAAAATAACTCCACATCAGCTTTTGCATCATTACCAGTAAATAGGAACTTAAAGAATCTCTCTCTTCTCCATTAGAAGGAACTAACTTTAGTTCCTATTGTGGTCCCACTTAATTAATTAATTAAAGTAATTAAAATTAATATAATTATTATTTTTTTATAATAATATTATTTAAATTTATAAATTTAAAATAATTTAATATTATAAAATATTAAAATAAATAACTTAAATTTGGTTAGTATTTTAAATTTTATAAATAAAAATAAATAACATAACCAAAATTATAACCAAAAGTTATTTTTAAATATGTAAAAATTAAATTTATTTTTTTACCGAAACAAATTTGACTAATTATAATTTAGCATAACAATATACATAATATTTAATAACGATTTAATATAATTTAAATAATTAATATAAATTATTAATTAACTATAAATATAAATTATTAATTAACTACAAATATAATTATCATAACAATATACATAATATTATTTTGGGCATAAGACAAGCTCATATTAGGCATTTCTATTAAAATTCATTTAGAGTGAATAGTTTATGTCCAAAATAATGTCTAACATTAAACAATAAACCCACTATAAACATAAATTTTTTTTCCAAAACCACGTTGAGGCCCTTTACAAAAGAACTCTTAATTAATCATACTATCATTAACTATCACTGCAACGGAAGTTTCATGGGATATGCCTTCTGCCCAATCTGCAACTCAGTGCAGAATTTGTTTCTTAACGGATACTTGTCCTCATCTCACATTGCCAACAGCTTTCTATACGTGTAGAAATAACAATTCTTTCTATACCAGAGAATTCACCTAAATTAAAATGTTTGATCAAATTGAAAAGTATTAATATGTGAGATGATTATTAGTTTCTTATATAGTTTCTTACTTTTTTCTAAGATTGCAATGTGGCTAATCAATAAAATGGAAACCTGGTTCTATCTTTAGACTTTTTTGGCCAACCATTCTGTTTTTCTGTTCTCTTTTTTGTATGTGTGTTTCAACTTAATGATCCAGTTTCTACTCATGAGCTTTTGATAAAATTGTGAAAGAATAAGAAAAGAAAAGAATGCGAACTTTTATTGATTATTGATTGATTGAATTGGATTGAAGTGTTGTAAACTATGAGGGTAAAACTAAATATATATAGAGCATTGTCTTATGAAAGATAAAAATAAAGATAAGATAAGAAGAGAAGATAACATAAAGATAAGATAAGATAAACTAATAAAAACTAAAATTAGAACTGAATTTATGTATTCTGTTGGGCTGAATTTGTGGGCCACAAGACTTCTTTATTGTTGCCATGGGCTAATATAGAAGAGTAGTTTAATATGCCCCCGCAAGCTGGTGGATGGAAGATGTCAATAATCCACAGCTTGGATAAGTTCCAATGAAATTGTTGAGGAAGATGCGTCTGACGTAGTCACGCGGAGGAAGATGCGTGCGGCGGAGCTTGAGCTGTCGGCGGCAAAAATATAAAAGGAGATGCTGTACTTGAGCAGCGATTTTCAAAAAATGCGCGCAGCGGAGCTTGAGCTGCCGGCGGCAAAAATATAAAAGAAGATGCTGCACTTGAGCAGCGATCTTCAAAAAATGCGCGCAGCGGAGCTTGAGCTGCCGGCGGCAAAAATATAAAAGGAGATGCTGTGCTTGAGCAGCGATCTTAAAAAAAATGCGTACGTATGACGCAATAACTTCAAATGGCGCATAGAGCGCGATAAAAAAAGAGGGCGCGTGGAGCGCAATAAGAGTGCAGATGAAACTGCTAAAACATATGCATATTGAACTGCTGAAACAAAATGCAGACATGACTGCTAAAACAGAATGCAGACGAAATTGTCGGAAGAAAGGATGCGCAGACGAAATTTCTGGTAAAGAACCGGGGTAACCAAAACTGGGGTGGATTTTCACTTGGATGCATTTAACAAAGATTGGTTGGATCTTGAACTGAATTGGAAGATTGATTATTCATAATCGAAGAAGAAATATGGTGATTTCTCGCCGGAAAGATGATAACTTATGTATCCTCTTTAAGGAGGATACCAAGGCTCTGATACCATGATAAAACGGAAAGAGTATGCAAAGATAATAAAATTGTGAAAGAATAATAATGAAAGAAAAGAAAAGATGAAGAAATTTTATTGATTATTGATTGATTGAATTGTTCATTATGAAGGTAAAACTAAGTATATATAAAGCATTGGTCTATGAAAGATAAAAGTAAATAAAGATAAGATAAAGATAAGATAGAGATAAAGATAAAGATAACTATAAGATAAGATAAAGATTAAAATTATAATTGAATTTGTGCATCCTGTTGGGCTGAATTTGTGGGCCGTGAGACGTCTTTATTGTTGTCATGGGCTAAGGTGGAAGAGTGATTTAATATGCCCCCGTAAGCTGGAGGATGAAAGATGTCAAGAATACTAAGCTTATTCAGATTAAGATGGAAGGGTTGAGGAGACAAAGGCTTGGTGAAGATGTCGGCTAGTTGCCCAGAGGAGGGAATTGGGAGAAGTTTCATTACTCCAGCTTGAGCTTTTTGTCGAACCAAGTGACAATCAACCTCTAAATGTTTGGTCCGTTCATGAAAAACCGGGTTAGCAGCAATGTGAAGAGCACTCTGATTATCACAATATAAAACTGGTGGGCGGATAAGAGAGATGCGTAAAAATTGTAACACATTTAGTATCCATTGAAGTTCACAAGTTGTGTTGGCAAGTGCATGATATTCTGCTTCGGTGGATGAGCGGGCAACGGTAGTTTGTTTCTTGGTCTTCCAAGAGACTAAAGAACTGCCTAAGAAGAAACAATAACCTGTTAAAGATCGTTGAGTGTCAGGACATCCAGCCCAATCAGAGTCACTAAAACCAAGAAGCTGAATTTCTGATTCCCTTGGAAAGAAAAATCCTTTGCCGGGACTAGTTTTCAGATACCATAACACATGCTTGGCAGCTTGAAGATGAGATTCAGTAGGAGATGCCATGAATTGACTTAATTGTTGAGTGGCATACATGATGTCTGGCCGAGTAGTGGTGAGATAGATAAGACGGCCAACCAAACGGCGATATACAAAAAGGTCGGATAGCAGGGGGACTTTTGTCTTGATATAGTCTTGTGGTACTATCCATTGGAACAGAGGCAGGTTTAGCACCTAATAAACCAGAATCCTCCAAAAGATCAAGACAATATTTTCTTTGAGATAAGCAAATTCCCTTCTCTGATTGAGCAACTTCAATACCCAAAAAATATTTTAACGGGCCCAAGTCTTTAATTCGAAAGTGTTGGTGCAAAATAGACTTAATGGTAGCAAGTTCAGAAATAGAATTACCAGTGAGAACAATGTCGTCAACATAGACTAAAATGATAGAAATTTGATCACCAATGAATTTAACAAATAAGCTATAATCAGATGAGGTCTGCTGATATCCATGAGATAGCAAAAGATGAGAAAGTTTATCATACCATATACGACTAGATTGTCGTAAACCATACAGTGACTTTAGTAGCTTACAGCATTGATTCGGTTGAGGAGATATAAATCCAGGTGGCAGAGTCATATAAACATCTTCAGAAAGATCCCCATGTAAGAAAGCATTATTGACATCCAACTGATGTATGGGCCAACGCTTCATAGAAGCCAATGCCAAAACTAATCTGATGGTGGCAGGCTTGACAACAGGAAAAAAAGTTTCTAAAAATCAACACCTTCAGTTTGAGTGAACCCTTTAGCCACAAGGCGTGCTTTATATCGATCAATTGAACCATCAGGCTTGCGTTTGATGCGATAGACCCATTTACAGCCAACCGGCTTAACCCCTGCAGGGCAATCAACAAGACGCCAAGTTTTGTTCAACTCAAGAGCATCCAACTCATCTTTCATAGCACTACGCCAATTAGAGTATTGATTGGCGTCCTTAAAAGACTTTGGCTCAACGTCAGAATGTAAAGATAAAAGAAAATTTTTATGTGAAGATGAAAGGGAAGAAAAAGACATGACTGAAGATAAAGGATACTTGCACTTCGAGGGAGATTGATTTGTAGAGATGAGAGAGGAATTACACAAGTAATCAGAGAGATATGCTGGAGGTCGGTGAGGCCGGTCGGAATGACGAGGATGGGGTTGCTCAGGTGGTGAAGAAGGTGACGGGGGATGAGAAGGTGATGGTGGACTGGTGTCTAGTGCAGAAGGAGAGATGGGTGTCTGTGTTGAAAGTGATTCGGTTGTCATGGGTTCAACTTGGCTAGGTAACGATAGTGAGGAGGAAGGAGAGGTTGTTGGAGAAAATAAAGAACTAGGTGGAGTTGGGTCAATGGGTATAGGTGAGGGTTCAACTGGAAGACTAACTGAATCTTGTTTTTGAGAATGTGTGTTTGGCAATGTTGGGTTGAATGTATGGAATTGGGCATTTTTTGTGACTAAGGGCAAGACCATTTCATAAAAAATTACGTTTCTAGAAATCTCAATTCTTTTATCTTCTAAAACATAAACAATATATCCTTTAAAACCACTTTGAAAGCCAATGAATATAGCCTTTTTGGCTCTTGGATCAAATTTGGATCTATTTGCCTTTAGGGTAGAAACAAAACATAAGCATCCAAAAACTTTAAGATCATGATAATTTGGTGGATAATTGAATAAAATCTCAAATGGTATTTTAAAATTAATTGCGGATGATGAAACTCTGTTAAGTAAATAAACAGCATGTCTAACAGCATAAGACCAAAAAGATGATGGTAAATTAGATTGAAACATAAGAGCACGAGCTATATTCAAAATATGTTGATGCTTGCATTCTACCCTTCCATTTTGTTGAGGAGTTTCAACACAACTACGTTGATGAATAATGCCCTTTGAAGCATAAAAATCAGGTAAAATAAATTCTGGTCCATTATCGGAACGAATAGTTTTGACTTTGGAGTTGAATTGTGTTTCAATTAAAGTAATAAAATTTTTTATTTGATTTTGCACTTCTCCTTTTGATTTTAATAAAGTAACCCATGTAAAGCGGCTAAAATCATCAACAATAGTAAAAAAATATTTATGATTATGAATAGAATTTTGTCGAAACGGACCCAAATATCAAAATGTAATAAATCAAAACTTGCATTGGCTTTGTTAAAACTTTGAGAAAATGAAAGTTTCTTTTGCTTAAAAAGATGACAAATGTCACAAGCTTCATCATGATGCATAGAGATAAAAGGAAATTGTTTATGTAAATGATTAAGTCTTTGCCCAGATAGGTGTCCTAAACGAAAATGCCATATATTGGAAGGTGTAATGGGTGGAGATTGGATGGAATTTATGGAGTGTGTAGTGGATGAATTTTTACCGAAATTGGGTTCAAAGACATATAATCCCTCTCTCATTCTGGCCAGATCAATCGTCCCCAAATTGTTGCTCTGTAAAGTGCAAGAAGAAGATGAAAAGGTGAGTTCACATGTGAGTGCTGAAGTAATTTTTGAAACAGAAATAATATTAAAGTTGAATTGAGGTAAGTAAAGAACATCATGAAGAACTAAAGATGGTGAAAATTGAACGATGCCTTTATAAGAAACAGTAGTTTGAGAACCATTTGGTAAATGAACAATAATAAGAGAAATTTGTGTGTAAGAAGTAAACCAAGACAAATTTGATGCAATGTGATCTGTGGCACCAGAATCAATAATCCAAGTATTCAAGAATGAATCTCGATTTGAAGAATTGTTAACAGTAGAAAAAGTATTGAAAGAACAAAGATAATGAGTAGTTGGACTTGGCAAAAGCTCAAGTTGGTTTGAAGGACGAGCTTCTTCATTGAAAGGAGGTGCCATGAAAGAAAAGTATTGGGCTGACGAAAGATCCAAAAGAGGCTCCGAATGAAGTTGCTGGTGTGCCCTTTCTCCTTGATCCATGGATGTCAGCAGAGCTCAAGACTTCTTTATTGTTGTCATGGGCTAATATAGAAGAGTAGTTTAATAGCTTTTCTACCCTTTTCACCAGTGCTTCTAGATGCTCTTCTAGAAGAGTAGATCCACCACAGCTTTGAAGTTTGATTCAACAACAATTCTCCTAATTTCCGAATCCCTGGCTGTGTTACTGTGTTTAGTCCATATGATATATACCCATAATAATTCACCTCGAAATGCTATGTAATAGGACTCTCTTGATACTCAGAGAAAGTAAAAATTACTAAACTTCACTCCAAACTCAACCTTTTCCACCAATGAGGAAATTGATCTCGTTTACATGTATATGTAGCTGCATTTTAACTTATCTTCTTTACAGGAGAGATAAGTATATACGTGTCATCTATAATATTACATGAAAAAAAATAATTATTCACAGAATAATATATATTGATAAATATTATATTTGTTTTATTTTGTTTAAAAAATCTCTTTTAAGAATTTTTTGCCTCAATTTTCTTAATAATTTTGGTATTTTTTTAAGTGTTTAATTTTAATACATGGATAATATAAATACTTTTATACGGTTATCTAATAAATTTATGCATTTAAATAATTCTTTAAATAATAAATTAAAAAATTAATTACTTTACTTAATGTAATAATATATAATTAAATATTTTACTGTTAATCTTTATTGTTGTCTCCTATTGTACATCTTTTTCCTCATTATATAAAAGTACACTATCTTGAAGGGAAAAAAAAAAAAGAAAAAGAAAACAGTCTGAATCTTGTCTATCTCCTGTGGCTGTATTGCAGAACATTATTGAGCATGCAATGATGCTGTTTTCTTCATGGGATGTGTGGCGTGTTGCATCTTGCATGGACTCATCAAGTCATCATCATCATGCCCCTCTTTTATTTTCTCCATTTTTCTTGGGGGCATTGGTCAATATAATATTTTCATTTTAAGCGTGCAGTATCTTTTTGCTTGTCAAAGTTCCTGTACTTCAGCATGTACATGTACTTGGGTATATATTTCAGGCAAAGTAGAAAGAGGAAAGAACGAGAGCTATTATTCTTCCAAAAATTAATTATTATAGTGTTGTTGATAAGGTGTAATACTTTTTTATTGTACATTATCGTAATTTACCAATGAAAAGGGGCTATTTGAAACAAATCGGACAATGGCGAGGGGTGCAACAAAACTCATCTCTCATCTTCACATACACTTATTTCACTTTCATTAACGTTAACATTGAAGAGAGGGGAGCTTCCCAAAGAGTTGAGAGAAGGAGAGCAAGGAATTTTTTTTTCCTTAAAGAAGATATCTAGACACTACTAAAAACCAATATATTAGCTGCGTATTTTTCTGTGAATTTTGATTGAAATTTAAAATAATTTTGTTTTTTGTAATGTTTGTTGCCAATTTAAATCCAACGCATATGATCTCATATGTTTGCTGCGAAAATTAAACTTTGTGAAATTCGTATGTAATTTTGTAAAAAAATCAAAGAGTTTTATTTAATTTTATTGTAATTTTAGTTGTAATTTATTTTGTATGAAATTTACAGCAAAATTCACAAATAATCGTCGTAGCAAACTCCATAACTAACAAAATTTATAACAAAAATTATAGCTAATTTTTACAACAAATTTTGCAGATAATTAATCTGCAGTAAAATTCGTAGGTAATTTTTCTAACAAACTTTACAAGTAATAAAATCCGCAACAAAAGTTACTGCTAACTTTCGTAACAAATTTCACTAACAATTAATTTGTGACAAAATTCGTAACTAATCTTTGTAACAAATTCCAAAAGTAATGATATTCGCAACAAAAATCACAGCTAATTTTTATAGGAAATTTCGTAGATAATTAATCTATTAAATAAATATAAATAATTCGCGACAAATATAACTGTTAAAATATAGAAAAAGTATTAACGATTAACATTTAACTAAATAAATGACTAAAATAATGTTAAAATCATTTTGTCAATAAACTCAAATTAACATATATAAATCTAATAATAAGTATCAAAGTCTCAAGCATCATCTATTTAAATTAACATTATACTAAGATGAACACTAACATACTATTTAAAAAAATAAAATATATAATATCTAAATATCACATTTGCTAAGCATCATCATCCTCATCCTTTTTATCATCACTTCCATCTGTATAATAATCAGGATCATCACTTGATTCACTTCCATCATCTTTATTATTTGCAAATGTGAAGAAGTTGATATTCCTAACTTCTCAATTAGCAAGTTCAATTTACTCTTGGTCTCATCTAACTCTTTCTTCATTTCTTTTTTCTCCTTCCTCTTTTTTTCTAGTTGAGCTTGCAACAAACTTGTTATCGATGTAACTTTGACTTCTTACCATGTCCTTAAGTTCCTCGTTAGACATAATTCCTATACCTTATGCACACTAATGTTGCTTTTATCACGAAATTCTTATAGGTTGGTACCCTATAACTCCAAAGTGTTTGTAACTCATCTTAAATGGTTGCAAATATATCTCACTCTTTGAATTGTATGATCCTGAAATGAAAATTGTGAGAAATATAAAAGGAGCAGCCATACATGTTTAATAAAAAAGTGTTTAATAATATTTTAAAAGTAAACATGTTTAAAAGAGTAGAAAAAAAGATTTTATTGATATTTTTTAATGAAAATATGTTTTTAAAAATATTTTTATATTTTGTAGATATATCCAAGATTCGATTCAATCTGCAAACGTGCAGACCAGATTCAAACTTAAAAATTGCGGATATTGGATCCGATCTCATCCACATTCACCCCTAATCATCACTACAAGAAAAATGGTCTATGACCACGCTTTTTTCTTGCCACGCTTTAAAAGCGTGGCTAAAAGTGGTCAACGGCCACGCCTTTGTGAGGGTGACGATTGATTACAGATTTAGCCATGTTTTTTCATGCATGATTGACTCTCGTGCAAGTGGGAGATTGTTGGGAATAAGTAATATAATCACAATCTAATCTATCATGTGTCAAATAATTTGTTACTATTATTATATTAAAGGATAAATATAACACGGTCTTTGATTAAATTTAGAGATTTATCATTAATGATAAATGATCATAATAATAAGATATAAATCTTTTATAACTAAATTGTTCTTGGTCATAGAATTATTAAAAAAGGCATTAATAATCCAGATAGATTATATATATAATGGTCTTCATTGGACGAAGATTAATAGATCTCATTTATTAAATTATATATATGGTGCATATAGAGATATGACCATTGAACTGACACACTTTGAGAATTTCTAATGGTTATAATATTCGCAAATGTGTCAGTAGGATATTGTAACACCCTACCACACAGAGTCTTATGCTTAAGTCAAAAAACCAAGGTGGCAAGATATTACGACCTCTAAAAGTAAACATATATATAATAATAGTTGAAAGGAATTTTATAACGAGGAGCCTTTGAAGGAAAGTTTAAAACAAATGGTGCATCGCTCCCGTATATGGAAACCTTGCATATGAAGAAATGTAATACATATTTGAATAATAAAAATAGAGTGTCAAAAGATACAAAATATTCAAGTTCCAGGCTCAATCTGCGAAGCCAAGGTTGGCCGGAGAATATTTACATAAATATAGACAACACAAAATAGACAAAACAATAACCTGTTTCTCCACATCGACCTCTAAGAGGGACAAAGTAAAGTTAAACATACAAAAGAGAATCTAAGTACAGAATACTAAACGTAAGCTCAAAACACAGAGTCTCAAATATAACACTTCGCTTGAAGAATGAACTCCAAACGCTTATTAAGGTGCCTCTTAACCTGCATCTGAAAACAACAACATATATATGGTATGAGAACTGGAGGTTCTCAGTATGGTAACAGTGCCCACATAACTAACATATAAGGTCCCGGAAAAGTCGAAGGCAATCCTAGAACTCCACACTCAGATTATAAAACTTAAAGATTCAAGACGGAAACCATAAATAGGGATGGGTTTCTAAGACTCCTAAACTTAACCAACCTCTAACCAAAATCTTTAATCCTCTGCCTTTCCTCCAATTCCTCCAACTCTGGTGAAACCATAGATAAACAACATTCAAATCAAGCACATGTAGAATATAGATACAGCAGGTAACAATTTAGCAAGTAAGTAAAACAATCACATAGGCAATCCTAATTAAAGCAAAATCAAACAAGACGCACAAATGCATATGATGCATGTCTGTCATATGGCTGATGAGCCTCATCTATTAGTTATAAAGCCAAACCCGACATGTCTGGTAGCTAACCCTGGACAGAACGCTAAACACAGAGCAAGTGGGACAACGCTGCAACCCTTGCATCTTACCCGCGTACTCGGGGCAGGGGACAACTTCACCCTGCCTCTTACCCAGACAGTGTTACAGTTCTCGACCCGGAGCAAGCGGCGACAGAACACAGCCCTTGCATCTTATCCGAAGCCTTGAACTTTCCCGAAGCAAGTGGTTAACACCACTGCATCTTACCCGGCTTATAGACTCTTACCCGGAGCAAGTGGATAACACCACTGCATATTAACCAAAGTCACATTCAAAGACACATTTTCATTATCATTACAATTCATTCTCATTCATACATTCACTCTCAATTCATATCCGGAGCAAGTGGATAATACCACAGCCTATTACCCAGCCACATATATCTCATTAAATTACAAATTCTCATTACTCTCATCATCCACATCAAATCAAGCATCCCCTTACTCAACTCCTTCAAAACTAATTCTATCTTTTTTCACTCACTAACCCTTACTCCGTAACCCAAAACCTAACTAATAGACCTTAAACAGAGTTTTTGATTTTTTCTACAACTTCGAAAATTTAGCTTTTACACATAACTTCCAACGTCCATAACTTCCTCTACGAAATTTTGTTTTTCACAAAGTTTATATCATCTTGAAGCTTTTAAAACTATCTTTAATTTGAATCAAAATTCAGTCAAATTCAATATCTGAAGCTCAGGTTATGGACCGTTGAAATTCATTAAAATTCTGCTTTTACCAAAAGAGTTCAAAACCTTTATTTTTTCAAATTCTCATTTTCAAACCAGGTTTCATAATCCAAAACAACATTAAATACACTCAAAACAATTCCATAATAATTTTCTTCATTCCACAACACTTCAACACTCAATTTCATCAACTCTAACCCACACAATCATAACCAAAACAACATTACACATAAATCATCAATATAACATCATCATCATTTACAATCAAACTCAAACCTCATCATTACTCAATAATTCAGAAACACATTCACATATTCAACTCTATAGTTTTACCAATTCACTAAACTTTAACAAGTCATCCTGGTTCAATCTAACCTACGGTTAACTAGCCTAAGTTTTCACGACACATTATATTTTAGTTACGAGAAACCGAAACCATACATTGGTTGATTCCTCCCTAAGCTTGAAACGCCTCAATCATCCACCGTTTCTCAAGCTCCAAAGTTCCAACTCTTCACCAACTAAATTTTTAGCTCCCATGATTCAATTTCAAGCTTCCAATATCCACCAATTTAACTCCAAAACACCCAATTCAATCTAATATAATCCAAATTCACTATAATCAAAATAGGGTTCACTAATTCAACATTTCAGAAAGGGTTTGAAGGTGTTTACCTGACCCACAGCTCAAACGAGGTAAACTCGACAATACTCGCAAGTTAATTCGAAGCCAAATACCGAAATTACACAAAAACATTCAACATAATACCCATTGGATTTCAAAATTAGGGGAGAAGAAATTAAAACTGGAAATTTAATTTCTTAACAAAATTAGTTACTGGGTTTTGTAGAAAATTCCAAGATGAACACGTGGCCACTGACAAATTGTCAGTCGGAGCTCCGGATTGAAAGTTACGTGGAATTGAATTTTTGGAGCAAGGGTTTCATTTCTTTTCCCCAAACCACCATGCTCTCTCTCTTCCTCTCTGCAAATCTGAAGTATTAACAATGGAGAAGGATTCTTTATATGATTGGGTTTGGGTAATTGGGTCCAATATGGGTCCGATTCAACCGGTTCGGCCCGTTCGACCCAATCATGGGCCAAATTCTTAAAAATTAATGTCAAAATTCTTATTTTAATTAGCTCTACCTCATTCAACTATAAAATTTCATTTTCTAATTTCTTAGATTAATAATTAATTCATTCGCTAATTATTTACTAATTTTACGGGTTTTACATCCTACCCTCCTAACAAAAATTTTTGTCCTCGAAAATTTGCTCTCAATCCTTCATATACGCTCCCTCATATTCAACCGATTTCTTATCATTCATTTTGTTATTCTCCAACATCAAGTTAACACCCTATTCCCAATTTAAGCTTAGGCTAAACCCGTTGTTTCATTCTTAGTTTCGTCTAACTCTTTCTCAATGACTACAAACTCTTTTACCCTCTAAGGGTTCCATCTAATCAAATCAATCTCTAATCCTTTTCAACTATCTCAAACACTAATCAATTTTCAAATCTCTTAGTCTAATTCAATCCATTATAACCTCAATCACACACTCACACTTCCCATTCCTTGATCTTACATCAATCCTCAAATTATTCTCATATTTCAAGGCTTCTTCCTCACGTCCCTACAGTTCTAGGGTCACCAAAATTACAGCGCTTCCGCGGCGTCACTCTGATTATAAACCACTAAAAACTTAATCATTTACTCGCTTCCATCAAACATCTTCTTGTATCCTTTTACCTTTCTAACTAAATGCCATTGTCCTTTACTCCAGCTGCACGAATTTTAATCTCTTGGTCTTCTTCACCACCAGGTCCATTACCGCCCCTATCACCATTTCTAGCTTATTGTTTCAACTTGCCATCAATAGCCTACACCGTAGTAGCCCTATCATCAACCATATCACCTCACTCGCGCTTACGAGATGCTATTTGGGTCTTATCCATACCAAACAATTGATATTAAGGTGATCAGTCTTAATATCTAAAGTCTAGTGCTTTGACTCTCCAAAGGTAATGCTCATGAATATTTATACTATAAATGTCAAGCAGACATCCTAAATAGCATATGCACACAGCCAGAGTATGCTCAGAAGCATAGTCAGCCCATTCCAGGCTCTACAGGATTGAATTGTTCTGATACCATAATGTAACACCCTACCACACAGAGACTTATGCTTAAGTCATAAAACTAAGGTGGCAAGGTATTATGATCTCTAAAAGTAAAAATATATATAATTATAGTTGAAAGGGATATTATAACGAAAAAGATACAGGCTCAACCTGCAAAGCCAAGGTTGGCCGGAGAATATTTACATAAATATCATAACCCAAAACAAACAAAACAATAACTTGTTTCTCCACATCGACCTCTAAGAAGGACAAAGTAAAGTTAAACATATAGAAGAGAATCTAAGTACATAATACTAAATGTAAGCTCAAAACACAGAGTCTCAAATATAACACTTTGCTTGCAGAATGAACTCCAGACGTTTACCGAGGTGCCTCTCGACCTGTATTTGAAAACAACAACATATATATGGTATGAGAACCGGAGATTCTCTGTATGGTAACATTACCCACAAAACTAACATATAAGGTCTCGGAAAAGTCGAAGACAATCCTAGAACTCCACACTTGGTAAGGTTGTGGAGATTGTGTGTATTGAGGTGGTTCTTGGGAGTAATCTTGATAGGATTGTGGTGGTTCTAAGAGTTCTTGCTCAAAATGGTCATAAAAATATGGTATGGATGATTGGTCATATGATGGATATGGATCATAGGAAGGTGCTTGATGTGGAGAGGCTTGTGAGTATGGTTGAGGTTTATGTTGAGGATATGGTTCATAGGCATATGGTGGTGGTTCTTGAAAGTCACAAGGAGATTCACCATAGCCGTTAAATTGACATGCATTAGGATGGAAATTATACCTATAAATGTCCGGAGGTTGTTGCCAATAGGAGTGATCAATTCCTTGAGGCTTCTCCCATCTTTGTTGGTTCCATCCTTGGTACATGTTATCATTGAAGTGCATATTTCCTACAACACAATTAGAACCAAACTCAAAGCCAAAGTGAGAATTCATAGTGAGAGAACAAAATAAAACTAACAAAAATTAAGAAACAAACAAAAGATAAACCTATTCACAATATTCACATATGTACAATAACCAATAACACAACACCATTGCAAATTCCCCGGCAACGGCGCCATTTTGATGAACGGATTTTTAATGGTTTAGAATTTCTCAAATAAAATCTCGTCGAAGTATAGTTTCTAAACCAAGCAATAATCCTTTCATACAAAAAGTTGTTTGTCACTAAAACAAACCCCTAAAATTTATAAACTGAAGTATTTAAACCTCGGGTCGTTCTCCCTAGGAATTGTAATGAAGTGTCTTGTTATTGGTTGTGAGTTATATTTGGGGTTTTTAAGATTTTAGACAAGAAATATAAATGGCAAAGAAAATAAACTAACAACTAGCAAAGCTCTTGGCAAGATATGAGAACTAGAAATCCTATCCTAGTTATCTTCCTCAATTGTGATGAGAATTGTTCATTGCTACCACTTAGTTAACCTCTAACCATGGAGGCAAGTCAAGTGGATGAATCAATTTGATTCCTCAAGTCCTAATCAACGCCTAAAGGAAAGACTAGCTTTAGAGGCATTCAAATCAATTAGCAACTTCTAATTATCAATCAACAAAGGAATTAGATAACTCAAGAGTCACTAATTACTCCACCTAGGCCAAGAGGAACAAAACCTACACTAAAATCCAACCAAGCATTTCATCAAACACTTGGAAGGTACAAAAGAAAAGCAAAGAAAATTGACAACAAGAATAGAATCTAACAACAATTATTGCAAAGGATTAACAACAACAATCAAGGAAATCACAATTATCATGAATTACCTCAAATTGCATTATTGAAAGAAAATAAAAGAACAACAATCTATCCAAAACAAAATGAAGAATTACAATTATTAAAGCACATAACTAGAAAGAGGAGGAGGAGAAGATTAAGAATTGATAAAGGAAAAGTGAATTAAAGCATGAATTAAACCTAGATCTAAGAAGAGAAATTAACCTAAACCTAATCCTAATTCTAGAGAGAAGTGAGAGCTTCTCTCTCTAAAACTAACTCTAAACTAATCCTAATTATGCTATATGCTTCCCAAGATGTCTTCCCCTTCAATCCTTGATCCTTTTATTCCTTTCTATCAGCATTTGGCGCCAAAATGGGTTCAGAAACCCTCTCAAATCGCCAGGCACGTGTTGCTTTAATGAAGTCATGTGCGGTCATCGATGCGTGCACGCACGGTACGCGTGCGCGTCCCTGGTCGATTCTGCAATGTGTGCGCGGGCGCCTTGTGCGCGTGCGCGTGCTTGGCTGACTTTGCTTCTTTGACTTTTTATGCTTCTCTCCACTTGTATGCTTCCTTCCTTGCCTCCTTTGATCCATGCCTAGCCTATTTCAATCCTGGAATTACTAGCAAATACATCAAGGTATCTTATGGAATCAAGGAGAAATTAGAATTCATCAAAATAAGGCTTAAAAAGCATGTTTTTACACTTAAGCATAAATATGGGAGAGATAACAACACCATGCTAATTCATAGGCTAAATGTGACAAAAGGTTATCAAAATACTCTAAATTCAATACAAGATAAACCCTAAAAATGGGGTTTATCACTTAACCAACCTCTATCCAAAACCCTTAATCCTCCACCTTTCCTCCAATTCCTTCAACTATAGTAAAACCACGGACAAACAACAGGCAAATTAAGCACAGGTAGAATACAGATACAGCAGGTAATAATTTAGCAAGTAAGCAAAATAATCACATAGGCATGCCCAATTAATGCAAAATCAAACAAGACACACAAATGCATATGATGCATGTCTGTCCTATGGCTGATAAGTCTCATCTGTTGGTTATAAAGCCAAACCCGACATGTCCGGTAGCTAACCCTGGACAGAATACCAAACACGAAACAAGTGAGACAACGCCACATCCCTTGCATCTTACCCGCGTACCCGGAGCAGGGGACAACTTCACTCTGTCTCTTACCTAGACAGTGTTACAGTTCTCGACTCGGAGCAAACGGCGACAGAACACAACCCTTGCGTCTTACCCGAAGCCTTGAACTTTCCCGGAGCAAGTGGATAACACCACTGCATCTTAGTCAGAGTCACATTCAGAAACACATTTTCATTATCATTACAATTCATTCACATTCATCCATTCACTCTCAATTTATATCCGGAGCAAGTTGGATAATACCATTGCCTACTACCCGGTCACATATATCTCATTAAATTACGAATTCTCATTACTCTCATCATCCTCATCAAATCAAACATCCCCTTCCTCAACTCCTTTGACACCAATTCTATCTTTTTTCACTTACTAACCCTTACTGCGTAACCCAAAACCTAACTAGTAGACCTTAAACAGAGTTTTTGATTTTTCCTTCAACTTCAAAAATTTAGTGTTTACACATAACTTCTGACGTCCATAACTTTCTCTACGAAATTCTATTTTTCACAAAGTTTATACCATCTTAAAGCTTTTAAAACTATCTTTAATTTGAATTGAAATTCACTCAAATTCAATATCTGAGGCTCAAGTATGGACCGTCAAAATTCATTAAAAATATGCTTTTACCAAAAGAATTCAAAACCTTTATTTTTTCAAATTCTCATTTTCAAATCAAGTTTCACAACCCGAAACAACATTAAATACACTCAAAATAATTTCATAACCATTTCCTTCATTCTACAACACTTCAACACTCAATTTCATCAACTCTAACCCACATAATCATAACCAAAGCAACACTACTCATAAATCATCAATATAACATCATCATCATTTACAATCAAACTCAAACATCATCATTACTCAATAATTCAGAAACACATTCACATATTCCACTCTACAATTTTACCAATTCACTAAACTTTAACAAGTCATCCTGGTTCAATCTAACCTACAGTTAACTAGCCTAAGTTTTCACGACACATTATATTTTAGTTACGAGAAACTGAAATCATATCTTAACTGATTCCTCCCTAAGCTCGAAACGCCTCAATCATCCACCATTTCTTAAGCTCCAAAGCTCCAACTTCTCACCAACTGAATTTTCAGCTGCCAAGATTCAATTCCAAACTTCCAATATCCACCAATTTAACTCCAAAACACTCAATTCAATCTAATACAATACAAATTCACTATAATCAAAATAGGGTTCAATAATTCAACATTTCAGAAAGGGTTTGAGGGTGCTTGCCTGACCCACAGCTCAAACGAGCTAAACTCGATAATACTCGCAAGTTAATTCGAATCTAAATACCGAAATTACACAAAAAATTCAACATAATACCCATTGGATTTCGAAATTAGGGGAGAAGAAATTGAAACTAGAAAGTGGATTCTTTACCAAATTAGTTACTGGGTTTTGTAGAGAATTCCAAGATGAACGCATGGCCGCTGACAGCTCATCAATCAGAACTCCAGATTGAAAGTTACATGGAATTGAACTTTTGAAGCAAGGGTTTCATTTCTTTCCCCCAAACCACCGTGCTCTCTCTCTCTTCCTCTCTGCAAATCTGAAGTATTAACTACGGGTGTACAAGGCCCGGTTCGGGCCAAAGACCCAGCTCAGGCCCAAAGGAATTTGGGGCTTATTGGCCCGTACCCAAAGTGGCCCAGGGCTGACCCGGGAAAAAATATGAAGCCAAGAAAAGGTATGAAACCGGGACCGGGCCATAGCTCGGGTCACCCGGCCCGGCCCGGTGGGGGGGTCAGTTTCTAATTTCCTAAGGGGTCTAGGACACTCAGATGCATTCACATCTTCACTCTTCAGTATTCACGCAAGCTTCACTACATCCATGCCTCACTCTCCCTCTTCCACACACCCTGACCCTGCCACAGTGCCACCCTCAGAGCTCAGTTCCCTCAGCCCTTCCCCTCAGGCCCTTACCCTCCGATGCTAACCTTTCCATCGCAGTCCATCATCACACTTTTTCGGTCTTTCCCTCTCAGCCCTCTATCTATCTCTCAACAACCACAATCACAGCGCCAGTAACCGATCCCCATCCTCGGCTCCTGGTGACAACGGCAACAACTGCAAACACCGACGGAGCATCTCTGACCCTAAAGGCCTAAACGACGTCAGCGAGTCAGCAACCACTGCAAACGATGCGGAGCATCTCTGACCCAGTGCACTGCTTTTGCTGCCGGTCTTCTTCTTCTCTTCTCTAGCCCCTGTTCAAGTTCAGTTCAGGTAAATAATTTTCATTTTGAATTTCTGATTTGGGGCTTGGTTAATATAATTTTTTATTAGGGATTTGACTATTGAAAGTTATGATTAGGGATTCAGGATATTGATTATTGGAATTTCTGATTAGTGTTTTGGTTAATATAATTTTGTTAGTGTTTTGTTCTGATTTATGGTATTGATTTGGATTAGGAATTTGGTTAATATAATTCCTGTTAGTATTTTGTTCTTCCTATTAGTGTTTTTGTTTTGATTTAGTGTATTGATTTGGATTAGAAATTTGGTTAATATAATTCTTGACTTCCTGTTAGTGTTTTGTTCTTCCTATTAGTGTTTTGTTTTGATTTTGTGTATTGATTTAGATTAGGAATTTGGTTAATATAATTTCTGTTAGTGTTTTGTTCTTCCTATTAGTGTTTTGTTCTGATTTAGTGTATTGATTTGGATTAGGAATTTGGTTAATACAATTTCTGACTTCCTGTTAGTGTTTTGTTCTTCCTATTAGTGTTTTGTTCTGATTTTGTGTATTGATTTGGATTAGGAATTTGATTAATAAAATTTCTATTAGTGTTTTATTCTAATTTTGTTCTTCCTGTTAGTGTTTTTATTAAGTCTTTATTATTCTTCCTGTTATTGGAATTTTTTATTAGAAATTTTGATTATTGAAATTTATATGATTTTGATAGGATAGAAAATATAGGAACATTGAAATGGTGTTGACTGAAAAATTATGTGTTCATTGTGTGTATTGTCTTGTTTTCAAAAACTTTTATATATCAATTTAATTGAATATGTCAAATTACTATTAACCTCTAATGAAGATGCATATGATTTTGTACCTTAAAATTAGAAGAAATTTCTAATTAAGTCTTGATTTTGTTTGTTTAGGATACGAACAATGGGTGGAAGAGATAATTGTGTTCCTCTACCAAACATCGAAGATGACAAAATAATAGAAATTGAAGCTGAAAATGTTGCTGCTCCTACTCCTGCTATTGAAGCTGAAAATCTTGCTGCTCCTACTCCTGCTATTAATGCACCGCAAGTAGATGAAGAAAATAAAGATGCAAATAATGAAGATCCAAAAGGTGTTCGTAAGGGAAAAAATCATATGTTTGGCAACATTTTACTGTACTTCCGTTGACTGAGACAAAGGGACAACATCACGTTAAATGTAATACAGTTGTCACCCTATTAAACATGGCACAAATTCTCTAAATAAGCACTTGAAGAGTGCTCATAAGTGGATATTTACTAAAGTGGAGAAGCAGGGGACACTTCATGGTTATATGCCTAAAATTGATGAGGAAGGGGAACTATGGAACTATGCAAAGCTTTTAAGGGTTATAGCTTGGAAGATTGTAAGAAGTCTGTAGCTGAGTTTATTATACTTGATGAAATACTATTTAAAGTTGTTGAGGAGATTGGGTTTGACAAAATATTAAATCGATTTGAGCCAAGATTTACGATCCCATCTAGGGTGACAGTCTCAAGAGATTACTTTCAATTTTATTTAAATGAGAAGAAAAAGTTAAAAGAATAGTTGGCAAAGTCATGTGCTCGGGTTTGCTTGACAACAGATTGTTGGACATCAAATCAGAATTATAGTTATATGAGCTTGACTGCACATTTTGTTGATGAAGAATGAAAGTTACAAAAGAGAATTATAAATTTCTGCTAGATTGAGAACCACAAGGGTGATACAGTAGGAAGAGAAATTGAGAAATGCTTGAGAGAGTGGGGAATTGAAAAAGTCTTCACAATCACAGTAGATAATGCAACTTCGAATGATGGAGCTATTACTTACCTTTAAAGAAAATTAGGTGCAAGAGGTGGATTGGTGTGTGGAGGAAAGTATATGCATGTGAGATGTTGCGCTCATGTTCTGAATTTGATAGTGAATGAAGGAATTAAAGAGCAACAAACTTCAATTGAAAGCATTAGAAATGATGTCAAGTATGTTAGGTCCTCTTCTCAATGGACTAAAAAATTTAAAGACTGCATTGAGGTTGATTGAATCTAAAAGTCTTGTGTGCTTGGATGTTCTAACTAGGTGGAATTCTACCTATCTAATTGGAACATGCCGAGAAATTTGAAAAAGCTTTTGATAGACTTTATGATCAAGAACCTGATTTTCTTAGATGGTTTGGAGAGGATGGTGGGAAAAAAGGAAAGTTGGTCCACCTACACCACTTGATTGGCAACATGCTAGATTATTCATTGAGTTTTTGAGAATCTTTTACGAAATAATTTTGAGTTTCTCTTTTTCCTTGCATGTTACATCAAACAAATGTTTCATGAAATTGCATCTATTGCTTCTCAATTAACATCTTGGAGCCAAAGTCATTTGAATTGTTAGGGTCTATGGCATGTTCTATGAAGAATAAATATCATAAATATTAGAGACCTGTTGACAAATTTAATCCGTTGTTACTTGTTGTTGTTGTATTGGATCCTCATTATAAATTAGATTATCTCTGTTGGTGTTTAGAGGATGTTTATGACAAGGAAGTGTTTACTAGTATGACTGGTTTTGTTAAACTAACATTAGAGACTTTATATAAGTTTTATGAAAAGGAGGTTGTAGATGATAAAGGAAGGAAGGATGGTGGAAGTTCATCTAGAGATGTCTTGGATGATAATACTAAAGTCTCAACTGGTGCTAAGGGAGTTTCTGAAAATAGAGTGAATATGTTGAAAAAAACAAAAAGAGAGAGAAGGCTAATACAGATAGCAAGTCAGATGTGGAGAGATATCAGGCCGATGATACTGTAGAAGATGAGAATTTTGATATATTGGCTTGGTGGAAAGTGAATGCTTCAAAATACAAAATTCTTTCTCTCATAGCCTGTGACGTCTTAGGTATTTCGGTCTCAACCGTTGCTTCTGAATCATGATTTAGCACCAGTGGACGTGTGCTGGATGTCTTCCGTAGCTCTTTGTCACTATTAACGGCTGAAGATTTGATATGCACTCAAAGTTGGTTGTGCCCTTCGAAACAAGAAGTTGGAGATTAAAAGTTTGATCAATTTGATAGTAGTCAGAAGATTGTTGAAGGTACATTTATAATATTTATATTATTGTGAATTAATTATTTGAAGTAATAATCTCTTATATGAAAATGAGTAATTTTATATATTTTGTAATTTGTATTTTGTAGGTTTTACTAATGCATCCATATCACAAGGAACAAATTGACAACATTAATAGCAATTGATGGGATGATGACTATTCTTCTTTGGTTAATGGTGTATTATAAAGACTATGAGTTAAAGTTTTATGTTTAGGAAGAACAAGACTTTAGCATAATGTTTTGTGTTATTTATGTGTGACTTAACTATTTAGTGTTATGAGACAATATTAGTATTGATTGTGGTTATACTTTAATTTTAGATAATGGTTGGTTCTTGTTATAATTTTTTAAGTGAATTTTACTATGTGAATTGTGAAATAATGATTAAAGGTTAGGTAATTTTTACATGCTAAAGACCCAGTTTTCACCCGGTTTTTACTCGATTTTCACCCGGCCCGAAGGTGCATAGGTTTCATCAGGTTTAGGATCGGGTTAGGATCTAAAAATTAGGCTCGATCTATATTTCGAGTCAGGTCTAGGTTAGGCCAAACCCGATGTGGCTCGGCACATGTACACCCCCTGTTAACAATAGGGAAGGATTCTTTATATAATTGGGTTTGGATAATATGGGCCAATTTGGTCCATTTGACTCAATCTTACGCCAAATTCTTTAAAATTAGAGTCAAAATTCTTATTTTAATTAGCTCTACCTCACTCAACTATAAAATTTTATTTTTTAATTTTTTAGATTAATAATTAATTTATTTACTAATTATTTCCTAATTTTACGGATTTTACAGATATTCTCAAGAAGAATATAGTAATAGAGCTTCTTTTGACCTGTGACTGTCGTAGTAATTAACAATGTATTTATCATACTTTGATTCCAGACACCTAATTTCCTAGGATGCTAGTTGAATGGATATTGGGTATGATTTAAATACTTGTAGAAAATAATTAATGATTAGTCAATAAGATATCTATCAACTCTCAAGAAAGAGTTTGAACTCTATAATTATAATGACTGATATGAATAAGATATTGGCCAAGAAAATTGAATGAATGAAAAAAAATGAGTTTTTTAGGTCATTCATAGTTCATTATAATAATAGTGACAAGATAGAGTTTGACAAGTAAATCATACTCTAAGAGTTAACCAATAGATGAAAAGATGAACTTTATTCTTCTTGGATTTTTAGTAAAAATATATTATTTCATATTATCGGATCGTTAAGGAGTGTTAATAGATACCAACGTTGATTAGTAAATTTAGTATGACTAATTTACTACCCCTTTAATGTTGAACCTATGGAGTCACACACTAACAAGTATTTTAATAAAAAATTATTTAATTATTATTTTGATTTGATTAAATAAATAATTATATTAATTCAAATAAAAATATTTGATCAAAGAATATAATAATATTCTATTTGAATTAATGTTTTAATAAGTCATTGCTATAACAAATACACTATTATTAAACATTATAACCATTTAGTATATATAAAAATTGGATATACTTATGAACAATTTTTTAATTCAAACTAAAATTTTTTTCTAATTATCTTTTCTTTTTTTAGTTTTAAATAATATTTACTAATATAATAAAAAAATAAAATAAGATGCTATTTATCTTATTTTGCATACCAAATAAAAAACTTAAATTATTATCTAAGATAATATAAACATAATACTATCAATGTTTTTTATTTGTTAGTATTAAAAAAATATATGAATAATATAAAAAGAAAGTTTTTCTTTAATTGTTCTTTTATTATTTATATTTTTACTGTATTCTATAGTATACAATCAAATCAGCAATACAATTAAATTTTACCAATCCAAATAATAGTTGAAAAAATAAATTCAGTACTTGACAATTTTTTGTAAAAACCATACTTTACTTATCATTTTATTACTTGAAACGGCTAATGCACTTGCTAATCAGTGTCATATTCAAAGTACGTTATTGAACTCACGTCTAAGTGATAAATACGGGTATTCCTCGGACATAAAACAAGCTAGAGTTAGTTTTATTGACGATTTAATTAAGATAATGAAAAAAATCTTAAAAATTTCTCTATTAAATAACAAGTATCATGAAATCATTTTTTTTAATTTAACCTAATAAAATGATGTAAATGAATAGTTTATATTTTTAACACACCTTCTCATGCTAGAATCTTTTCTTGACTTTTCATAAATTATTAAATTTTATGAGTTTTAACCAGAATCAAATTCTAAATATATATAGAGGTAAATATTATTCTATTCTCTCTAAAATAACATGTAAGTTATCCTTTTTGATGTGTCACATTTTAATTGGGTGTTATTTTAATCTGAGTTACTTTCTCCACGCTTTTGTCTAGTTGCACTTCCCAAGTATTATCACTGTCTCATTAGTGTTTCATTTTTTTTTCCAAATCATTCTTTTAGTAAAAGTACTCCAACACTCTCTAATTGCATTTACTCCTCTCCGTCGTCGTCATTACGCATCACCATCTCATTAGGTGTCTTATTTTCTCTTCTCAAGTCATTCTTCCAGAAAAAGACTTCCCAAGCATCACTCTCTTATTGGTTGTTTCGTTTTCTCTTCTCAAATCATTCTTCTAGGAAAGGTAATCCAACCCTTTCTAATTGCGTTTACTCCTCTCCATTTCTTTATTGTTGTCGTTGTGCCTTCTATTAGGTGTTCCATTTTCTTTTTCTGTTAGACCGTCACCGTCTTTCAAAAATATTATTAACTCTCATAAAATTAAAATAACTTAGATTAAAATAAACACTAAATTAAAATATAACATATAAAAAAAATAATTTATATGTTATTTTAGAAAGGATAGAATACTAAAATTTCAAATATATATTTTATTTATGAGACAGGATTTTTCCTTCCATGGATGATTATTAAATATCAAAAGTCACCGATAATAGTTGACGGTCCCAATTTGCAACTACGGCCAATTGAAATGCATTTATCTTTATTATTTTGTGGTGGCAGAGATGTTTCAACGCATCCCTACTTGACCATGTGCTCAATCAACCAAGGAATAAAATTATCATTTTTTCTATCTTTGGGCATATATATATCTATATTATTACTAGTGAAATTATATAAAAGAGAGACTTCAGTTTCTGGGCGCCATAAAAGTGCTATTGCAAAGTATTAAATGTACTAGTTGCTTGCTTGATTAATTTGAGAACCGCAGTAGCTAGGTTGTGCCATTTTTTCGCTTAGCATTGGCTATTGGCTCGAGATATCATATAGTCTTTTGCACTTTAGGGTTCATATATATCGCTGTGTGAGGGACATAAATCATTTGATACTCACTTTCCCGACACTTTTTACCGAACTGTTAATTTATTGGGATCAATAACAAGGAACAAAAGTTGGGGGACCCGAAAATTTACTCTGTTACAACAAGCACAAATAAAGGAAATGAAAAATAATAACGATTTGAAACAAACTAGGGAAATTATATATGAGAGATGTTTTAGTCTAGAATTACTCACAATATTAAAAAGGAGGTTGAGAAATAGAGTCATCAGTCAGCCATCATCTTTGAGAGAGATGGGTGAGTACCTGCAAAAACTGCAATAATCAAGTTAATTTGAGATTTAAGAGATACAAAAAGTAAGATTAGAAAGATAGTTTAGGAGGCATTACTCCTAGTATTTATAATTTTTGGCAGCCCAAGATCTAGAGAGAATCTTTAGTCTGTTTTTGTCTCAATTTATAGGATATAATCCTAATTTAGGGATATATATTCACTTCTTCTATTATTCTCTATAACACTATTTTTGAGAAAGTTAAAAAAATGGTGGTTGATTTTTACTGCTGTAAATCAAAGGTTCAAATTGTTATTTGGGTCAAAGCACACTTGTAAGGGTGTGAATTTTGAATTATCACTAAGCAAATAAATTTGTGTTGTTCTGCACTCTTCGGTCAAATAAATAACCAAATTTAAAATCCTTAATTTTAGGTGTTGATTGAAGAAAGAGAAGAAATGATTTTTGAAATTCCAAATTTTAAGAAATTGACTATAGAGGAACCTAACTGTGACTCTCACTAAGGTACAAAAGAAAAGCTGAATCTCATTAGAGCTCAAGGAGAGAGAACTCGAATTGAGAGAAGAGTAAAAAATCTCACAATAGAATTCAAAGTCTTGGAAGCATTGAGTTCAGTGCATAGAGTTAAAGCTGTGATTCATCAATCTGCTTTATGTTTATTGTTTTGTATTTCAGTTTTAATGTATATCTTTCTTAGTTTTCTTTGAGAGGTAAAATGCAAGAAAGAGAGGCATTGAGAAAAAGTCATAAGAGTGAAAAAAGGTTGAAAAAAAAACACTTGAGAGAAAAGTTAAGAGTGATTTTAGATTTTTTTGTTGTACTTTATATCTTGTATCATGTACCTGTGAGGTATTCTTTGCTAAGTTGGGTAAATATTTAGTGTGGTGAGTCTAGGTATTAGCATAGCCAAGTCAAGTTTATGTTGAAGCTTGTGTGTCCAGATAAGATAGAATTAAGTTAAGTTCTAGAAAATTGGTGTATGTAATACTTGAATTATAGTGAAAATTTCACCAACGTTATGGTGAAGACTGGATGAAGGTTGCATTGTATAAGGCAATTGAACCAGGATATATATATATGGCTGTGTCATCTTCTTCTTCTTCTATGCTTTAGTTATGTGTTTTGATTTTTATGAGACAACAAAATTGTTTCCTAATTTATTCGTTGTGCAGATCAACAGAAATCAAGTTTAAAGTTCTTTGTTTAAAGGCTTAATAATTCAAAATTAAAGAAGGTTATAGATTCAACCTCTTCTCTAAATTTTTTGGAACCTTCAATTTTATTGAAAATTAAAATAAACTAATGAAATACATAGTAAATGGTTAAAACCAAAATTTTTAAAATTAGATTATTGGTTATTGAATCAACAAAGTTAAAGGTTTAAAAATTTAAAAGTTCAACTGAAGTTTAACTTTTATTAAATTAAATATAATAAAATAATATATTTTTATATAATATATATTTAAAAAATGAATTTCTTAAAAAATTAATTTTTAATAAAAATTCAAACTGGTTTAACTGATTCACAATTTTTTTTTATCAATTTTACCATTTTTTATTGATTTTTGCAATCAATTTTTTTATTTGATCGAATTGGTGAAGTGAATGATTTCCAATTAACCTAATTGAATCGATTACGCATTACTATTTTCAGAACCATAGTTAAGACCATTAGTATATATAATAGAGCATCAAAGAAAAAAACATGATTTCTTAACAAAAATACAATAAAGATTGTCACCTATATGGCTATATCTATCATGGCAGGGAAATTTATGTTAACATCCTCTCCCCATAATAGTGTTTTTCAAATAGTATTAATTATCACCTATATGTCAATGGAAAAAAAATTTCACTAACAGAATTTAGTGGAAAAGAATCAAGTCCTGTAACAACAATACCAAGAAATTACTTGACCTGTCATAATATAAATTATTTATATTTTAAAAATTTAAATTAATAAAAAGATATATAAATAACTATATCTCTAACGAATATACAATATCATATACAAAAGTTTTCCAAAGGAATGGAGCACAATAATCCCCGGGAAGGGTGAAAAAGAAGACCCATTATTAGTGGTATGTGCAGTGACCATTATTGATGAGGTAGTTATTGAGAACACATGCGATTACATACATGGATTTCGGAAACATAACAGCAGAACAAAACTAAACCGGTGTCTCGTATTGGCTTAATAGTTTCTCCTTCCTCAAATTAAAAAGAAAAAAAATAATTAATAGTTTAAACATTTGATATAAATGATTTAATGACATGTTATTTGAGTTTTTATAACAAAAACAAAATGATTAATTTTTTATTATTATTATTATCCATTTTATCTAAATAAAAATGTTAGCATTATATACATACACACTTAAAGTTAATAGTAGAAATTTCATTAAAAAGACAATGAAGTATTTATACAATGATTATAATGGACTGTTTATTATTTGGTCCAATAATATAAATTAAAAAAATAAATTAACTCTCATTTATCCTAATTTTAAATGGTCTGTTCAGTTTCAATTTACCCTACCACCAATTTACTCTTAATTTCAATTTTTTCCCATTAATCTTTTTACTCTCCCGGTTACCCTCCCCCCAAAAAAAAAATCCCTCCTGTTCGCTTCGCAGAACCCGCACGCCACCTCGCCGTGTGCGCTGAAACCTGTATCCGCGCCTGGCAGACCCGTGTCGTCCACCATTCTTCGCGAGCATCCTCCTTCACTGGCCGCAACTCCTTTGCACTGTCGCCACTGCGCATCCCACTGTGATTGCAGCCCAGCCTCCGCGCGCAACTCCTCCGACCCGAACTACATCCCAGTCTCCGCATGCAACTCCTCCAACTGAACTGGGCTCCTACCCCTTCGTGGGAAGGAACTGCTTTGCACCAAATGTAATTGACATCCGACTGTGACCTGGTTGAATCATTGTGGCGGACGCGAATTGCAGCACTGAACTTCTTCACGTCCAAAAACCAACTATTTACACGTACAATAATTGTGAACATCCAGTTATATGTAGACAAGAACATTCGACATTTGTGCGTAAAGATAATCATGTAATCAATAAGTGGTATCATATACGCAGAATAACTATCCATTTTGTTTAATAAATTAACCATCCAGATACATATTGAAATGAACATCTGGTTGCTGGCTGGAGGCGCTGCTATGGTGCGGTGCGGCGAGAACAACTCACACGATCATAAGGTAATAGTGGAGGGTAACTTTTGCGCACGACGGGCTTACGGAGGGAAAAAAAAGTGTTGGTTGGAGTCGCTGCCATGGTGCGGTGTGGCGAGAACAACGCACACGACTGGAAGATAATGGTCGAAGGTGACCTCTGCACATGGTGGGGAGAACCGAAGAGAAAAGGAGAAAGAGGGTAAGATCGTATAGAGAGAGATTCTATATGTTGGTGTAACTGATTGCAATCTTAATTTGTTTTAAATTTAAAATTAATTAATTGACTATGATTTAATTTTAATTGCAATTTAACTCTCATTATATATTGTATAATACATACATTGACTTCTCATATTTTCTCGTAGACTATATATATTGTTTAAAAAATTGGCATGTATTAATATCAAGTCCTTCATAAAGTGACTACCAAAAATAATAAGTCCTTCATAAAGTGAGATGTACGTGTTATATATCCATGGAAGAAGTAGGTTACTGGACACTGCTCCACGTATGAAGGATTGATGGTCCCATGTTTGGAGTTAAATTAAGGTTTATGCAATTTAAAGTTTGCCTAGCTGTAACGGAACTTGTTCCACACTATATACACAGTGGTAGCGCAATATAGCACTAGCACTAGCTCTAGCTCTAAATATAGTTTATAGTAACTCACCCAACTATATATTTATTTATGACCCTTTTAATATGTAAGTCCATTCATATACCTAGTATAAGAACCGTGACCTCTTTTAATGTTTTGCCTAGCTACTATCTTTAATTTCGTCTTTACCAGCTCCCACACACGTTTGTGTTTGAAGACATGCATTGATGATGATGGATTTTAATGTATACCTTATATATGCATATGTCCTGCTTTTTGTATGACACGTTATTACTTAGGTCTAAGTCTATGCTTTTCTATGCATGCAAGTAGGTAACCCCTAAATATCATATTGCATACCCTCAACATACATGAAAACATTGTTTATTCCAAAGGTAATTAATTTCCACATATATATAGCACATGCTCGCTAAGTCGCTATAGCTTATTGTAGGATGGGGTTCTTCTAAATCGGTGAACCAAAGAGTTATTATTGGAAAATTTTCAAATCTTTGGATATAAACGATCGTTATTTATACTTAAGAGTAAATAATAGATAAATTTGTATACATATAATATCTCATTTATATATTAATGACCTATGCACATGTATTTTTCCCCCTTATTGAATCACACTTATACCATTTCATGGTCGAGAATAATCATCATTTGAATATCTAACAAATTAAGTCCCTTTTTAGTCAAACATGTAGTCTCTGATTTCTAGATTTCATAAAAAAAAATTATTTGGTACACAAATTTAATAAACTGGATTAATACAAAAAACAGTATTTTTGCAATAATTATTTTTATTGTCTAGTGACAGTTTTAAGTGTCGCTAAATATTTTTATGACGGTTTAAAAATATTACTGATTTGAACATTACCAATGAATTGAATGATGAGAAATTTTAGATAATCGTTAGTAATATCGTTGCTAAATTATTTGTGACAATGTTAAATATATAAAATCATCACTCATTTATAACACTTATCGGATGATTTTTTTTTTATTATATTCATCAATGAGTTTGGAAGATACAAAAAAATTGTATGTAATTTATTTAGTCCAAGTCACATTGTTATCTTTCTCTAATTACTTTCAAGTCGTTCAATAAAGTCGGTCGAACCACTAATAAGGAATTGAAATCTATGTCATTAAGCTTATGATTTCAGATGATGACGATGGCAATGGACAATGCAAGTAGTAAGTACCGAATATCGATATATCATTTAATTTTGTCCTAATATTATTTGGTAGTCTCTTGAATTCCAATATATTTATTTATTGATCAATATAATTAAGGACACAAACCTTTGACCTAGATATAAACATGAAAAAGGTTATTTTAATGTTTGTAGCGAGCCATCTAACTGATGAGATGAATAAATATAACGGGATATTATTAATTAAACACAAAGAAACCTAATCCCACTTATGGGTTTGTGTTAAGAACATCATGCTTCATTAATCATTATATATTCTTATTACTATGCATTGAAATGCTGGTTCACTGCATCGATCACTCATCAATTACGGTGACATTGAATTGGTGGTCTTGGGTGCATGTATGCATGCCTAAGGCAATATCTCCACCAATTTCAATCTCATCATTATATATGACATAGTTTATTATGTATATCAATTTATCTCTTATTTTAAATTGTTAGTCACCTAAACGTTGTTATTCGAATTATTGAATAGTGGCTCCATTTTAATAGTAAGTAGCATTTCCCATTTATACCATTTTATGTCATGACCAATCATGTTCAATAACTATAAGTACATAATATCACATAGATATCGGATGAAATTCAACTTAAACTTTTTTCCTTTTAATATATAATATCAATTGTTAATCAACGGAGAAACATAAATTCAAATTCAATACTTGAATATGATACTAAAATATCTTAATTTAACGGTGACTAAATATAATATTTACTTTCTCATTTTATAAATTTCTTTATTTTAGAAGATTTTGATTCTTTGTGAATGAATTTAGATTTTTTAAATTGGGAAAATTAGTCAAGTAATAAAATGAAAAAATTAATTATAGTTGAATTTGTAACTTCTATCATATGTGAGTCAAGTAATACTATACATTTAAGTCTTTTTGTTAACGAAATCTAATTAAATTAGTCTAACATAACAAAAATTAATTATTATTAATATTATTCTAAGTCTTATTGTTTAATTTGGTTGGACTTGATTTATAAAAAAAAATTGATGTGTAACATTATTCATATGAGTCTTACTATCTTAATTCAATTGTTGATTATATATTTATTTTTCACTTTATAAATCTTTTCACTTTAAATGATCTTAATCCTCGTGAAAATCACAAGTTATAAAGAGTGATTTGAGAATAAATGTGAATTTAATAATTTTAATATTTAATTTTAATTCATTTAAAATTTTATATAAAATGTCAAAATTTAATTCATTAACTTAAGTTGAGTGAGTAGTTAGCTCACTTATTCACTTAAGTAAATATTAAAGATTTAAATCTTATTTTGTATATGTAATATCTTATTAATAAATAAATCGTTAAATAAATTTTCAATACATAATAGAATAATCCTTATTTTACCGAATTAAAAAATACCATAATAAATAAAAAAATTAATTGTTTATTCATCAAAGTGAAATAGTCTTTCTAAAATGACCATTGATCTCATTTCATTAATCATCTCCATTGTAAAGTAAAATTTGGAATAATTTTACTCTACATACACTGAAATTTAAAACTTGAGAAGCACTTTCTTAGAATGGTTGTGAACTTGAAAAAAAACAAATTGAGCTGGGCCTTGAGGATCTAACAACTCTGGTTCAGTTATTAAACCATCGCCTCATGCAACCAAAGGGGACCAACAACCCTTCCATTTCCCCAAAATTTAATATACCAATCAGAGAGAGAGAGAGAGAGAGATACATAGAATGAAGCAACGCTAATAAGAGCCAAGCAACTAGCTACACAGAAGAAGACTGCAAAGCTTTTTTCTTTTATTCATTTGAAAAAAAATAAAAAAAAAAACCAGAAAACTCCTCTCTCCCTCTCTCTCTATCTCTCTCTCACCAACTTTACTTTAAACACCAAAACCAACCTCTCTCTCTTCTCAGTACTCATTGAACAATGCTTGAACTACTACTATTTACCTATTGAGAAGACCTTGCTTTGTTCTTGGACCACAAACAAGCACTCATATCCATGGAGTTTGACCTTGAAAATCCTCTAGACAACTCTCATGCTCTTCTCCAATGGGATGCTGTTGCTTCACTATTCCACATTGAATCTCAACACACTCCATCTCACACTTACTTTCACTCTCTCAAAGCTTCAAACTTTAACATCTCTGTTAGAAGGGAACTCATTTCTCTAATCTCCAAGGTCCCTTTTGTGAAAAGATGACATTTTTAAACTCATCACATCTTGGGTTGCTTCCCTTTTTAATTATTTTATTTTTTCTTTTTCAGTTTTCTTGCAGTTTGGATCCACTTGTCTCTTACCTTTCTATCAACTATCTAGACCGGTTCTTGTCCAACCATGGGATACTGGTAAAGGAACCAAATTTCTTATTATTTGGATGATCCTATGATCTTATGTTTTCATATTTTATTTTTGAATATAGAAGAATAAGATAGATTCTAATTCCTTAAGATCTAACAGAAACAAAAGGCATGGGCCCTTAGGCTGCTTGCAATTTCTTGCATTTCTTTAGCATCCAAGATGATAAAGCCAGGGTACTCTGCCATTGATACTCAGGTATATTCTAATTTAATTAATTAGTTTTGTTTTGTTCTTGTGATATATTCATTGAAACTTGTGATGATTTTATTAACAGGCCCTTCTCATGAATGATGGTGGCATCATTTTTGAGACACAAACAATGCAAAGAATGGAAGGACTCATCTTGGGAGCATTGGAATGGAGAATGCGGTCCATTACCCCTTTCTCCTTCTTAACTTTCTTCATTACTTTAATATGTGTCAAACACCCAATGGAACAGGTTCTCAAGAAAAGAGTGGCTGAAATTATATTCAAGTCACAAGGAGGTATCATATTTAATTTATGACTTCATTTGATGATAGTTTAAATAATAATGATTGCATCTTATGGTATGATAATGCAGAGATAAAGCTTTTGGAATTCAAGCCATCTATAATTGCCGCATCAGCACTTCTTTGTGCTTCTCATGAACTCTTTCCTTTTCAATACCAAAGCTTCTCAGCAGCAATATCCAATTGTTTATATGTAAAAAAAGTACATCTCTCATCCTTTACCATCATTATTATGAAAATTCAAATAGCAAGTGATTTACATGACTTAAAGTATAGGAAGAGATTCAACTATATTAGAAATTTTTGTGGTTTTTACCATTGATCTAGATTATAAAATGTATATGATCAACTCTTAAAACCACTGAAACACCGGTATTTTTGGTATCATTGAAAATTTTTCGACTAAAGTATAAAACTTGTGCCCATATACAAAATCACTTAATTGGCCATTGTAATTGAATTTGACTAGTTGACGATATAAAACAATTTTAGACCGATTAACTCTTAAAATATGTCAAAACTTTATTGTATACATGAATAATAATAATATTGATATGATGCTATGGTGTAGGAAAATATGGTGAAATGCTATAATGTGATACAAGAAGTGGTAGGAATGGAGATGGAAGAAGAGGAGTGTGTGATCAATGAAGTTTCAAGTTCAGGAACACCAGTGAATGTGTTAGACTTGGACCATAAGTTTTCACTGAGCTCAGAAAGTGAGAAAACCAATAATAATGGAGGAATGGCCATAGTAGTAGATGATGATGATGAAGAAGCCTTGCAAGAGAAGAAGGATTTCATCATCAACAAGAGAAGGAAGATGAATAATAATAACAACAATCAAACGGTCCATGTTTCTCGGATTGCACAATGCTGATGATGAAGAAGAAAGTACTGTACACAGAGGATAACATTTAATTAAAACCTCTTTGGTCCAACCGAAAGCGACTATGTCATTAGGCCTATTTAGTCATAGATAAGAGATTAAGAGAGATCTTTTATCTTCCAATTTGTAAAACTAAAAAGAGAATCAAAAGGAGTGATGCTATATCTATAAGTTTTTTTTAGTAAAAAAAGTATTGGTAGACAATGAAAATATTAAACAATGTGAACAATAGATATATTAGATGTTCAATTCACTAGATGTGCGAATGGTTATCCTAATATTAAGATTTATGTGCATAATTTGGAGTGTAGTATGTTTTTACTTTATTGAACTAATTTTAGAATTCATTGTTCACATTGTTCATAAAGTCATTTTCTACTTAGCAAAGTTCTTTTAGTAATTAAGTTTAACTAAATTAGTCTAATAATAATAAAAGATACTCTTAAAATAACACGTGTACACACATTAAATTTTGTACATAATACAAACTTATCGATATAATTCATAAATTTTTAAAACGTAGTACACAAAGTTTTAAAGCATAGGACAACTTTTAATGGTGCTAATATTTCAATTTTTTCAAATAGAAACTAATTTTAAACTAATTTAAAATGTAGTGCACCAATTTAAACCAATTCCTAAAAATAAAACAAATATAAACTAGTTTATATGCTAAAATTATTTTTTAACATATCAAAAATCATATTTAACATCTTTTCTCTCTCCTTTTTTCTCTTTCTCTCCACTTCTCTCTTTTTTCTCTCTCTCTCAACCTCCCTTTTTTTCTCTCTATTATCATTTATCTTTTCTTTAATTTCTTTTTTTATCTTTTCTTATTTATTATCTTCCTTCTCAGAAATATTTACAGATACACTGTAATACAAACCTTTTAATCATTTATACTAAAAAAATTGGTCAAATTAATTTTTTTTAAATATTTCTAGATATAGTATACAAATTTTTGTATATAGCACAAATTTTTGTAAATAGCACTTAAAATTTTACACATAGTATACAAATTTTTGCTGCGAATGTAGTTTATTGAGTGAGTAATATTTTGAGTATGTAGTCTTCCAAAAATGTCTGTTACATATTAAAATTTATATATTATTATGCACCAAGATTTTTATATTGTATACCAAAATTTATGTACCGTACATATTTTATTGGTTGGGTGTCAATATTTCATATAATCTTTCAAAAATTTTTGTATTATATACTAAAATTTGTGTGTTATACACCAAAATTTTTATGTTCTAATCTTCTAAAGATTTATAGAAGGAAAAGTTAAAGACGATGAATGCGATGATAATAATAATAATAATAAAAGAGGACGATGAAAAAAAAAAGAAATTAAATAATAATAACATCAACAATAACACCGTCATCAAGAAGATGGCGGTGGCTGCAGTAACATAACGGTGGCTACAGTGATATAGTGGTGACTGCAGCGACGATGACGTTGAAAAAAGAAGAAGGAAGAAGGAATGTAGGAGGAGAGAGAATAACGTGTGAGTGATTTTTAAATTTTAACAACTTGAATAATTTGATTACTCAAAAAACTTAGACATCTAATATTTTTTATTCAAAAGTAAGTGTATTCTCTTCTATCCCACAACTTTGATACAAGTGAGGAGGGTTTGATTTATGTTTTTTATTTTTAGTATTTTTATTTTAAAATTTTGTCAAAAAATAAGGAAATAAAAAGAAAAAATATAATTTTATTATAATTTTTTAAATAAAATTTTAAAAATAAAAATATAAGCTAAATGCACTTAGAATTTTTGTGATAATGTCTATTTTATTTTGTTATTGCCGTCTTTGTTCTTTGGTTTTGGTTTTAATCAGTCTTAATATTAGCAAAATTTTGAGTTAGATTACTATATATAGCATTGAATTACTAGAATTCATCTTTGTTGGTCTGTAAGTAATCTCAAAAAGTGAGATAATTGGTTTGGAATTTTAAAACCTTTTTATATAAGAGAAAGATTAAACTTTTGACACTTGATTTTTTATTAAAGAAAAATGACCCTTTTCAATGCAAAGTATATTCAATTTTTGAAAGTGATGCGAGAATGAGAAAGTAGGGAAGTTGATGGATATAGTTCACGGACAAGATCACTGCGATATGATCCTCGTACGACATTCATTAAATCCGTTAGTTGAGAAAAAAAGAATCACCGAAGATAACATGCGGGAATTTTTGTTTTTTGTTAAGACATCAAACTAGAAGACAAACCCCAACTTTGAATTGTAGGGTTCAGTTTTGTGTGTATGTTCCTGGATTTAAGTGTTGCTTTGTTTCTTACCTTCTTCGCAAACCAATAATAAATTTAGATAATTATTCATATGGCTAATATAATTTTTTTTATGTAATATTACGTAACTAAATATTTTATATCAATTTAATTTTAATTGCTAAACTAGATCTCGATCTTTTGTTTGATAAGTGAGTTTTTATTACACCAGATTATTCAATTAGAAGCTAGCAGGATTCATTTATGCAGAAGGACTATCATTTTAAAAATTGTAAAAGACTTTATGTCATTTTAAATAATAAATAGAATTGATTTGATTAAATTTAATTTATTAGTCTCTAGCAATAAAATTTGACGATGTAGAAAGTGATTTATATATCTAACAGAGTAAAATAATAAATGAAAATTAATTAGTATTTAAAATTTGTTAAAAATTAAATTTTTTACTAAAATATATTTTTTAATTCTTATTGTTTTGTATATTAAATTGATATAAAGTATTTATATAGTATTTTGAATACTAAAATTTAGATCTATTCTTATTATATATACGTGTGTGTGTATATTTCAATAATATTTTATAAATTTTGATGTATCGATCAGTCAAAATGAATAAATAATAGTTTTTTAGTATAACATTATTGTAACAGGAAAGCAACAATTTTCTTGGTGAGGATAAAGTGTTTGTACTTTTATATGTAACCTGTATTTTATATTTGTATGTTTGTATATTGTTCGTACTGCTTCAGTTCTTTGTAGTTTTGTAAAAGTGAGTCATAATATTATATAATTAAATATATATATAAAATTATTTTAGATTGATAATATATTAAAATTAAATTATTAATATATACCCTTCTTTTTGTTACCTGGAAATGGAAGTGCATCTTTTGTGTCGGATTCTCTATGAACATGCCGTAACAAAATGTCAAGTTGTTAACCATTAATTGGAGAACCACGAAAGAGTCTCGCTCCAATCTCTATTTTGTTTCTTTCAAATCTTTGTCTTTATCTCTTTGTTTTCTTTAATCTTTTTTTAATATTATCATTGTTGACAGATCATCGGTTTTGCTTATATAATTGAGAATTCCATAGTTATAATATTATAAAAAATCTACTCATATTATTATTTATATCTATTTTAATACAAATAACAATTTTTAATTATCAATTTTAATGTGTGTATATTCTTATTTTGCATGTTATTCGGTTTTATTTTTTAATAACTCATATAAATATGAATAATTAATTAGGATTGATCGAATAATTAGTTCACTCGTCTGCTTAAATAAATGTTAAGGTTTAAATTTTGTCTTGTATATACAGTAATTTATTGACTAATTATAGACTCTTAAATGAAAATTAGATCCACAACAAATTAGTTTTTGATTTGTTGAATTAGAGAATAATGTGGACAAAAAATATAAATATGAATAAACATTAAATCTAACTCTTGTTAATTTTTACAAAAGACAAGGCAATTTTTATTTAAAAAAAATACATTTTGACCCTCAACTTTTGTAATTTTGGGACGATACAACCTCTTTGTTTATTAGTAATTTGTGGTGGTTTTAGATCCCATAAACTATTAACAAATTTATTTTTGAAAATTTTTTTTTATTGCTGATGATTAAATAAAAAAGATCATTATTAAAAATAACTTTCTATAAAAAATTATGTTAATCTGTTTAATTGTATTATTTCACTTCTTTTTCCTTTTTGTTTGGGCCATTGTACATTTACTATTACTAAAGGTCAGGTTATAATAATAATAATAATAATAATAATAATAATAATAAGAAAAAGCATAAAAAACCAAGTGTTAACCAGTTAAAAAGTGAATAATTTTATTAATTATAATTATTAATAATTAATTTTAAATTTTTTAAATTCAAAATTTAAAAAATTTAAAATTGATTAAATAAACCTAATTAAAGCTTATAAAAACTTTCCTCTTCTCTCCCACATTAACCTACCCACCTTCAACAACCACACACACAGAGACTCTTCTCTCTCACCGTCAGGTCCTCTCCGCCTCTATCTTCACCCAAGACTCTGCAACTTCTCAGGCTGGAAGTGACGCAGTAACGCCACGTGAAGGGACTGCCACTGCAGCGTCGGCGCGGTCAATTCCCATTGTTGGAACCACGTGAACACGTGGCCTTCCATGGCAAACATCGCCACCGCGACCCACTCCTCTTCTGGCATCGATCTAAGCAAGAACTGCTCCAGACGCTCAATCCAAGTCATCGCATTCTCACCGTGAAAAATCGAAGTTCTAGTTTTCTTCACTGTTCCGGCGCGGTTCTACTCCCATGCGAGCCACTGGCGGCCTGGTGCGACGCCGGAGAACTCCGTTTGTGACGGATCGAGTGCCTTGCTCCATGGAATCCACTCGTGCATTGATCCTCTGCAGCATCTCCTGCAGCAAGCGGTACAGGTCTTCGAATCGGTCAAATCGCGATTCCATCACATCCAATCGGTCTCTGCCTTGCACTTGGTTTAGTTTCAGGAATTGTTTAAGGAAGGAGTGGTGGAGCACAATGAACAATTACAGAAATATAAAAAAAACATTCATTTAATATGAAAAAAAATATCCTAATGCTTAACAAAAAAAATATCCAGTTATATTTTGACAAAAATAATTAGATATCTACAAAATTTAAAAAAAAATATGAAATTCTTAACGAAATAGAGACATTCACATTTGCAATACAAAAAAATTCGAAAAATATATAAAAGAACATCCATTTAGTATGAAAAAGAAACATTCTGATACTTAGCAGAAGAAACATCATGTATATTAACTTATTTTTATTAAGATGAGTTTCGAGATCCAGCCCATTAAAAAGTTGGCAAGAGTTGACTGAACTCCCTCTTGGTTTTCTAGCGGAATTGTAATAATAATAGTGATATGATCTATGAAGTATAGATACTTTTCCGATATGACACTCATCAACACGCGTGTCTTGTGTCCAACTGTCTTAAAAAATAAAAAATTCTTTTCCGAACATATTTAAACACACCTGAATACCATCACATGTCAGCTATCCAACTTTATTTTTAAGGTAAAGTACTAAATTGGTCCCTTATGTTTGGGCGTAATTCTGTTTTGATCCTTAATATTTAAAGTGTTCTATTTGAATTCAAAAAAGTTTCATTTAGTATCAATTTAGTCCCACAATGAGGTCAAAGTTAAATAATTAACGAAATGTCCTACATAACAATAGTACAAGAACAAAATCGATAATGTGGAGAACAAGTACAAGCTCCAGAGGCACAAAATCAACCGTTGATGCATCAATACATTTATTTATCATTCTCTTTAGTTCTATAGAAAATATTTTATTTATATTATAAGAAAAATAATAAATAAATGTATTGATACATCAACAGTTGATTTTGTGCCTCTGGAACTTGTACTTGTTCTCGTTATGTAGGACATTCCGTTAATTATTTAAGTTTGATCTCACTATGGGACTAAATTGATGCTAAATAAAATTTTTTTGGATTCAAATAGGACACTTTAAACCTTAAGGACTAAAACAAAATTACGTCCAAACATAAAATATATATCGGGTCCCCGTGTCTTTTAAGAATTTTAAATTCGTGTATACGTATCGTATTCCGTGCCGATGCATCATAAGATGGATTAAGCTTAACTAGAACTTCATCCAGTAGTTGTGAAAGCCTTATAGGATATTGAAGTGTGCATAATAAATGAAATAAGTGCAAGCTAAGAACTGAAAGGCCAAAACAGCAAGCAGCTGTTGAAACAAACTAGGCCGTGATAGAGTAACCATGAATTTAAGAATTAAAAAGTATCTTCCACATCCAATCAGAGCTTCATATAAATCTTGAAAAGGCCATATATCAAAAAGTGCATAACCCATTGGTGAAAATAGGCCTCAGTTCACCAGAGAAGAAAAAAATAAAAACACAATCAAATATCTGGTGATTTAGAATTATACTCTCACTTTTGCTGCAATGTTGACCACACTTTCGGGCAATAGTCGAACAAAAACGGAACCCTATATCAGACAAAGCCATCATTTAGGAACAGGATCTCTTTAAACCTTCATATTCTACAAGGTGTACCTATTTTACAGAAGATAACTCCGACTGCTCACATTGCCAAACATCATCATGCCGGACACAATCAGCATATGGTGCCAGTTGACCTTCTGCTGGATCCAGCCAAGAGATCAATCTCATTTGTTGTTAGAGCTGTTATAGACATCTTCCGATAATCAAAAGAAAATCAAAATCTTGATATAACCTGAAAATCGAAATTCACATATTTTAAGTTCAAAGGCCGAAGAGCGTATAAAATAAAACAAAGGGGAGAATAGGATTAACTCAGATTCACAATCTTGCCTTGTTTATTAGTGGCTTTGCATGTTCTTCCCATTCTGTAGCCCACCTTGTCGAAGAACTGGTTTCTAGTGCACCATTTTTGAGAATCTTCAGAGCATCACATTCATCAGGAAATCCCTTGAAAAGCATCTGAAAATATACAGCAAGAGAACAAATTAACATCGTACAAGTTTAGACTGGCAAATAAACCAATTTAATAAACATAATCCACATTTCAAGTACAAAATGGCCACAGGTATCACTAAGATACAAAATCTCAAAGCAAATGAAGTTAAGATTACATTTTAGAGTCTCTAATATATCTTACTTGGCAAGCAGCTCTCTATGTTGGTAGGTGTAGGTAATAATGACCCACTAGAAGTGCCTTGTGGCCAAGGTCAAGCTGAAAATAAATTAAACCTTACAGAAACAAATTCCAAAACGGGTGTATTCAGATGACCGCATAACCTAGATGCAATTTCTCTTTTTCTTATTATTTTTTCTTTATTACAATATATATTTAACAAACTAATCCACTCAATATTTGTGCATCATGTTAAGGAAGATTGTGTATAATCTAGCAAATATTGCATATGAAAGCATTAAACTCACCACAAGTTCATCAGCCAGCTCTGAGGATGAAGAGAAGAGAATACCATTTTTGTCAACTCTAACCAATTCTTTAATACTTCAACAACGAAAAAAGACCAATAAATAAATGAAAAGGCATATCGTCTGAAAATAAAAAATACAAGTGGTTCCCAAAGGAAGTACATAGCTCACCAAGAGTACGAAACAGCACAAACAGGCAGTCCGCAGCCAAACATATCGACAACCTGGTACATTAAATGATGAAAAATGGAGAAAATAATAGAAAACAAATAAAATTTCAGTCAACAGTTGTTTGAAACTTACATTAAAAAACAAACCATAATATTCAAAAGTAAAAAGCGACACTCAATTCGAAGTTCTTTTTAACATATAACAAGATAATTTTCAAGTTTTCTAATATAAACATCATGCCTTACAATTAATGCCTAAGAAGCTAATGAGTGCTCTGTGGCCAAACATTTGAAAAGACAGATTATAAAGTGGGGACTGGGGAGTTATCTAAATAAGAAAAAAATGGCAACACTCCATCTGTGTTACTATCATTGCCAAATGACTATGATTACCTTCATGGGAAGGTCTAATCCTGATGATGAAGTATGCAGACAAACTCCAAGGTCAGCCGACCCTAAATTACATGAAGATGTTAAGATCAAATAATGAACCACAATGTAGAGCAACTTTTAAAGCCATGCAATACACAAAATACCTAGCAACAATGGGTAATCTTCAGCAGAGAGCCACATGGTACGAAATGCCACACGTTTAAGTTTTAATCTCTTTATTTTTGCTTCGTACTTTTCTTTTTCAGGACCTTTACCTTTAGCAATAAAGATCCCATGTTAAGAAGTTTCATTTGATATCCAATACTTGAATGGGAAAGAACACAAATTTTATACCAGTAATGATAAATAACAATCTGGGATATAAACATTGTTTTCCATCAGATATTTCTTTCCAGACGACATCCTCATCTAGCGAATCGTCTTCACCTAATATAGCAGCAACACGTCTGTCATACATCACAGCAGCTTCCAAAAGAATTCCAAAATCTTCATCAGGAGTCCTGAAAGTGTCACAGTTAACAGAAACAAATCACTCAGACCTGGTAAAGTAACCCACTGAAATAAATGGAGCAGCCTTTCTATAATAAAGAGGTAAATAAGGAAAATTTGAATAGGCAAACCAACCATTTTAAATTAATGCATTCAATTAATGATAGAATAAACTTACCAGCTCGTGCTGCTTACAACAAGTGCTGGACGGTTACGCTTCAAATATATGTCTGGACCAACCTCATTTGTAAACAAGGTCTCATTTTGGCCATGGCTTCCAATCAAAGAAGTTCCTTTAAGAAGAAGGTAGATTAACAAACAATTCACAAAGATTGACAGTATTATATCTCAAGATTGTAAAACCTTTCTTACCATTGCTAACACAATCTCTAAAACCAAGAGGCTGACAGAGTTCCTTATTTAATCTACAAAACAACTATTAATTATCCGCATTATACATGGGGATCTTTCAGTTCTTATTGAATAATTACAGGTTTAATTATTATAGAGGATCCTATTGTTTCACTTAATTCTTTTTATTAGCTTGATATAATTTGAAAGTGTGAAATCCAGTCCTATGCTGTATAAAAAAAAAAAAAATCAATCTGGTCCATACAATTCAAACATTTTCTCAATCAAGTCCCAAAATCAATCTGGTCCATACAATTCAAACATTTTCTCAATCAAGTCCCTATAGTATATACGTTCTTCAATTAGGTCCCTCTATTTTAAAATTTTATGATTATGTCCTTATACAGTTATACTATAAATATTAATTTCAAGAAAAATAGCAATTTATCATTTAAGATAGGGGCTTGATCACAAAATTTTTAAATTGGAGGAACTAAATTGGAAATTGTTTGTACATATAGGGACTTGATTAGAAATGTTTAAACTATAGGAACCTATTGAAAATTTGTGTAGAATATAAGGACCTGATTATAAATTTTTAAACTATAAAAACATAATTGAAAATTGAGTGAAACTACAAGATTCTCCAGAGTGATTTAACCATAATAACAAGCAGAGCTACTCGTAACAAGACAACAAACTCACCTTATGCCTCTCCTCTAGTGAAGCAGGATGAAAGAAGTCAGGTGGCTGATCATACAATACTGTAGCACTGTAAAGTTAAGAAATATGCATAAGATTGGTTTACTGTTCAAGGACAATTTAATGTCAAACAATTTCATTGAACTTTGAGCTGACCCTCTTACTTAATTCCCCAATTTTGAGCCAATTCATGCTGCATTGCTCTTGTTACACACAGAGAAGCATCTGCCATTTTCCCATAATGCTTTTCAAACCTAAATTAAGCCAAGAAAAATAACATTAGCAAAAACCATGTGAAAGCAAAATCATTATAGATCAAAAAGAAAATTACTCATCAGCTAATGTGTAATAAAAAAACGCTAAAATGTTACCATTTATATAAAGAAACAAAATGACTATTTCTTCCAAGGGACAGACCAAGTAGTGTGTATCCAAAATTATGCCAATCTACGACAAAAGATGAATTCCTCAACCAACTAGCCCATTTTACTGCCACTAGTGTTGGAACTGAAGGAGGATTCTGTACAAAGAAAGGAAGCAGATAAAAATGTAAAAATAAACTACAAAGCAGTCTTGCTCCAGCAAGGGTTGTTTCACTTGAATGTCATTGAATTCATTATGTAATTAACCTAACCAGAAACCAGATAATAAATTATTACCCTTCCGAACATAGTACCTATGATCAACTATGAAAGATACCCAAGCTAGACACCATTATCATATCAATTCTTTCTAGAAGCATAAGCTGATCTAACAAATTTCTTCTGCAGAAATAATTTTCATTATGAGTAAGAAGACAAGTAGCTCCCCAAGAGATTTGCGATGGACTTATAGGTCCCTAAAGAAAATAATGTACTAAGTTCTTGAGAAAATTGAGAAAAGAATGAATCGTGTCCAACATTGCAAATTTTCAGGGACCTATAACTCCAGTATTTCAACTCTTCATGGATTTATTTTTCATTTTTCTCAGGGACCTATAAGTCCATCACAGAGTTTTCTCAGGACTTACTTGGTACTTTATTTTCCTTAAAAACTTGTAAGTCCATTGCGAAATTTCTCAGGACCTATTTGTCCTGGCATCTGGTTTGCTTCTCAAAACGTGGCAACAGAGCCGAAGGAAACAACCATCCATTATTTCAGGTATAAAAAATACTATTTTGCAAGTATCATTGGATCTATTGAGCAAAGCATAAAAATGCTTAATTTCAATAACAATGGACCTAAAGGAAGAAAGTAAACTAACCTGGACAATAAAAATATCAGGAGAAGGTACTTTTATACAAAGGAACCAAAGAAGCGTGAAAAATTGAACCAATGGCTTCAATAAAAGTATAAGTATCCTTGGTAAACTTTGGCGGGCCGTTGGCCACTGCTTCTGAAAATTTGACAATGTTCCAACGCTACATCAGTTTTGAGTAAAATATGGAGATAAAGCTGAAAAGATTTGTCAACTCACATACCATTATGTAAAGATGGATAGATGGATTAGCAAGAAGTGCACCATGTGGCTCTGAACCTGTCAGAAAATAGAAATGATTAGATAAGAAAAATTTACACTTACAGTACATGAAAAGTGGTAATTAATTCCATGAACTGTAATAATAGAACCTATTCCTCATAAAAAATATGAAATTGAAAAATCTACCTCCATATGCAACAATGTCCACCTCCAACAAAGCCTGCAATGCATTAGAAGGAACTCATAGATCACTATTAAATTGCGTTGAACTACAAAATGCTTATACCTATGACTGTAAAAGCATGGGACATCAAAGTTGGACAAACCAAAGAAATAACATTGAAATCAAGATGGTGTCAGTAAAAGAAAAACAGCAGACACATGAAACTGAAATGGCCGAAAGGAAATATATTAAATATATGTTTTAAGCTGAAATACTTTTGTTTAAAATGTATTGATAACATATTATCCTAGGTTCTTTTGGATCTATCCCTATGTAGAGTCCTAGATTGATCACACAATAATACGTTTAAGCTTCACACTGCCACTGCATTAAATCTAACATGCTTGAAAAAGAAAACGAAATTCAAATTTCCCTCCTACTTTGCTTCGGATATTTACTATATATTTAGACCCTTCCTATAGCAGACCCTCACTTCATATTAACTCCTACCAGTTGCCTCTAAACCACTTCATTTTCAGAACCACTGCATTTTCCTTCCCTGTTCCTTTTTCCTCTCAAAAATGGCCGAGAAAATCAATTTCCTAGGAGTCAATGCAAAGAAGCTAGATTGGTCTTTCAAGGTGTGGAAAGTGAAGGTTTGAGAGGTGCCTATGAAGGAGAAGTGAACAATAGTGGAATCAACACAATCCTACAATAGAGATGATCCTTCATGATTCCCAGGTATGTTTTGAGAGGTTTCTGAGTCTAAATTATCTCTAGCAATTAAATTATGCAATGTCAAGAACCAAGACAATGTTCTGTATGCAATGTAGCTATCGAAATGTATCATTTATGTATAAATGCAAGGCCATAGAATACATGAGTCAATCCGATAAAAACAGATTGACTAAGCAATTGAATTACTCCTAAGTTACCTATCCCTTTCTACATCAATATACCTTAATAGCTTATCAAATGTGACCCAGTCAATATCTAATCACACAAGGCAACTGCTGTGTACACAAACTCTACTTATTGCTTAGTATAAATTAATTGCTTTAAAGGACATAGGATTCATTTACACACCATAATTTATCTAATCACAGAAACAACATCATGGACTCCAAGGTCTGAGCATCAGCTAAGTCTTGGAAATATAGTACAAGAACAGCTAACAACTTAGCAGACCTTAAAAAACATGGAACCCTGTTAAGAAATGCTAACCTGAGCAACTCCAGATTAATACCCAAAATCATGCTCATAAAATTAGATTACCAACTGCATAATATGAAGAATCTAACCACCAAATAATTGGCAGTCATATTGAACACAAATGTTGGTACAATCTCAAATATATAACACAACAATTAAACAGCATGGTTGATTCTCAGACCAATTTATAACACTTTTGCAATCTAAACTTTGAAAAAACAACTTAAAGAGCAGTTCTTTTGCGGTGATGATTCAGGTTCTGGTGAATCGTTCAGTACAAAAATTGGTAACAATATTACGGAAATTAAATAAAATTGGAGTGAAGTATGACACCAAATCATAAAAGTGGATGGATAAAATAGAAAAATAGACAGAGAAGGGAAGGGAAAAACTTGATTGGCGAGCGAAAGAGCATGGTATTGCATTCTTGGGCTGCGTCCAATGTCACCTAAAACCACCACACATGCCCTCCCTCTTCTTCCACCTTCTTTCTCTTTGCTTCTCCCTTCAATTTTCATATCCCAAAGTTAAAATCAAAATTCAATTAAAAAAAAAAATAAGAAACAAAGGGCCAATTCAGAACAAATTCACATAAAAATCTATTTTCCCAAGGAAAATTGAAGATGAGATGAAAGAAAAATTTCACCTGCCATTGCTCCCTTCACTATGCGGAAAAAGAAAAAATAAATCAAAATTTCACAATTGGTACTTTGATTAGGAGTCCACTGGAAGAATCGAAGACGAAGAAGCACCTCACAAGCAACTGAGCAAGGTTGTCAGAAACTAGTGCCTATACAGGCACAGAAGGTTAGTACAGGAACAGAAAAAATGTAAAAACGCATCACGAAACATAAGTGCCTACAAAAAATCTTATTACTGCAAGTAACGTAGAAACGTAGGCTCAAATAGATATACATGCTGTACTATATAATGGCAAACAGGAAAAAGATAATAACACAGAGAAAATAAGTACAAATACCATAATTATATTACGTCATAGTAGCTCAAAATGCATAACAATTTATAGCTTATTAACGATTTATACCTAAACAAATAATCCATCATATAATAATTTGAAGTTGGAACTAATTATAATAAAAAAGTTGAGTCAAAAGTAGTAACAAATTTATGGATTATTAACAATCTTGCCATCACCTTCATTTCCAGCAACACCTCCTCCAAGTGAAGACATTTTACTCCTCAAAATACTTGTTAACAATCCATTAATCGCATAAACATAACTAAAAAATTAGAACAATACAACAACAAATCCACAATTAAAATAAAAAGCTATTAAAAATCAGTAAATCATAGTTATTTTTGCTAATATTATATATAGTGTAAAGGACTAAGGGTACATGATTACAGGGGTAAAAAACAAACCTGAGGCTGAAAGCACAGCAGAGGTGTGGCCGTGGAGAGCTTCAGACAGAGGTGAAGGGAGAACAGCGACCAGACCAGTGGCGGACAGTAGTGCCCAGCGACAGGCGACCACTGAGAGACTGTGACCAGGGAGAGACCGCCACCGGAAGACAGTGAGAAAGGCAGAGGCACAGAGAGCAGAGTGTGCGAGTACGACTGCGTTGTACCTCACTGCTGCTACTGCTAGGGTTCAAATGAAATTGGGCGTGTGTGAGATTAATCAGCAGGACCATCCGAATTTTTTATGGTCTCCTAACATTTTTCTTTGAAGAAATTGTTACTCTATTTTTTTAAGAAAAAAACCCTAAAGTTCTTTCGATCTCCAAAGACAAGAGACAACAATAAAAAAAAAAAAAAAATTATCATTTTCGATCTTTTATTTTTATTTGTATGAGGCTGATTCTTTCGTTTATATTTTGAGATCTACTACACGTACAAGTTTTTTTGGTATACAAGTTTATGCAAATTAGTCCAAATCCAACAAAAATAACTTTCAATTTAAATTGCGTATAAACACGCACTTCCCTAATTCTTGACTAACTCAAACGATTTATTTCACTCGATCAAAACTGCAACGCTCAAAATTCAAATAAAGATCAAAATATCTAAAAATTATTGCGAAAAGTGAAGAATCGAAAAGAATTGTAACTCCTGAGATGGGTAAGGAGCAACAGAGATGGCTTTGGTGTATTGGGAACCGAAGTCCTGCAGTCACTATTTATATTTGGACGTGACACCCATTAAATCCTAAATCCTACATAAAATAGTATATTTGGTTTTATTCTCATTTAATTCTAAAGCAAAAGTAATCATGACTTATTCACTTTAGCATTTATGATAATAAATGAGATCACTGTTATATAAATCATTTATTATAAAATAACTTAAATTAATAATTTTCTAACAATATCTCACTTGGGCTATACATGCATACTTTACTGAAATAATTGCATCTTATAAACTTTATATGCACATCTAAATGCTATTTCCTTGATTACTTTAATAATCTAGTCTGTCTCATATATCAGTTATGCCCGACCCTTTTTCATTCTCATAAAACAAAACTTCAGCAGTAGTATTGATTTTTTGTAGTTTTCGTATTTGAAGGCAGAATAGAGATATTGTTGTTGTTCTTTTTTCGGAAAAAAAAAACTAAGAGTCTAATTTCAGTAAAAAATAGAATTCTGAATTGTAATAACCGTAGCTTTTATCACAGTTGTATTGTGACTGAACCACGATAATCACCATACTAATTGACGTTAGGATTTTTGCTAGTAAAGAATTTATAAAAATATTCGCGTTGTAGATATAGCTTCTAAACTAACAGAAATCCCTTCGTGCAAACGTTTTGGTTGTCACAAGTAACAAACCCTTTTAAAATTGATAACCGAGTATTAAAACATCGGGTCGTCTTCTCAAGGAATTGCAGGGAGGTATATTCTTATTATTGGTTATGAAAAAAGTGTGTTTTGGGGTTTTGGAATTTGGGCAATGGGCACAAGCATATTTAAATGACAAGTAAAATAAATTAACAATAATAAAATCTCTTGGCAAGGTGTGAAGAACTGGAAGTCCTATCCTAATTATCCTTATCAATTATGATAAGAATTGGATTTTTCTCCCACTTTGTTAACATCTAACTATGAAGGTAAGTTAAGTGAACGAATTAATTCGAATCCTCAAGTTCCAATCTTTCCTTGGAAAAAGTTGGAGTTATTGGATCTCGAATTAATTCTTGAAGAATTCCAATTTTCAGTCAACAATGAGTTTGATAACTCAAGAGTTACCAATTAATCAACCAAAGCCAAAAGGAAATAAAATCTACTTGAATGAAATAATTTGGATAGACACCAAGCATCAGTGACATATAAGTCTGAAATATCTCAATTGTATTAATAAAATAAAATCAATCCAAATATGAAACATTGAAAATAAATAAATACAAAGAGAATTGAACCTGGGATTGAGAGTCGCTCCTAAAATTAAGAGAAGTCTTAAATCGTAATCCTAAGAGAGAGGAGAGAACCTCTCTCACTAAAAACTACATCTAAAACTATGAAAAGTGAATTATGAGAGCCTGATTATGAATAGATGCATTCCCCCACTTTATAGCCTCTAATCTGTGTTCTCTGGGCCGAAAACTGGGTCAGAAACAGCCCAGAAGTCACTTCCAGCGCTTTCTGGTCCGTACAGGTCGCGGCCAAGTGACGCGGAGGTGTCGCCCACGCGGCCGCGCGGATTGAAGTTCGCAGATGCGACGTGTCCGCGTAGATCACGCGTTCGCGTCGCCTAGCGTCAGGGCAACTATGGCATATTATATATCAAATCGAAACCCCGGACGTTAGCTTTCCAACGCAACTGGAACCGCGTTGTTTGGACCTCTGTAGCTAAAGTTATAGCCGTTTGAGTGCGAAGAGGTCAGGCTGGACAGCTTAACAGTTTCTCCAACTTATTGTATTCCTTCCACTTTTGCATGCTTCCTTTCCATCCTCCAAGCCATTCCTGCCCTATAATATCTGAAAACACTTAACACACATATCAAGGCATCTAATGGTAATAAGAGAGGATTAATAATAAGCAAATATAAGATCAAAGAAGCATGTTTTTAATCATAGCACAAAATCAGGAAGGAAAATGTAAAACATGCGATTAGTATAAATAAATGGGTAAAGAGTTGATAAAAACCACTCAATTGAGCACAAGATGAACCATAAAATAGTGGTTTATCACTAATATACTTAACAACATTGATTAAATTTGGAAGAGTAATATGGAAATTACATGTCAAATGATCTCGTGCATGTCTATTTTCAGCTGGTCCAACTTTAAAACTTTATTGAGATCAAACACAAAACAAGTATTGCAAAATGAATATTGCACATAACATGAAATGAATTATCAACTTAATTCTCCAGAAAGATAATTCAATATCTATCATAAGAATATAGCATATAAACTCCCACTAAATCAAAGTATCACATACATTGACACCTATCCGATCAGTGTGCTCATGAAAGACTTTAGGGGGTTAATCTCTTGGATAAATGGTCTTATATGTTCCATAAAAGTATGTTTTTCTTGAACTTTCTCCTTGGCAATAAAGAACTTGATGTCTATATGTTTTGATTTTTCAAGCTCTTATTGTTGTTGGAGTATAATACTGCTTAGGGGTGTTCGCGGTGCGGTTAAGTTCGGTTATATAAGAAAAAGCCATTCGATCCGATTGTTTATTAAAATTGTGGTTTGGTTTGGTTTGATTTTTTGTCAAGACTATCCAAACCAAATCAAACTAATTAAAATTGGTTTGGTTAGTTTGGTTCGGTTTGTTCGATTTTTTAATTAATTCAAACAATAACAATGAACAATATGAGCACATAAAGAAAACTTTAGGATTAGGAGTAGATGCAACTTCTATAAAACAAAGAACAATCATAACAAATAATCTTTATAAAAAAACTAGATTAATAAAAAAATGATTCAATCAATCAATTTGTTGGTGATCTTATATTTACAGATTTGTTTCGAGGAGCATTACAATATTACATATCCACCAGTTTCACCTTCAGTTTCACCAATGTTATCCCTCAAGAAACTGCAAAAATATCCCAGATACAACATTAAATATCAACACTAACAGTGAATCAAAACCAAAAATAGAATAACAATAAATCATTGAATCAATAACAAGTTAAAAGCAAAAAATAGCAGCAGCCATCAGACTAATAACGCAAGAAGACTTGTCATGTTCATTGTACCCTTTGCATCATATTTGAAGGTTTCAAAAATAGATTTAGAATTACGTGAACTTTTTTCAATAACAGTAGCTATTTATTATCAACCTCATCACACCACCAGTTCATCGAAACCACACAAATACCACCAAAATCACATTTGGAGTCTCCCATTTTTAATTAACAGATTAACATTCAAATTCAAATGAATTAGCAGCAACAATAATAAGAATAAACAATTAACAGTAACAGTTAACAGTAGCAGCAGCAATAATAATGATTAATTAACAAATTAAAATCAATAACAATTAACAAATAAAAAAACAGGTAATAGTAGCAGTAGCCAACAAAAATTAGAAGAAGAGAAGATAGTAAATCAAGAAGTAAAAAATCAATAGAACAGAGAAAATCAAGAAGCGAAAAATAGCAAGAGGTTGGATCAGAAGTAGAAGAACCAACCTGACTAAGGCTCCATTCTTGATGATTTGCTGATGCAGACAGAGTGGCAAAGTGCAGGGAGGTCGACGGAGAGAGAGAGGCACTACCAAGACGATGGCGTGTTGTTGCGGCCTTCGTGGAGCTGTGGAGGACGATGGCGTGCGGTTGGGAGAGGACGACGACGTGCTGTGTGGAGCCGTGCTAGGGAGGACGACGGAGAGAGAAAGGTGCTACGAGGAAGGGAGAGGAAGAGAACAGGGCGGCGGGCCGCGAGTCAGGGTTGGTGCTGTCCAACAGCAGGCCGGCGGCAATGGCAGAGGCACGGAGTAGTGGGAGGACGAGGAAGGGAGAGGGGGAGCAAAAGGCGTTGAGAGTTGAGAGGATTGGAGGCAAAGAGGCAAGAAGAGTTAGGGTTATGTTGTTGCTCTTGCTGCGGCTGTTAGGTCATTTGGGCCTTTGGGGGTTGGTTTAATTTAGAGTTTTTTAAAAACGGGTTCGGTTCGGTTAGGGTCTTTCTTATCAGAACCAAAAATCGAACCAAACCATAAAAAACTGCCCAATTTTATTTTTTCAGTTTTTTCGGTTTTCGGTTTATTCATTTATCGGTTTTTTTAGTTCGGTTAATCGGTTTTGTTCAGATTGGATCGATTTTGAACACCCCTAGTACTGTTGACTTATTATCACAAAATATCTTAAATGGCCTTTCAATGTTATCTACTACATAAAATTTAGTGACAAAATTTTGTAACCATATGCCATGTTTGGATGCCTCAAAGCAAGCAACGTACTATGCCTCCATTGTTGAAGAAGCTACAAGAGTCTGTTTGTTAGACTTCCATGCAATAGCTCCTCCAACTAACAAGAAGACACAACATGAAGTAGAGCGTCTACTATCTTGACATCCCGCAAAATCGAAATCAGAATACCCAATGATCTCCAATTTTATAATCTCTGATAAGTAAGCATGTAATCTTTTGTTCTCTTCAGATAACGCATTACGTGTTTAATAGCTATCCAATGATCCATTCTAGGATTGGTCAAGTATCTACCCAACATTCTCACTATGAATGATATATCGGGACGTGTGCAAACTTGAGCATACATTAAGCTCCCTAGTGCTGAAGCATAAGATTTGTCATGCATTGCTATCCTCTCAAGATCATTTTTGGGACATCGCTTGAGACTGAATTTGTCTTCTTTAGCTACGAGTGTGTCTATTGGTCTACAACTTTCCATATCATATGTACTTAAAATCATCTCAATATAGTTCTTTTGTGACAATCAAAGAATACATTGAGAGAGATCTATTAGTATCTCGATTCCTAATACAAAAGGGGCATCATCAAGATCTTTTATTTCAAATTTTTTCAATAGAAATTTCTTAGTTTCATGCAACAATCCTATATCGTTACTGGCAAGTAGAATGTCATCAACATATAAGACCAAAAATATGTATTTACTCTCGTTGAACTTGTAGTATACACATTCATTTATAATATTTACCTCAAAACCATACGAGATAATGACTTGAAGAAACTTGTAACACCATTGGCGGGAAGCTTGTTTGAGACCATAGATGGATTTTTTTAACTTACAAACCATAGATTTTGAATCGCTTGATACAAAATTTTTTGGTTGTACCATATACATTGCTTTATCAATGTCATTATTGAGAAATGTTGTCTTTAGATCCGTCTGATGTAGCTCCAAGTCAAAATGAGCTACTAGTGTCATTATGGTTCTAAAAGAGTTTGATGATACTGGAGAGAAAGTATTTTTATAGTCTATGCATCCTTTTGAGTAAAGCCTTTAGCAACTAGACAAGCTTTATATCTCACGACATTACCCTTAGAATCCCTTTTGGTTTTAAATATCCATTTAAAGCCAATTGGTTTCACACCTTCAGGTAATTCCATGAGATCCCAAACGTCATTGTCTTTCATAGAGTTTATCTCTTCTTTCAAGGCATCAATCCACTTTTTAGAGTTTGAACTTTGCATGGCTTGAAGAAAATTGAGTGGGTCATTTTCTGTCAAACTAATGCCATCCTCATATTCCTGGAGATAGACTACATATTCATCCAAAATTGTACGTCTCCTTTTTCTGTTGGATCTATTTAATGACACTTCTTGAGGTTGTTGAGCTTATTGTATAGGTTAGGGTTGAGGAGGATTCCCATTATTCTCCTGTGCTGTAGCAGTATCTTGAGCAACAATAGTATTCTCATTGTTCTATTTTACTGTAACTGGATCTACAGTAGGATTTTCACTGTACTCTTGTACTATAACTGTATCTTGAACAATAATGGGTATGAAAAACCTACTATTAGTTATAGAATCCTCATCAAAAGTAACATTCCTAATATTTTCTTCTCCCCTAAAGTCAACATCCTCAAGAAATCTCATATTTTTCGTTTCAAAAATAGACCTTGATGCAGGATTGTAAAATTTATACCCTCGTAATTGCTCAACATAACCAACAAAGTAGCAACTAATTGTTCTTGAATCCAATTTTCTTTCATTCGGCCTGTAAGGTTGCACCTCAGATGGACATCTCCAAATGTATAAATGCTTTATACTGGCCTTTTTCCAGTCCAAAATTCATAAGGGTTTTGTTAACTACTTTGTTAGGCACCCTATTAAGGATGTACACTGTGGTCTTTAAGACTTTTTCCCAGAATGATTCAGGTAAACAAGAATGAATAATCATACTTCTCACAATGTCCTTAAGAGCTCGGTTCCTTCGCTCTGCAATACCATTCATGCTAGGTTTGCCAGGCCTGGTGTATTAGGAATAATACCGCACTCCTCTAGAAAAAGCGCAAATGGCCTGGGATATTGCTCACTTGAACCGTTGTATATTTCGTAGTATTCTCCATCACGGTTGGATTTGACAACTTTAATTTTCTTTCCAAGTTGAAGTTCAACTTCAGCTTTGAAAGACTTGAAAACATCCAACGCTTAGGACCTTTCATGAATTAAATATAGATATCCATAACGAGAATAATCATCTATGAACATAATAAAATACTGTTGTCCATTCTAAGAGACAGTAGGGAATGTGCCATATATATCGGTATGTATTAGTTCTAAAATATCTTTAGCTCTCTCGCCATCTAATTTCTTTTCATTTGTCCTTTTCTCCTTTATGCACTCAATGCAGATTTCAAAGTCTGCCAAACTTATGGGTCCAAGAATCCCATCCGACACTAGCTTTTGAATTTCTTTTTTAGAGATATGACCTATGCGTTTGTGCCATAATGATGCCGAATTCTCATTTAGTTTTTGTTTTGTACCTATTTGCAGCATTTCATTATTATATGAATTCAAATCAATCCCATATAAATTATCCGTCAAATGGCCAAAGCAAATATTATTTGAATTATTAAAAGAGACTGACTTTATTGTTTCTGAACAAACAAAATAACTTGATTTGTCCAAACGAGAAATAGAAACTAAATTCCATCTAACGACGGTACATAAAATATCTCAAACAAATCAAAGTAGAACCCACTCGTGGAACATAATCTAAAGATTCTTATAGCATCAACTGCAACTATATTATCGTCAGCCACATAGATATATCTTTTCGCATCACTTGACAATCGGCTCCACAGGCAACCCTGCATAGTAACACTTACATAAATAGTAGCAGCAGTAGAATCTATCCACCAAGGCAATGTGTTAGAAGTTTGAGGCTTTAGATACCATTAACATATCAATTTCTTCATATCAGATCCCTTCAGCTTTTCTACAAATTATAGACTATGTCATATTTTATCAATTTTCTTTGGCCCATAGTATGATGCACGATTGCAGGAAAGACAACAGTAATCAACTCCAAATACAAAAAAAAAAGTATATAACAAAAAAGTAAAATTTAGGGCTTTGCAGATCCAATATTTTAATTCTTACATTAGTTTTATTCGTACATTTTAGCATTTAATATATCAAGTAAAAGTTTTGTAGACCATCACGAACCTCAGCTTCTACTTTTCTTCTTCCGTTTTTTCTCTCCCCTGGCCCTCATTCCAGCAAATTTCTTCTCTAGCAGTGTATCCAGCAGCAGTAGTGGCCTCTATCACTACCATCGCCTCCTTCCTCTTCATCTGTCACCGATCTGTTTGCTTTCACTCTCTTTCATTTGATTTAGTGGTAAGGTTGTCGCCTCTCACTGCCGCCACCGTTGTTGCCTCCCTCTTCTCCTTCTTCCTCGTGCTTTTCCTCTTCACCGTCATGTTCTCTTTTTCTCTGCTTCGATGGGAACGTGAGAGGAGACCTTAGTGTAAGAGAGAAGAGATTGAGAAAAAAAGTAGAGAACTCAATGATTATTAGAGTAAATAAGAAAGGGATTAGTGGAGAGAAATAAATCAATTTTTGAAATTTGATTTTTCAATTCAAATTTGATTTCCTGCCTCATTCACTTGATAAAAGCTGGTAGACAACCCAGTGTGTGAAGTGTGAACTGCATCTAGTAAAGAACGAAAGAACTAAAAGTTATGAAAAGAGAGAACTGATTTTTTTATTACTTTTTGTACTCTTCATTATTCATTTGAACGTTTCTGTTGTACCATTTAAGTTGCCACTTGTTATGCAATAAAGCTTAACACTTATCGAACAAATGAAGTGCCACTTGTTGAGTAACAAACTTATTACTTCTCTCTTATTATATTTTAACTAGCAGAAGCTCCCGCGCATACGCGCGGGTGATAGTAGTGTTTGGTTGTTGTAACTATTCTTTAAAACATTTAAATAATTTTGTGATGAACTTATATTATTTTTTTATAATTATTTATTTATTTATCTATATAATTATTTATGTAAGATACGTTGTGAAAAGTATTAATACTTAAAAAGTTATATAAATTGTTGAAGTACGTCATTAAATTTAGAAAGAATTTAACATATTACTAAAGTTTGTATTTCTATTAAACCAAGTGAAATGTATATGAATTTAAGGAGATGATATAAAAAATTGTGTACTATTAATAGAAAATTGACGAGTTAACTCTAATTATAAATTGGATAAATTACATTATACTCTTAAATTGATTAATATGGTATTGTTCAAAGCATATCGATTTATTATACCACCTTATTAAAGTTAACTATTTATGTATTTAACGCGAGAATTTCTACACTTTAAATATTTAGACTTTCTTTTTAGTACATTATAATTGTAATTCATGAATATTTGACATTCATTGATATGATTTATTGGTCTATAAATATGAACGAAAAATATTGGAGTTAAGTCATGGAAGTTAATCAATATTCTTTTTAATATTAAGTATTCGATTTTGTATCAAGGTGTAATGCGATATTTTTACATTTGAAAATAGATTACTAAAATTCTATGTTACGGACATCGTGTTTTTCTTTTATTGATTTCAACATACCATAACAACACATAATATAGATGAGGACTGAATTTTAAAAAGAACGTACAAACAAAAGACCAATTGCATGTTGTAGTACAATTGTACTAAGTACTTCCATACTAAAGACGCCAACTCCAAAAGTAGTGCACACAATAAAGGCAAAACAAAAACTGAAAGAAAAATAGACACACCAAGTTGACATTACACAACACCACGACTTAGATCTAGACATTAATAGGAAAGTCCAGTAAAAATGACTAAAAATAAATCCCTATTCTTTTGTTAAGTAAAACTTTGTCATTTCTGAATGCGTTATGTCATACATGATATAAAATTTCATAAGTAATTTCAGTTTCACCTTATCATCATAAACAATCCACTGAAGCCTCCTTTTTGTATTATCTACGAGGTTATATCTAGTAATATGGAATTTGGAGAATTTGCTATCATCCATTTCAAGCATGTGTATGTACTTCTCCATTACTTGAATAAAATCGTGGTCCATTTCTAAATTGTAATTTCATTCTACCACTTCATCAGTTAAACCTTCAAACACAATCTTTTGGCCTTGTTGTATCCCTTGACAACATGTATCTTAAGCGCCTTCTTTTTTTTAAGTGATCTTGTTCTTCTTGCATTGAGTAGATCTATCTCTCTTGCTAATAATCTCACCTATATAAATTGATAGATAAACTATAAGAAGATACACCAAAAAAAAAAAGAAAAAAAATAAAATGAAGCTTCTATAATTGCTTCTATTTCATTGGAACCTAAATACTTTTGACATGTTACAAAATCTACAAATCACCTACATCATTAGTTCTCAAATTAACGTTTGAAAATAAAGAAAATAAATTTACAGAATATGTTTATATTTGGAATCATGGAACTTCCTTAGGTGAAGAAAGCATAACCCAGATCTTGATGGACCAAAAAATAAATTAAAATAGTAAAAAATTCAAGGATCAGTTTGCAAATAGTAAAATTTAGTAAATGGGACAAATTTAGATATATCCTCTTGCAACAATATCTTTTATACTATTCTTATTTTTTGTCTATTATTATTATTATTATTATTATTATTATTATTATTATTATTATTNAATGTTATTATCATTGTCCTTATTGTCAATGTTACGACAATAATAATAATATTAGGGCAGATTATAGGCCTAACAAAAATTATCCTAAAAAATTAAAATAAAAAAACTGTATTTTAAGGTATAATTTAAAGACATATATTAAAATTTTTTTTAATAAAAAATTCTTAATTTTATTAGAATATGATTATTATTTCCTTGATTGTTGTATATTTATCTATTTAGCCAATATATTTAGAGCGGGTTTTAATTAAGATTCTTANACTTCATTCCTTATTTTACTTAATTTAAAATAATTATAAAACCCTACTTAAAATGTTTGCAGATTTAATCATGTTTAATTATATTATACATTATAATTTTAATTTGAGTTTTAAAAAGACTAAAATTTTAATTTTACTACAAAATGATAAAATATTCTTTAAGCATTCAAGTAAAATACTAATTATCTATTTCAATGGTCATTTTTTATATGCATTATTTATATATATAATTTAATAAATAAAATTTACTAATGTTCATGCAAGATTATTATATAATTTTATTAATTTTAAAAAAAGTTAAAGCAATATATTCAAATTTTTTATAAATCAAGTTCAACTAAGTTAAACAATAAAATTAGAAATAATGCTAACCATAATTTATTTTTATTATGTTATAAACTAACTTAATTAAAGTTGATTAAAATTTTTTTTAATATGTAGTATTATTCTTATTAAACTTATCTAATTATATTTATACAACTTAAACTTTCACAGGAGATTATTAATAACATCTTATTGACCAAAAATTTTATTATAATGACTCTAGATAGAGTTTAAATAACTTGATATGAATATATATACATTGAAAACTTAAAATGCAATTAATAAGAAAATTTTATCTATAAAAAAAAATTATTAATGAGATATAATCTAGATATAATGAGAAATAAATCATATAAACAGTGATTTTGTATAATAAGTAGAATTAGATGTAAAATTAACAATATTTTTTAATTATTTTTTTAATTTATTCAATAATAATAATAATAATATATTTATCTAACTTTATTTACAATATGTCTATGCATGTTAGTCATTCTATTCATAATTATATTATTAAATAAATCACAAAAAAATTATATTATTAATAATTATTGCAAAATATTTAATAAAAAATATTAAACTTTCAAATAGGCATTAAATATTTTTAATTCAGTATATTTCTTAAAAAAAATTTCAGATACCATAAATAATAGTACACCATCATTTTCCACCACTAATATGGAATCTGTGAACTTACTTCTTAAAAGTTCAGTTTTTACTTTTTTTATTGTAGACAATTTCTGAAATCATACATAACTACATACAAAAATAAATTAAAACTTAGTTTCTTTTTTGTTATATAAAAATAAATAAAGAGCCATAAATATGCTATATTAATAGAATTTATAAATTATTAAAATTAAAGCATTACTAAGAGAAAGATTGAAAATTATCTAGAAACATGTTTTAAACTAGAGGTAGTTTATTAATGAGTGAAAACGAAATAAATTTATATTAATTCTACATCGTTGATATATCTCACATTGATATATCTCACATCATCAATCAACAAGATATATGTCACATAGTTAATCATTAACCATATTAAAAACTATAAAAATATGAAATTTAGTTAAAAAATTATACATGAATGGTCTTTAAATACACTTCTTTCTCCAACTACTTAAAAGTTATAGATTTATTTTTACTACAATGGTATCGCCAAATCCAAAACTACATACTAATCATCAGTATCAAAAGTTGAAAACAAATTATTATAACAATCGCCGCCACAAATAACTCGCAGCTTTCCTTTTCAATTAAAATCCTATTGAAATTAATCGCGTAAATATTGTTAATACAATTATAAAAATGTTTTCTAAAATATATCATCCTTGATATTTTGTATAAACACACACATGACACATAAATAAAGTGCAAAAATAAATAATTTAAAAAAATAAAAAAGTTGCAAAATTGGAATAAAATTTAGTTATACAAATTATTTCAGGTTTCAAATAAAATTGGAAGCTTTAACAAAATTCATTACAACATATAGACCAATATCCAAGTGAATTTATCTCTACCTTACTATATATTGTTGCAAGTTGCAACCGCAAACGTAGTATTATATAAAGGTTCACAAATGAAAAAATTAATTTAATTAGCATATATATGAATTGAGTAATTAATATCTTATTTTGTTAATGTTTAATCAAGTTATGAAAGTTTAATATATAAAATTTAGAATGATATTCCTTTAAAAATAGTTAATATTTTATTTGTATTTTTTAATTAGTAAATTCTATAGCATATTTTAATTAAATTTATAAAAACAAATAAGTATATAGATTTATTGTTATATAAAGATGAAATTAAATATTTTATATGTGTTCTAATTGTAAAAAATAATATTACATGTCCAATAAAATTTATTATTTTTTCAATACTTGACTTACACTTTAAACATTAAATATTAATTTTATTATAAAATTTTAATAGTATAAAAAAAGTGTTGGTCGTCTAATATATTAGCCCCTAACATCTCTCTAAAATTAAGCACAAACATGTGTTATTTTATGCATAACTTTTTATATATAACCATAATACACTAAGCCGACTTTTTCATTGTAATTTTTTTTATAAAATTTCATACATTATAAAATTTCAAATTTTATTATTATTTAATTATTAAATTTAACATTTTACTTATATTTTATTTAGTTTGTTACATATTTTTATTTTATTCATAAGTTATTATTTAGTGAGTATTTATGAATAATATGTTTAGCATATCTAAAAGGTCATTTTGCTATACAACTGAAAAAAAAATAAAAAATTAAAAGTATTTTTTCAAACTTATATCCAATAAGAGTTGCTCAAACACATCAAACAAATTCTAACTATTAATCACATAAATTAATAATATATTATCATATAAAGGATTTAGAGTATCGGGACCTTGGAAGGATATTTGTCAGCTACAGATAAAGGAGCAACCTGTAAGAGACAAGATGATAATTGGCTTGTCAATGGAGATTGGTGACGGAAGGAAAACTCACTTTTGAAAAGATGTATGGTTAAGTTGTGGTTCCTTGAAGGATAGGTTTCTAAGGCTGTTCTCGGTTTCAACCCAAAAAGGCTTTGTCATAGAGGTTTGTGGGTTTTGGGATGGGTTTGAGTGGATTTGAAACTTCTAATGGAGGCGCGAGCTATTCTAATGGGAGTTGGAACTTGTGAATCAACTACATAAAACCTTGAGGCCGGTAAAACTAGCTTCTGACAGAGAGGATAGAGTTGTCTAGAAGTTTGACAGGCAATGTGTGTTTTCTACTAACTCCTTTATGCAGGTACTATAGGCGGAGACGCTTCTGGAGAAAGTAACAAGCTATAGCTTCACCAAGACTATCTAGAAAGGTTTAGTCCCTCCAAGAGTTGAGCTATTTACATGATTTGCTTTAATAGGCAGAATGAAAACTAAAGAAAGACTGTGTCAATTTGGAATTGTTAACCAAGGTGATACTGTGTGTGTTTTATGTAATAAGGATGTTGAAAATGTCTTCCACTTGTTTCTTGGTTGTGAATTTACATAGCAGGTGTGGTGCGCATGGTTATCTGATTTTGGCATAAAATAGACTACTCCGGGTACTTTAAAGGAACACTTTGAAAGCTGGACAGGTGTCACAACTAGGAAGGAGAAAAGTAAGAAGTGGTTCATAAGTTTCTTTGCGGTTATTTGGAACGTATGGTTAGAAAGGAATCGGAGATTGTTTCAGAATACAGGAAAATGTGCTGGCGACATTATCAACATGACTATGCATAATTACAAGGAGTGGAGGTGCGAGAATCCCTTTTATTGTTGATGACAATGCCAGAGATGACATGAGAATGCATTTTTGTTGAGCAATCTAGGTGGTAACAATAGGTGTATTTTATTGTTGTCTATTGTTTAGTTTCTATTTGTTTATGCTTCAAATACTTCACGCTCGTGTTGAGCTTTTCTTGTTTCAAAAAAAAAAATATATTATCAGAAAATTACACACATTCCTCGTATAGCTTTATTAGCATAATGATTCCAATAAAGAAAAAGTAGTAGTTGAAATGTATAGTTACCTAACACAGTAATTGATACAACATAATTAACATTTTTGTTCTACTTAGGGTCCTTTTGAAAAGTTTTAAAAGTAACTTTTTTAAGTTTTATTTTGACTTATGAAAAGTAGTAGTATTAATGTCTGGTACAATTTTCAAAATCAAATTGTAGTTTTCTAAAAAGTTATTTAAGAGCTTATAGAGAAGTTAAAAAAATGACTTCTCTCATAATACTACTACTTTTTATCACAATTCTATGAAATAAGCACTTTTAGAACTAAAAATTCAAACACAAAATAATTTATTTATAAGCTATTTTTAATATACTCATTTATTGTTTAAACTATTTTTTCAAAAGGAGCTTAATTAAGTTGTTTACCCAAACTGGACCTTAAGCATATATATTTGGCTAAACTATAATTGGTTAACACAGTCTTCGCTTCAGAATTTTTTTGCTTCTTTAGCTCAGCATATTCAACAGAAGACATAGAACTCTATCATAAAATATATTACTCTAACATAAAAAAATACAAATTAAAGTTCATTGATGTTGAGGCACATTTGTCCATAAAGTATCCATAGAACATGTTAAGGAGGAAGTTCGGAAACAAAGAATGTCCATAGAACATGTTAGAACAGAACTTATGATTGCTGATCCATCGACTAAAGGATTGCAACCAAAGACATTTAAGAAACATGTACATAGAATGAGTCTTGGTTCTTCTGAATGATGCTAACATTCTGAGCTCACTATGTTTATTTATGTGTTTTCTGAACATTGATAGTTGGTTGTTTTTGGTTAAAGTAATATTATTTTATGAGTTATAACATAATGATTTAGAAACCTTATGGGACTGGTATAAAATTTTGTGTTATTTATGTAGCTTGTGTAGTAAAATGCTAATGGTTGTAGAAGGAAGGAAATGTGTTTTATATTAAATGCATGACTACCATAACTCACACAAAATATTTTATCATATTAAAGCAATTATGTAATGTGTGAAGATATAATTACACTTAGGCCAAGTGGGAGAATGTTGGAAGTTTATTGTAATTTAAACTTCTGTTATGGACTAATTGTAATTATTTATAAATTATTAATGACTTAATCCCATCCGTTAATGCTAATGTTTGATAGACGCATTAGATTTAAAGGTAATAATACATATAAAGATGGTCCTCTCTCCGCCTCTATATGTAACACCCTATCACACAAAGTCTTATGTTAAAGTCATAAAATAGAGGTGACGAGGTATTACGGCCTCTAAAAATAAAATTTAATATATATAGTAGTGTGAAGAATGTTTATAACTAGGAGCCTTTGTAAAAAGGGTAAATCAAAATCGTTAAATCGAAAATCGTGAGTGTTGTGCTTTTTGATTTAACGGTTTTGATTTACCCTTTTTACAAAGGCTCTTAGTTATAAACATTCTTCACACTACTATATATACTAAATTTTATTTTTAGAAATCGTCGCCACTTTTGTTTTATGACTTAAGCATAAGATTTTGTGTGGTAGAATGTTACAATATACATGGCGTCTTTTACCATTTTCACTCACTGAAAATACTGAAAAACTGTTATCTTGATGAATGTCTGCAAGAAAGGAAAGGAAGAAAAATCAATTTTAAAGTTCAACTCTATCATAACTAAAATTCATTATGGCAACCAATTGAAATAACAAAATCACAACTTTTAATATTCTAATTAATACTTTCGCTAAATTAAGTTTTTAAATAGATAAACAGATAGATAGATATAGATAAGATGCATACAGAAAAGTGGTAACAATGATAAGCCTCCAAATTTCAATAAATGCATGAGATAGTTCAGATTCTTTGTATCCATTGGAAAATTAAGTGTGTGTTTGGACTGTGGTTTGTCAAATTGGAGTTTGAATACAAATAATTTTATAGAATTGATTTTGGGTAGAAGTAAGTTTGTGTCAATATGATTTATGTTTGGTAACTCTATATTAAAATTGATTTTGATAAAATAAATATTGTTTGGATAATATTAGTTAAAATCACTTTTAGATAGATAATTATTTAAAAGGACATGACATTAAATTATAATATTACTTTTTTATACATATTTAATTTTTTTATATTTTTTTCTTATATGTTTTTATATAGTATATTTTTAATATTCTTAGTACTCTTTTTTAGTATGTTATAACAAAAATTATAACTATAAAAATATATAATGTCAAATAAAAAATTAATAAAAAATATAAATAATAAATAATAAAAAAAGAGTTCATATAGAGAAAAATAATAAGAATTCTATAAATAATGCAATAACATGTAAGTTACCCTTCATAATGTGTCAAATTTTAATTGGTCATTATCTTAACCATAGTTGGGTTATTTTGTAATTTATTATTTGAGATGGTAATGATATAATTTCATAAAATATCAAAATCTCACTCCCGTTAATTGAAGCACCTTTCCATTATATTCCTCAATTCTTTCTTCATGGCGTAGCTTCGATCCTTTTAAGTATCGCCGTGGTCATCAAAAAGCGTTGATATAGTCGTTATCTACTGCCCTCTCACGCAATCTCTCTTTCTTGAGTGCATTATTCTTTAACTACGTCATTGAATTCCTGTCCTTTCTAGTATAGCCAGCGCAGATGTCATCTTCTCATTCGATCTTTTTTTTCTGCCGTGGATCACTCCATACTAACATAATTAATGGTTAATTTAGTTATTAAATTTTTTATTAAAAAATATCTTTATTTAATTACATAATAGAACATATATTCATATGTAAAATATAATATAATAAAATAAATCTATTTAGAGTATTTAAAATATAATTAAAATCATGAACATATAAATATAATAGTAAAATTTGTACTCTAAACAAATAAACATATGTTTTATTATACATAAATTATTTAAAAAATTGAATAAATTATTTAAAAAAATAACATAAAAATAATATTTTAAATAAAAATATTTAATATTAAAATTTTTAAATATAAAAATAAATTATATAAATATTTAAAAGATAAATATAAAATACATGTCTAAAATAAATAAAACATATAAATAGAAGTACTCTTGAGAAATAAAAAATTATTTTTGTTTGTTTTATTTATTTTAGGCATGTATTTTATATAAAAATAAAAGTAGTGATATATTTTAATATTGTAATTTTTGGTATTTTTTAAAAGTGTGAAAGATATACAAATCAGAGTGTCCGATTTCTATACTTTAAATTTTTTTAATTTTTTTAGCAGAAATTCCTCAGTCTGATTTTTGTACTTTTACAAATTTCTTGGTCCGATTTCACAAATTTCTCGATCCAATTTCTATATCCTCACAAATCGGACGGTCTAATTTCTGTACTTCTCACAAATCGGACAGTCCGATTTTTGTTTATCTAATTAAACAGTTTCACATTTGAGAATAACACCCCATCAACCCACATTTTGAAAAAATACCGTTGCTACTCCAATATCAAAAACAAAATCTGAGGTATACTAACTTATAAAAGAAAATTTTATTTGTACTTTTAGTTAATACGAAGAATAATTTAATTTTTTTTCCAAACACGGTGCTCTTAAAAAATAGGTATTTTATTAAAGGCATTTTTAAAAACATGTACTACAAAAAAAAGACTAGTGGTAAACTTTTAGTCACGATAATATATATTACGGCTTTTTTATTGAAATAAATAAAAAAACATTAATTCTCTACATACGCATAAATGTAATTATTTTCTAAAATGCGCAGCTCCATCTTAAGACCATTACCCACGAAGTGGATATACAATCCACCTCAGGTATGGCGTTCACGAAATGGGCCAGGGTTCCATTGTATGGACAGCACCCACGAAATGGGCATTTCTTGCCCAGCGACTGCGAATTGGTTCATTACTTTGGTGGTACACACGAATTGGAACCAAATGCACAACTATAGTGGGTCAAACGCGAAAATGAAATGAGCCCCCAAAAAGGAAAAATAAAATAAAATTAAAACCCCTTAAATGCACAGCAATACTAGTGCATAACATAAAAATAAGCTCACACATTCACAATCCTTTCTCTGTCTTGCACCAAGACCCATTTTTTATCGCAACCAACTCTCCTTTCACCTTGGATTTGATTCCCCAAGCGCCCATTTCTCTGTATTTGTACATCACTTCAACTGTTTGGAGATTCACCTTCATCCATTTTAGAATTTTGATCATCTAACCTTTATCTCTTATTAAAATACATAAAAGGTTAAACTTTTTTCAAATTTATATTTTGATATATTTGGACTAAATCCCCATAATGGTCCCCCAGATTCAGCCCGTGCAGTGATTTAGCCCCTGAAATTCCAATTGCACTATTTATGTCCTCCAAATTGCGATCCGGGCACCATAATGGTCCTTGGGTGAATTTCCGGTGTGACTCAGCGAAGCTGTCTTTTCATGGCTGTACCTGGCTTAGATTTCTTGCTAGAACTTGTGCCTTCATCGAAGTCCTTCCTCCTCTTTGTTTGAAGGTTCCCTTGCTTCCTCTTGATTGGTGGTCGCTGAGTCACGCCGGAAATTCACCGAAAGACCATTATGTTGCCCGGATCGCAATCTGGAGGACATAAAGAGTGCAATTGAAATCTCAGGAGCTAAATCGGTGCACAGACTGAATCTGGGAGACCATTATGAGAATTTAATCGATATATTTGATTCATTGGGGTTTCTTGCAGAATCTGAATTTTATTTTTGAGGATTCATTTTTATCAGTAGGTGGGGCACTTTGGGTTCTATGTGTTTTATCTTGTTTTTAGTAATACCCAGAATTTGTTGAGTGGGACTTTTACTTTTTTTATTATTTTTTTTGTTGTTGCTATTTTTCGTGGAACTGCAGAGGGAATAAAGTGCTTATCTTGGTTTGTTTTGTTGTTTGTGCACGTGAAGTGTTTGAGAAAAAATCACTGAGAAAATAGCTAGAGCTGGATGCTTTTAATGTTTTGCTTTTGTTAGTTCCGGATATTTGTTACTGTGGAAGTGTATATGGAAGAAGAAGCTGTGGTGGTGGTGGAGTTGATATTGATTTTTGGCTTGAGGGTGGCTGGTGGGGTTTTACTTGGTGGAGCAGTTAGGGAAGGCATAGGCTTGCATGGAAGAACATGAGACATGGGTACTGTTTTTGTATTTGAATGATAAAGATTTGATTTTGTTTATGTAGGTTGATAATTTGATCAACCAAAATCATTTATTCAAGCGTAGCATTATACTTATAAAAGCTTGATGTTACTATGAGAGTCGTATACTTGGTGCTCACCATGGACTTATCTCAACTTATGCGTTAGAAACCATGGTTCTTTACATATTTCACGTTTTCAACAATAACTTTGCTGGACCACTCGAGGTATTGGAATTTATCATGGTTTTCTTTATTTTTTGTATTTTTTATCATTAATTTTACAACAATGCTAGGAAACCAAGATGCTTTCAACCAAAAACCTGCCAACTCTTGTTGGGCTGAGAACATGAAGCCCAGTCCACTTCATCAACATCCCAAATTAACCTAGGTAAACATAATTAAACTAACTAAATCCTCTCATCTCCTTTCATCGTTTCACCGTATCAGACATCCATTTCCATACACGGTTGTGCCACACCACCAGCCTCGTCTCGTGGCATTCTCCTACGCCGTCGACGGCCGCTGTGCCTCGATCCGCATCGTGCGGGCAACATCAATCCTCCATAGCTAGCTACAGAACGCCGCAAAGCTTCTCTCCCATTGGCTTGGTCACTGGCACGTCAGTCGAAATCACGCTCATCTCTGCCGCAACGACGTCGTGCCACCCAGTTGCAAGGAAGAAGGCGGTTCTGCTTGTCGCCAAGAGTGCGCTGCTACTGCTGCATGTCGGTGTAGGCCGCGCCATTGAAACATCTCTGCCCTGCTACCTCGAACGCGACAGAATGTCCCCTGCCCCAGCCTCAAAACATCCCTTGCGAGAACTAATTGGTGAGTGTTTAGTATTTGGAGTTGATTGATATCTGTTTTTGCCACGGTTTACAAGTTGCGGGATGTTGCCTTTGATTTGGTTATAAATATGGCTTTATTAGATGTTGCTATTGATTGCATCAGACGGTTTTGTTAGAGGTTTTGGTTATGGTGTTTCATTTTGCTAGATGATTCTTATCTATTATATTTGGGGATTACTAATGAGGTCCTGGCTTTTGAATGAGATTCAAATTGTGGTATTTCATATCCCAAAACATGAACTTGAGCTATGTTTGGTACCACTAAACTTAACCTATATTGGCTATGAATAACAATTTGAACTTGAGCTATTTGTGTGTAGCTATTGTGTGATCCTAGCTTGCTTGTTTAATTAATATTTTTTTCCTGTTCTAAATGTAATAAATATGTCCAATTAACTCCTAGGCAATTGTTTAGGGTAGGCTGGTTTATCTTGGTTCCCTATACTTTTCCATTGATAAAAACGATTAGCGTCCAATCTCTTAAATCAAGTTGCATGCGACAAACTTGACTAATGCTCTCTTGTGTGATTGTGAACTTGAGTGCCTTATTGTGTGGCATGTCTTTGTGGAAGCATTTCATACAACAACTCTGTACTAAGATTATTTTGTCTAAACATATTTAAGTATTAACTATAACCAACCGCTTATGTTTGTGTTATAGTTTTATTACTTCACATGTCTTTAGATAAACAATTTCTCAATATTTAAGACTAAAGAAGACAGGATAACTAACACATATTCTATTTTCTTGTCTCTTGTCAATGCTTTCTAAATCGTCCAGCAGAGATGTTTGACCTGCTAAATAATTATTGATATTGAATATAATGACCTTGGTATAACTCTTACTCCTTATGAGCTCATGCTTTTAAGAAGCTTGATAATAACTTTGTAAATGCTGCTGAGTAGCTTTTGTTAAATAGCAACAACCAGCAAACCACCCAATTAATTGTTTGACAACTTTTGACACTGGAATGTTTCAGGGATTATGACATATGATGGCCTTGAGAGTTGCGATGCTCGCCCAGCTATTGTTACCTTCAACAGAAATTGTTAGAGTCACGATGCTCGCCCAGCTACATTCATGACATGATGAGCACGCTAACTAAAAACAACTCCATTGAGAAGCTTGCGGAGATTGATTAGATTGTATAGCTTTTTTTAGGAAAATATTTTTGTTCTTTCGAATTCGAAAATGTTGATGATTTAAATTGTTTTCTATACTGTTATTTGTTCCATGAATTTGTGGATTCTGCATGCACGCGTTGCACATGCTTTTTTTAGGAAGTAATCACTTTCTGCATGTACGGATGGTTTTCAAATTTATTGGAAATGGCTGTAATTTAGTTGACTCTACTTGTACATGCTCACTTAGGTTGTATGTTGTATGTCAATCACAATTGATTCAATTATCTAAAGATGGTGAATCTGAACCCTTTTTTTCTTTCCAATTTGTAGATGTTTCTGTTCATATCAAAAGGATGTTTGATTTGCTATGTATGCGGGTGATTCTTTATTGAGTTTGGAGATGTTGCATTTTCCTTTTTTTTTAATTCTATTCGGCATGTTTCTTTGAATAGGTACTTGATTATTTTTTCACATATCTAAGTGGATGTTTCTTCTGTTAAGTATCAGGATGCTCCTTTTGTATACTAATTAGATGTTACTTTATACGTTTTTCGAGTTTTCTTGTGTTGTAGTTGTGGATGTCTATATTTCTTTTAGAATTGCATGACCTCTTTTTTTAGAATTCTACTCGGCATGTTTCTCCGTGTAGGTACCTGATTGTTTTTGCAAAGATCTAAATAGATGTTACTTCTGTTAAGCATTAGGATGTTCCTTTTTCTTACTAAATGCATGTTACTTTATACATTTTTCGAGTTTTCTTGTGTTGCAGTTGTGAATGACTGTATTTCTTTAAGAATTGTATGGCCCTTTTTTTAAGTCCTACTTGGCATGTTTTTTCGTGTAGGTACATGATTGTTTTTGCAAATATCTAAGTGGATATTACTTCTGTCAAGCATTATGATGTTCTTTTTTCATACTAAATGGATGTTACTTTAACAGAAGTCATGTGAATGTCAAATTAAAAAAACTTATCTTACATAAGTGAAAAACAAAACCAAAACATAGAACATCACATGCATCTTAGTCAATGATGATTTTTTTAATAGAATGATTAATAATGATGATTTGTATAAATTAATTGAAATTAACTAACAATAATCACACAGCTTTTTGGCATTATTGATTCTTCTATTCTGGTGATAGAATCAAAATTGTTCACAATTAGTAGTTACTTCTTGTTAGTTCTTAAACATAAAATGAAAAGAAACTATCTAATTTGACCTATTCCTAATCACTAGCATAATGTGACTTTAAAACTCAATTTTGTTACAATATTTTGTTAAAAATCAAAGAACAATGAAGAACATTGTTAAACTACTATACACTCTTTTCTAAATCTTAAGACATGTTTATAATCTAATCATTAGTAATAAGAATAAAAATTTTGTTGCTGCTGTGTATATAATTCAATGTTTACACATGTAACAAATGATTAGAAATACTATCATTTTGCCAAAGAGACGTAATAGAAGTGTTTAGACTTCTAGTTATTATTTGTCATTCTTACAAAAATAATCAAATGAATAAAAGAATAAATTGCATTTTGTACACTTCTACTTACTACATCTCTCAACTAATTCTATATTCTATATTCAATTTCAATCTTTGATTTTGACTATACCAACAAAGATATATACAAAAAGAAAACAAACTAAAGGGGACAAATTGCAAGTTGCAACCATGATGATGAATTGTAATTTTTCAAGTTGATAATCAATTTTGACTCATTTAGTTCCAAAAATCTCAGACCTCCTTTCTAATTTCTTGTTCTTTCACACCTTTGCAGGTTTCAAAAGCAAGTGATGCCTACAATTTTTACAATCTACAACTGAATTTGTCTTTGAACCAATATATTTAAAGCCTTCTTAATCCAAGGATATGTTTCTTTTACTTCTGCCACAGCCATCCATCTTTTTTTCCTAAAATTTATCTCTAGTCAATTATCTAAATTACTTGCTAACAAGCATAGAAAACATGTATCCCTCATGAATTGTGAGTTGTCCTTTACTCTTGTAAGTCTATTTTTTTAATTTATTCTGCAAAGAGAACAACCAAATCACAGATTATTTAAATAGAAGCACATAATATCATTCCTAAAAAACATAAAAAATGTATCAAAAAAGAACATCAGAAAAATATAAAAATAAATATCAATTATTCAATTTTTCACATTCATCTTTAACTTACAACGGCAGATTTCATCCTAATCTAATTAATATTCAATCAATTATTCAATTTTCACCTAACTCATGACAATGAACATAAGTCTATTATCTATATGCGTTATACATAGCAAGTTGGCAATAATTATAAAAATATGGAACAATTCATACAACAAATAAAAATATAGAAACCAAATAAGCACTAGCAATAGTTATGAAATCAAAGGAACATGCTTATATGAAGACAACAAAAATAACTTGCAAGAATTATGAAGTAGCATTAAACAGCTAGACAGAAACCTTCAACCAGCGAGAATGGCAGCGGGACAATGATTCTTGCCGGAGACCAAGAAAATTTGGCAATGATTCTTGCAGTAAACCAACTATCGACACGAAATTTGGTGCACCAAGAAGACAATGACGCGGTGGTCATGGAGGCGAGACTGACGGCGTACTGGAGCAGTGACAAATCGGTACTTTGGACAAGAAAGAAGACCGACAAGATGAGAAAGAATGGTGATCATAGTCCTTTCTGAGGAGAAAAAGTGATCCTTGGACAACGAGGCGGCAGTGCAACGATGAAACGAAGGAGAAGGGACAACGGAGCTTCTTCTAATTTCCTTCGCGGCGGTGAAGAGGTGGCTGTGGAATGTCGCCTAACGGCGCGGTGTTAGGTGTCGTGGCGGCTGTGTTAACTGGAAAAGAGTGTGGACAGCGTGCGTGGCTGTAGGAATGGGAGAAGGGGAAGGGTTTGTGTGTGTGTGACTACGAAAGTGGGAGTGGGAGAGAAAGGGAAGTGTTTTCACAATTTTTTATTAGGGTTACTTAATCAGCTTTTAATTATTCAAATTTTGAATTAAAAAAAATAAAATTAATTATTAAATAAAATTGTTTAAAAAGTTGGCTGATTTATTTTGGTTTCCTATACTTTTCCTTAATTTTAACATAATGTTATCTTTTCAATTTTGCGTGTGCCAGACACGCCTTGGCCCAATTCGTTGGCGTCGTAGATGACATGGCCATTTCCCATCTCGTGGATGCCATGCTTGAGTTTGACTTTCACGTCTCTTTTGTCAGTCAGTATCTCCATTTCGTGGATAGCTTTCCTAAATTGGTAGTTAAATCCATTTCGTAGATGACATACCTGAGATGGAACTGCATATTTTGGAAATTAGGCATTTCAGGAATTAATGTTTTTTTATTTATTTTAATAAAAAAACCTATATATCAGTGTCTTTATTTCCCTTAATATTAAAACTTGTAGCAACCATAATATCATTATCATATATTATTATGTTATATTACAATATATTTAATAATTTAATTTGATATATAATTAGTGTAAAATAATTTTATATATTAATTAATTACATAATATTACAATAATAAAAATAACTACTTTTTAAATTGACTAACATAAATAATTATAAATAAAATAAATATAATTAAAAAATTATATAAAATATTTTCTACCATCTATACATCAAAATTAATTTAATTTAAAGGTTATATATAAACATTATCAGTGACTGGATTATACTTGCCAAGATGAGTTTTACTAATGGCCAATTGTCTTGATTTGTCATGTGTTAGAATTAAGAATAGTTTATGAAAATCATGACGAATACATGCAAAATTTCACAATGAATATTATATAATATGAAATATTTTAAAATATGTGATGTCACATAATTTTAATAAAAGAAAAACTACATCCAATTTATGTTAATTTATATTTGTAGTTTTACATATTTTTTTATATGAACTAAATATAATATAATTGTCACTTTTAATATTTTTTTCCATAATTTTTTTCATAAATTTAATGATAATAATATCCTGAATTTGCATTACTCTTTTTTTTTCAAGGATTACTCTTATATTATATCATTAGCGAATAAAGTACTATTTTAACAACTAACATTTATGTTAAGTTCTAATATTTACAATGTCCTATTTTATTACAAATATTTTATTTTATTTTAGTTTAGTTTTTTGATTAAAATTAATTTTTTTAAAATATTTTTTCTTATTATCTTTTTGTTTAATTATTTTATGACTTTTTTTTCTCAAATTTCTACAACTCCCACCATAATCACTATAATTATAAGTTTTATCTCTATCTAAAACAAAATTATACCGAAGGAAAGAATATTTTTGGACAAAAAATTTAATTTTAATCAAAGGATTAAAATAAAATAAAATAAAAAATTTAAAATAAAAATAAAATATTTCAAACATTAAATAATAAAATTAGAATTTAGTCTAATCGTCGAACTTTATCCTATCATGTGCAGTCAACTTCATGTAAAATTGATACTTGAGAGCCGTTAGATGATTTGACTTATTTGATTAAATTTTTATCTAACGACTCTCAAATGTCAACTTCACGTACTGATTTTTTTTTTTATCAATGAATTAGACAACTCCCAATTCTAAGTTACGCAACACATTCATTCACACACACACTAAAAGTTCTATCACTACCCAACTATAGCTGGATTCGAACCCGAGATGTAGCTTGTGTGAGGCCAACATATTGGCCATTGGTGCAATGCCTCGGCCACAACTTGCCTGGTTAAGTGCAACAATATCCCTTCTTAACTTGGCCCAAGGCCCTATTTTATGTTCGCAAACTGAGGCCACCCAAACCCAATGTGACAATGTCTAATGTGGCAGAAAATAGAAAAATCTTAGTACATTTACGGTTGTCAAAAGCCAATGAGTTTTAGTTCACATGACATATTTCTTTTTTTTTTATTTCAAAAATTTTGGGTTTAAATTCTAAAAATTTAAAGGTTTTGAGTTCAAATCCTAGAAGTTGTAATCGAGAAGAAAATTTGATAAATATATGAGGATTGCACTAAATTTGTGAGTCTTTTAGTTTTTATGACACAGATTTAGCCTGAACGGGCGGGTTGGGTCTTGCGTAAGTCATATATTAATCTATTTTATTATATTTATATATAATTTATTAAAAAAATCAATATATATTTACCGGAAGAGTTATTTTACTTTTATATCTCTTGTTCTCTTTTTATTTATTTATTTAGCTGAGTTGGTTTTATATATTGATTGATGAGAATATCAACGTGATCCATGGGAAGAACATAAAGAACAAGATATGTATCCCACTTAGCTTGTGTGTAAGGGATATCCTTTGATTTGGAAAAAGAATGACCATATGTTTATTCGTTCTGGGTCACTATGTCTTTTCCAAAATAAAATAATTCAATCGATGATAGAGATAGAACCCGCAGTTGATCAAATCCATTATTAAAAAAACTAAAGGCATGCATTATTAGTATATATTATTCTACTAATAATATAGGTTGAAACCACCTTTTAGTAGTCGTGACTCGTGACACTTCTACTCTCTCTCCTTCTTTATTAATTATTATTATTATTATGTTGATAGACCTACCTACAGTTGAAGACTGAAGAGTAAGCTCGGAAGTTTAACGGGAAAGATCGGATAACCCATACCTTTTGCAAATTAAGATTAGAGATATAACGTTACGAGTCACGAGACTAAAACCTAAAAACGAGTCTTATATTGGGAGAGGAAGAAACACTTGAGAAAGAGTATTATAAAATTTTAGATTTTATCACCATATGAGTTATTAATTAGTTTTTGTAGCTAATACTTTTTGTAAGTTTTTGTAGTTCATTATATTGGTACTTTCATAAAGACTTAACCAATAAAAATGAGTTATTTGCAAAGGATTTTGAATAACAAAAGGCAACTAAATCTTCATTTTGTTCCTTGAGATTTATGTGATTATTTATTTTAGTTCTCGAAATTTAAAATTTTTGGACACTAATATGGTCCCTCTACTTTTTCCGATGATGATTAGGCAAATGGAGTGTTGAGATGACACCCTTTCTGTCATGTTGGACGCTGTAACGGCTAGCTGACATGATGAGAGTTGTATTTGTATCTAATTTAGTCCCTGAAACCCTAATTATCTTATTATTTATCTGAGTTATAATGACAAAGTTTTAATAAAGAGGACTAAATTGGATACAAATACAACCATCGCCACATTAACTGGCCGTTACAGCATCCAACGTGATATGAAGGGTGTCATCTCAACACTCTATTTGCCTAATCATCACCGGAAAGAGTCGAGAGATCATATTGGTGCCCAAACTTAATTCTGGAGGATCAGTACAGGTAATTTTAAATTTTAGGAACCAAAATGAATAATCGCGTGAATCTCCGAGATCAAAATGAGAATTTAGTCAACAGAAGGCTGAACACTGTCGTTGAGTAAAGTACTGCGGAATAGAATTGTCGCTTGTATATTATGAGTCTCATGAAAATAATACTTAAAAAAGAGTAATCATGAAAACAAATTATAAAATTTTAAATTCTTTTATTATATGAGTTGATGTTTATAATAACGGTTGTTTTAAAATTTTGTGGCCCATTAGATAAATTAATCTTAAAGACCAATTATATCAAAATTCTTAAAAAGGATTTATTTAAATAAAACTTAAGAAAAAAGAATAAAAGAATAAGTTTTATATTATTATATCAAGACGAATCTTCATCTTTTCACTATTTTTCCTCTTCATCGTAGCAGGCATCTCAATATATATATTTTTTATTTCTATAAAATATTAGTTATTTTTGTATTTAGTTTACCCACAAAAACTTTTCGCATGTTTTAGCAACGAACAATTATTATCTCTGGTAGAGGCAATTACCACGTTGAAAGTGGCTATCCGCTATTGTCAAATCTCTCTCACTTTCTTTATGTTCTTCTTATTATACTCTCTCTTTCTTAGATAAATAAATAATTCCAAGAAATAAAAATTTAATATATATTTTTATTTGTTGTGGAGTAAACTAATACTAATTAAATTCATATATAACATAATTAATATATAACAATTCAATTTAAAAATATTTTACTGTTTTAATTTATACAAGATATATATCGAAGTAATATCTTTTATTTCTTAACAAAGAAATAAATTATAAAAGATACTCTAAAATATTATAATATCCAATTTATAGAATTCTTTTTTCGAGTATATATATCTCTTTATATGTGGTAAATTTGTTGAATTGATATCATCTTATTATTGAAAAATAAATATTTCATAGTTTATTTTAAAAGTCATTTTGTCAGAAATTAAATCTAATGGGAGTCAAAATAACAATTTAGAACAATTAAAATATCCACGAGTAATATGAGAAAAATTCTTTATCATGTGATGATATTTTGAAGGTTATTTTGTTGTAATCATCTAGTTATGAAGTATGATTATTTTATTGAATTGTCATGTTTATATGTCAAATACATTTTAAATAAAATATTTAGTTGATATTCATTAGACATATGTATATGTTTTGCGTATACAATTATATCTTAATAAAAAAATAAAAATATACTTAAATATTATCATATATTGATATGTTTAACTTTATTTTTTATTTATATTTTTTAAATAAATTAGGAATAATAGTATATATTATTAATTATTAACACAAAAAATTATTTTAAATATTTATAATTTAACATCAATATATCATTAAGATATTATTATAAATTATCAAAAAAATATTATATTCATAATAAGATCTTAACATATATATTGAGGAGGCGGGAATTAGCAACAACTTTTTTAAGATTACCAGCTATATATTTAGGATTTAAAATTTGTGGTATAAACTCTAAACGTTATATCACTTGTTTTGGGAGGGAAAGAAAAGGAATAATAGACATCTATATTAAAAGAGAATTGATACGATATCATTGAAAACTAAAATGACGTAATTTGTAGGAGTTTGCATATATTATCAGGTAGAAATTTAGGTGCAATTAATTTTATGTGAAGTTAATAACTGAAAGTCGTTAGATAATTTAACTGATTTGACTAAATTTTTATTTAACGGCTCTCGACTATCAACTTCACGTGAAGTCGATTGTACCTGAATTTTCACCTATCATAAGGTGCAAGTGTCGCAAAAGTTCGCATTCTCATCATTCACACATGGCTCCTCCGTTCAAGCTCCAAATCCATGGCCATCCATCCCAAAATCTACGTTCATATATTCTACACTCCTTTTGCAATAAAATTCCAGATCCTTCAACTTTTCTTTTTTTTTTCACCCACCAATAGCTTTTTAAAACTGTGTTCTTATACCGTCACCCATTTCCAAATGTAACCATTCCCAAGTTATAGTTCTTATTAAGCAAAGGTGAGATGAATTTTGATCTGTTTGCTAAATGAGATATGAATTGAGTATATCAATATGGAAAAGTATATAGAACCAAGAGGTTACCAGCAAAAAATTAAACAAAACCGCATTAATTTATATTAATAATTAATTTTAAATTTTTTAAATTTAAAATTTAAAAAATTTAAAATTAATTAAGTTAACAATCACACATACAGACCTCTCTCTCACTGTCAGACTCTCTCCACCTCCCCACCGCGACCCACTCCTCCAATTACATCCGCTTTCAGTCGGAACTGTCTTTACTAGATCGAGAGCTCGTGATGATATCTCAATAATGTCTGCACGCCTTGAAGATCTGGAGACGTGAACTCTCATCCGGTAAAGGAATGTATATCAATTGGTCAAGACGTCCTGGTCGAAGCAATGCAGGGTCTATAATGTCAGGTGTGTTTGTTGCTCCAATGATGAACACTGTTTTCTTAACAGACATTCCATCCATCTCTGTTAGTAGTTAGTTCAACACTCTATCAGCACCGCCGGAATCCCCTCTTGAACTTCCTTGCTGCAGATCCGAAATATCAAAGCCTTAGAAAAATAATTAGTGGCAATTTGTGTGAAATATAAAAAAATATTCATTTAATATGAAAAAAACATCCTAATACTTAATAAAAGAAATATTTAGTTATATTTTAGCAAAAATAATTACGTATCTATGAAATTTAAAAAAAAATATAAAATTCTTAAAGAAATAGAGACATTCACATTTGCAATACAAAAAATTCGAAAAATATATAAAAGAACATCCATTTAGTATGAAAAAGAAATATTCTGATACTTAGCAGAAGAAACATCCATATATATTAACTTGTAGATATTTTGGTTTCACCCAAAGGTATTTTGACTGATTTTTGGCTAATACCTTTTTGGTTTCTAACATTGTTCTTTAGTGGATCGAACTTTTAAACTTTTAGTTCTATTAATTTAATGACAAATTTAATTTTTAAAATTTTTGTAGACGTAAACTCATTTAAGAAAATATCCCTTTAAATATTCAATTTTTTCTTATAAATTATATCTAAATTTAGTTTATCCGTCTAAAATTTTTATTTATTCTCTTTTTCTGTGTAAAATTAATTTTTAGCTCGTACAAATATTCTTTTTATGATATTTTTATTTTGAGAGGCCAACGACTAATTCAATAAGAATCGAAACTTCATTTAAGAATTTGTCGTTAGTTAACATAAGTTGTTATATATACAAAATAAAATTTAACTTTTCAATACTTAGTTTAAATAGACGAATGAACTAATAACACTGGACCAACTCAATTTAATTTGTTCTGACAAATCTATCTTAACTGCGCATCTACATACGAGGATATTCGGCTATGATTTAGAAAGGTCCGTTGCGCTACTAATCAACATCAACTAATAAAGAGACGCTTTCTATTTACCATGAGAGTTTTGTTTGTTCTTCAACAATTAGATCTATTCAGTTAAGAAAGATTATTGTGTTGGAATGACTAAGATTTTCAATTGGAGTACTAACAATTTCAATTGACTAAATTATCCATATTTTTCGTTCAATAACCCTCTTAGAAATTTTTGTATTGGAGTCTTGGTCTCTTAGAATCGAATGAGATTAATAAGGTTTTGAAATTAGAATTCAGATGGCAGTAGTTTCAACGGAATTTAAAACAAACAAAAGGGGTATATTTTTATCAAATGAAAAAAGGATCTTCTCTATCATACAAAATGTAATTGTAATCTTGACTAAAAGCATCATCTGAAATAAATGGTTCGGTCCAAAAACTGGAACCAAACTCATCAAACAAAGTTGTTGCACCCCACGAAGCAAACCTATCTTCTTCCCTATTTGACTCTTCTTCATGACCAGAGGAAAAGCAGAGCCATGCATTATTGTTGTTGTTGTTGTTGTTGTCTTCTTCTTCTTCAGTGTACGAATAGGAAGACTCAGTTGTCACATTGGATAACGAACTTTCCAAGATATGGTGTGAATCATCATCGTTATCATCAACAGTAGTAATAGTAAGGACTTCACTTTTTGGTCTTTCATGTTCTTTGGTATTCTGAGAAGAAGACTTGGACTTGGACTTGGACTTGTTCAAATCATCATCATCATCATCACTTGCTGTGTTGTTCACATTGCAGTTTTGGAACTTCTTCAGGTGGCTATGCCAATAGTTCTTGATCTCGTTGTCTGTTCTTCCAGGTAGATTTTCAGCAATCAGTGACCATCTGAAAAACACAACATTGCACTTCATTCAATTATTGTGCTACTAATAAAAAAAATTGACTAATAATTGCAGAGTCAAAAGTTTTGTCTTGTTATATAAAGAGAAGAGAAATGATAAATGACTATTAAAATTTGTTAGTTATTAATATTTAAAAATATGAGATAAAATATATTGTTAAATTATTAGACTAAAAGAATTAGATTAAAAAAATTGAGTTGAAGATTAAATAATGACAAAAAATAATAAATTCTAATAATCTTTTAGTATTTTTTTTAAAATTGAATTCATATTTCATCTTGAATAAATGGAGCGATAAGATTATGTAGGACAAATAAAAATTATTGTATGACCATTCGGATGATGGTTGAAATCCAGCATACAATAATTAAATAAGTGTCAAATCATCACTTGAATAAGTTAAATTAGCAATAATGATGCTAGAGAGATTGCAATAAAAAATTATTTTACTTAATTTAAGATTCATAATTTTATATATGTAATATTTATAATTATATATTTATTATCACTCAATTAATTGAATAATAATTAAAAATACAAAATAAAATAAACAGTAGCTAAAAAAATACAAAATGTTTTGAGTTAATTTTTTATTGTCTTCTAAATATTTTTGTTAAATGAGTCATATTTTATGTGGTGATTTTCTCCATAAAGAAGAAAAAGACAATAACCAGCACATGAATGCAATAAAATTTAATCAGGATACAAAATTTTAATGAATTAAAATCCATACTTGTTTCCATGTTGTTTATGCAAATCCATGATAAGCTGCTCTTCCTTTTGGGTGTAGTTCCCTCTCTTTAGATTTGGCCGCAAGTAATTCATCCAACGAAGTCTGCAGCTCTTTCCACATCTCAACAAACCTATGTAATTAACAGAGCAAATTAACCCAAATTCGCAGATTTGCAATTCAAATGAATGCATCAAAAGATTTCATAATTAGAAACACTATAATACCTGCAAGCCTTGGGAGTTGACGCCAATTAGGGTGACCATATCTCTCAACATAAGCAGTAAGTTTCTTATCCTCTTCTTCACTCCAGGCACCTTTCTTTATTCCATTCGCATCAAAGTATGGAGCTCTCACCATTTCTCAATCCAAAAAGTGAATTGCAGAAATCAAATCAGAGCAACAAAGATAAGAGTACCCTCCAAGTATAAATATAGTGTGTTGGTGATGTTGTTTTGGAATGAAACGCGTATCATGTGTTCTGACATATCCAATCATCATGACCCAAAAGAAACATGGACCCACTAAAGTTTGTAGGAGTATATTTTATACAAGGAAAAATATAAGTAACGGACAAGATTTTTGAACAATGTGTAAATCATGTGAATTAATAGGGTTAAAAGAGTAAATTTAATTAATAACATTAAATTAGGATGTAGTATATTTTCATTTGATTGGTGGTTGTTTATGTTGTTCAAAATTTTCATTGTTTCCTAACACTTCCCTTTACACAAATATTCACGAATAAAGACAAATGCCATGTCAATGGCTTAATTGGTGTATGTATGTTGCTCCAATTATTTTTATATGAAATGATATTCTTTTTAGATGACCCTTTTTTATATTTATGAAATGTTCGCTCTTTTGTTGAAAAAAGAAATTGAAAAGTATTTTGGATACATTTTGTTGAGGAATTCCAAATTTATAAAAGGTGAATTTAACTATTTTGGCATTGTAATAAGTGAACTAAGACTTTTATAATGAAAATTTTCTTAATGTATGGTTCTTTTGGAAGTACATACAATAAAGTATTTTGTAATTAGAAATTGACATGGTCCAGCTCTCATTTGGGGTTGTTGCTGTTGGGTCATCGTCGGAACTCTCTATCACCGGAGAAATTTTAGAGAAAAATCAAGTAAAAAAAATAAGATGAGAAGACATCACATTTAATTCAAAATTTTTAAAAAAGTAAGTTAATGGATCTCTTATCTTATAAACTCTGCACTCTTCCTTACTTTTTTCAATGTGAGACTAATTTTATATACTATTCCTCACACTTACAATATTAACAATTGCATGCTTAAAATTGGGATCATATTCTATCAAATGAGTCAGAATTAAGAAAAGATTCTTTTAGCCACTGAATGATATAAATACTGGGTCACAAGTATTTTTTTAATCTTAATTTTTATATATTTTTAATCTCATATTGATTTGATTATCGGAGTTCTTATAAATACATAATTTTTATCCTATTCTAAAATGACGAGTGATTAATAGTTTTTTATTCAACCTCTCTTTCATCACTGTGAGTAGTTTTTTATTAGAACAGAAATTGAACATAAATTTTGATTAAAAAGAAGGGGTGTTCAACAAAATATAAAAGATGCAAATTTGGAAAGGTGCCCTTGTATCCAAGAAATGTTACCAAGATGGTTTAAGAAGCTTGTAGCTTGAGGTTTGACACGGATGAAGGATTCATAGATCTCTCATCAAATTGTACCAGAGTTTAAATCTCAAGAGTAAAATATAGAATCTTTTATGGTGTATTGACTATTGAGTGCAATGAGTGTGTGCAGTGTAAGACTTAAATAAAAAAACTTGTAGCTTTGAGTATTAGTATCATTTTAAAATAGTGTAATATTTTACCGTTAATTTAATTTTCTATGTTTAAGTCACAGAATAATTGTTAATGGTAAGAGTATTATTTGACTCTTTTTATTATTATTGAATTACTTAAATATAAATTATATTATACATATAAGCTTTTGGCTTAGAAGCATTGTCGCTGTGCAATTAAAAATATTTGATCATGTTTACCAGACATACATGCATACATACGAAGTTCAACTTTATACACTTCTACACTACTCAGTTATCGACGGCCCTTCCGACACGTTAATTGGTTGTGGACAGCAAGTTACCGACGGTGAGATCGTTATCGTAAAAATTTGATTAAAAAATAAAAATTTCTGACAATAAATTTTTAGACGGCTAGACTTTTAATTACCAATGATTTAGCAGTATTAAGCATTCGTGTCCATTGGCGCGCATCGAAACCAAATATACTACCGAAAAAAATTGACCAGGACATAGTAAAGGTTTTACGGATATTGAGAACTAGGAGTTCGAAAGTATTTTTTTTTTTTTTAAATTAGAAGCATGAAACAAATAGAAAATTTTTCGGCAGAAGATAAACGAAAAGAATGCTGACAAAGGAGGAGGTTAGAGAAGAATGCTGACAAAGGAGGAGGTTAGAGAGACGGTTTAGAATTGTGAATTATCTAAAATTTTATGAAGTGATGGGTACAATATAAATTTTATTAAAAAGTGTTGGGATGATATTGATGCAGAGTTCACGTCAATTGTACTAAAATTTTTTCAGTCATTAAGATAGTTCACATCAATTGTACTAAAATTTTTTCAGTCATTAAGATTGTCTTCTGATTCGAATATTACATGGGTGGTTCTAGCACCTAAGTTCACTGGAGGCAAAGAGATTAAGAACCTCCGACCGATTAGTATGGCAGGTTGCGTGTATAAATTAAAGTAATCTCTAAAGTGATGGTTCGAAGGATGAGATCAGTAATGTCAGGTCTAGTAGGTAAGACTCAGAGTGCATTTGAAGAGTCGAAAAATACATAATAGGACACTTATTGCATGCGAAACAGTACAATGGCTAAAAATGAGGAAAAAGAAAACGGCAATCATTAAATTAGACTTTCAAAAGGTTTTGTGGATATTGTGTTACAGAAGATGAATTTTGGTTGGAGGTGGAGGGAATGAATGAAGAAGTGTGTTGGTACAACTTCTATGTCGATTTTGATAAATGGCTCACCAACTAAACCTTTTAAGATGGAGAGGGGTTTGAGACAAGGTGATCCACTATCTCTATTTTTATTTGTTCTTGTTGTTGATGTTCTGCATAAGATGGTAGGGGAAGCAGTCAGAAACAGACGTATTTCGCCTGTGCTGATTGGTAAGGATAATATAGATCTATCACATCTCCAATTTTCAGATGACACTATATTATTCTATCTACCGGAGGAGGAGACCATCAAAAACTATGTCAGGTTGCTAAGGTGTTTCGAGGTGATATCAGGATTAAGTATTAACTTTGATAAGTCTAGTTTGATCCCAATCAATTGTGAACAGTCGTGGACCTACAATATGTGCAATTTATTGGGATGTAAGGAGACTAACCTTCTAGTTAGATACATTGGCATCTCTTTAGGAGCAAATCCAAGGCGGGTAAACACTTGAAAACCGATAATTGAAAAAGTAGAGGAGAAGCTTAGCTTGTGGAAGGCAAAAGTGCTCAATAAAGCGGGTAAGTTAGTCTTTATTAAATCTGCACTGAATAGCTTGCTGGTATACTATTTAAGTCTGTATAAGATGCCGAAAGCAGTGATAGAAAAGTTGATTTCGTTGCAGAGAAATTTCTATGGAGCAAGGAGGAAGGTAGGAATGGTTTGGCATTGGTTAAGTGGGAAGTGGTTCAGATTCATAAAAAGTTGGGCAGCTTGGGGGTGGGTGATGCCGTGGTTAGAAAGACAACTCTCCTTTTCAAATGGTGGTAGCGTTTCTCAAAAGAGGAGTGTCATTTATAGAAGAAAGTAGTATACTCTTGTCATAACTTGAACCCCGATGTGATATTATCATTTTAGACATTACCTAGTAGAGGGATTCTATGGAAGGATATTTGTCAGTTGCAGTTCAAAGATCGTAATGTGATAGATAAGATGATTGCTGGGTTGTCTATGGAAGTGGACGATGGAAGGAGGACTCGATTCTGAAAAGATGTTTGGCTACAAAGTGGGTCTCTAAAGATGAGTTTTTCGAGATTCTTCTCTATTTTAAACAAAAAAGGATCTGTTATAGAAAATTATGGGTTTTGGAATGGGTTAGAGTGGATTTGAAACTTCCAGTGGAAGCGAGATTTATTCCAATGGGAGTTGGAATTAGTGGATCAATTGCATGAGATCTTAAAGCTTGTAAAGATAGCATGTAATATATAAGATAGAGTCAAATGGAAGTTTGACAAGGAAGAAATTTTTTCAACTAACTATTTTGTGCAGGTGTTGCAGTCAGAAACACTCCCGAAGGACAACATCAGCTATAGTTTCACCAAAACATTATGGAAAGGTTTGGTTCCACCATGATGGAGTTATTTATCTGGTTTGTTTTAATATGAAGAGTAAATAACAAAGAAAAATTGCATAGACTAGGAATCATTAGCCACGGTGATAACATGTGTGTATTGTGTAAAAAAGATGTTGAACATATCTAACACTTATTTTTTAATTGTGAGTTTACCTGGCAGGTGTGGTGTGAATGACTATCTGACTTTGGAAGGCTGTGGTCTATTCCGAGTTCACTGAAAGAACATTTTGAGAGTTAGACATGAGTGGTTAACAAGAAAGAGGAGCGTAACAAGTGGCTCATATGTTTCTTTGCAATTATTTGGAATGTTTGGTTAGAGAGAAACAAACGGATATTAAATAACAAGGAAGCCGGAGTGGGAGAGGTGTTTCATAAATCTTTGACTAGTTACAGAAAATGGTGTAGTTTGGATCCCTTTTATTGTTGATAGCGATGTTGGAGATAACACTAGGGATTGTTTTCAGGTTTTATGTAGTTGGATATTAGTGTTTGAGACTTTGTTTGAGATTCTGTTGCTCTACTTTATTGTGTTGAGCTCATTTGTTAAAAAAAAAGAGAGTAGAGAAAATAATACCGGCAAGTATATCCTAGTTCAATTCAATCTCAAAGTGCAATAAGATTATGTCCGATTTCCACCACAACAATAACAAAATTTTACTATACCCAATTTAATATTACAATAACCAATGTTAAGACTAAGACAAAGAAAAAGATAAACAAACTAAACTAGTTCAATGCCAAGACAAACAAAGCACTACACTATACTTCATAAACTAGTTTCCAAACTAAACAAACTCTCTAAAACAAAACAAACCAAGACTAAAATTGTATTGTGATTTTTTCTTAATTTATGATTTATCACTCATAGATTTTTTTAAATATTTTCTCACAATTTTATATGCCATTTTTTTAATACTAAAAAGACTCAAAACTAAATATAAAATTTAAATCAAGGTAAAGAAAAAAGACATTTAATTGTGGAATATTTAATTTCTAATTGTCCTTAAGTTTTCTCAAATTTGATTCTTTTTCTTATATCTAAAAATTAAGCTAATGCTAGCTGTTACAGTAGATTAATTTGTATTGAAGACGAGATGCTTTTTCCTTTTTTATGCAGTTATAAATCTTTTTTTTAAAAGATTTTTGCAGCAACACACCTCTTTTATAATCACTTCAAATCTTACTTTTAATGAATGATTCTTTCTAAATCTGTTCTAACTACTGTAATGTTCTCAACTATCTATTGTTTGTTGTTCATAGTCATAGTTATTGTTATATGTTTTCTTTTCTATTTTTGGCAACAACAATCTCTTTAAATTTAACACCAAATAAACATTTATATCAATTTTAAAGTTAAAATTTTATAAACTTTATAACATATAACGTATTAAACCAAATCATTAACTAATCAATCAATATAATTAATTAAATATTTATCATCACAAATACTTATAAGATCATTTTTAGACCCAACACATAGTAATAAGTTAATGTATTTTTTGTGATTTTTATTACTAGCTCCTTGGATATGTTGGTAAGACATTATTTATTTATTGTCTTAAACTCTTTGTCAGGACAGAGTTTTGTTCATGTTTCTATTGTTCCTATTTAATAATAATCGTCTGATGATCTGATCATGATACAAATCATCATCACCATCTTGTCCTTTATTTTTTGTTAGTTCTTTTTTTTTACGTCTATTTTCTTTAATTATGCTCTTAACATAGATTTATGGCACGTTATTTGTTCTAAATTTAAGTTAGTCACCTTTCTAATACTTGTTTTTGCCACAGACAATACTAAATTTAAGCAATTTTTCTTGTATTTTGAGTTTTAACCGTTGTGTCTGTTTTTTTTTTTTTGTCTTATTTATCCTTTGTAGTTAAGTCTGCATTTTATTTTTATAGTACCCTTTTATTTACATATTGTTTTAATTTTTTAGTATGTTATCTTTTAACAAATACTACTTGATTTTGAAAGAAATGTTAAAATATATTTAAAATATTATAAATTAAATTAATATTTAAGCATATTTTATATTAATTTTATGTTTATTTAATTAAAATTAAATTAATTTTATTATTATGATTAAATTATATTTAGCCTAGATACTTCTCATTGTATATTTTTATCAGAAATAGATTCTCTCAATTTTTTTAAATAATTGAGAGAATAAAATGTGATCTCTCACTATTAATTTTATAAGTAGAACTAAAAAAAACATAAAAAAAAGAGAACAATAAAAATTAAAAATCACACTTTATTTCCTTAATTTTTTTAAACAAAGAGATTCATTCCCTATTCTTATCTATCAACTCGATGCCAAGTTTATTTTACAATTTTAATAATGAATTCTAGCACAATCATATGATGGTATTTGGTAAACTCCATCCACTTTCATTGACCTAGTATATTTTATTCTCTTAAATTTAGTAAATGCATAAATAGACATTAATTTTAGGGTAAGCATAATATTATTAGGTAAAATTGTGTCACGTAAATTTTGAGTAATTAATAAATAATAAGATATATATATGCAAACTAGTTAAACTGGTTGAACTAGATTATATATATTCTTCTCTTGTTTTATTATGAAACATGCTGAGAAGAGAGAATTGGTGAAGGAGGAAACCCTAAACCTCAAATCACTTACAATATCAATTTTTCGTAATTGTTAATTCGAAAATATGATTAATGACATGTTTGTGACCATACATTCGTTTTGGAATTCTCTTCGATTCTAATTGAACAAAGAGATAAAAATTTCTGAAATTCATGTCCATTTCTCCCTCCCCTATAATTCCGCAATTTTTGTTTTGAATATTGAAAAATTTTGTAATTTTGATGATTTAGGGGTATTCTAGTGCGAGATATAGTCGGGTATTACTCAATTACTCAGTGAGTAACGGTAAGAAAATCATAACTCTTGTGAATTTTTTACATTAGTAAGTCCTAGTAGTGATTTTCAATGAATTGTATGAAATTAGATTGAGTTCATATAAATTGGAGTCCAATTGGTGGTTTGGAACGAAATTCTAGTGGTTGAACTTGCTAAATTGATAATTGGAGATTTGGGGCTCGTGGAGGAGAGAATTTTGAGGTGTCTCGGGTTTAGAGAGGAATCAATCAAGTTATAGTTTTAGTTTCTCGTAGTTAATGTATAATATTACGTGAAAATTTAGACTAGTTGACCGTAGGATAAGTTGAATTATATGAATGGTGCTTGTTTAGTGGATATATATATAGAAAATAAATGTGGAGTTTGATGTGAATTGTAGTTGAAAATTATTGAATGGTGTTGATAAATTTGTATGTTCAGGTGATTGTGGTGTGGTTGGTGTTGAATTGACCTGAATTGGTTGATTGGTTTGAATAGATATAATATGTGTATATATAATGTGAAGGATTGATGATTGTTGTTGGATTTGGCGAGAAATTATGAATGAATTTATTAAATGGATTGCATGATTTTAGATGTTGGTATGTTGTGGAGTGATTGGAAAGCATGGTAACATGATTTAGGGACATTTGGGGCTGATTTGGTTATGAACAAATGGTTTTGAAATGAGAATTTTGAAAAATTAGAGATTTTATAAGTTTTGGTAAAAACTAATTTTTGACCAATTTCGCCAGGATATAATTTGGTTTTTGGATCCTCAAATTTTGTAAAACTTATCTTGAATGAAAATTGGGTCTGTGAAATTTACAATGTTTAAAGAACGGACGAAAAACAAATTTTAACGAAAACATTATGCGCGTTTGAAGTTTGGGTCTAAAAACTGAATTTTTCAGAAAACCAAAAAATCCGGTATGTGTGCGTACGCACACTATCATGCGCACGCACATACCAAAATGAATATTGAGGCTCGTGCACACGTACACACACCCTAAGAATTTTGCAAGTTGTGCATACGCACACCATGATGCGCACGCACACGAAGAAAAGCTCGTTTGGTACGTGCGTACGCACGATGTCTTATTTTACACTAAAATTCTATTTTAATTGTTTGACTTTTCCGGCAAGCTTGTAACCCTGCGAAACCACCATTTTGTTGAGAATTCACAATTTTTGAGCTATAAACCATTACTCCAGTTTTTTCAATTTGAAAACTCTATTTAGAGTCCGATAGCTAGGTTTTAGGCTACGGAATAGGGGTAAGGGTGTTGATGGAGCTAGTTTTAGTATCAAAGGAGATTTGAGAAGTGAATAATTGATTTGATGAGATATTATAAATAATGAATGAGACAAGATGAGAATGATTATGATATTATGAAATGATGATGAATGAGTTTGATTAAGATATGATTGATGATGATGAGGATCAATTTTAATTATGATTTTTGAATGAATTAAAATGATATTGAAAATGAATTTTTGAATGAGATACTTGGGCAATAGCAGTAGCAGTAGTTCATTCCACTTGCTCTGGGTCAGTAATTGTGATACCTGGACAGTAGCAGCAGTAGTGGTTTATTTCGCTTGCTCTGGGTTGAGTTCGTAAACACTCGCCTGGGTAGTAGCAGCAGTAATGATTTATTTTGCTTGCTCTGGGTTAAGTGGGTAGTAGCAAGGGGATGCGGCTCAGTCCCACTTGCTCCGTGATGGGGTGTTTTTGTCCAAGGTTAACTACCAGGACATGTCGAGTTTGGTTATATAACCAACAAATGATATCATCAGCTATAGGATAGGCATGCATCATATACATTTGTATGTTTTGTTTGAATGTGCATTATTTTGGTTTGCCTAATTGCTCACTTATGTTTTTTGTTACCTGATTTAATTGCTGTGTTTGCTTCTTAATTGTGCTTTTCTTGTTTGTATTTGTATGTGTGTGCATATAAGAGATCCCTCATGTAGCGGAGATGTGATGAGGGATGTTCTTTATATGGTGGTTGAGAAGTTTGAAGGAAACAAAAAGGTGCAGAGTAAAATTAGGACTAGAATCCCTAAGATAGAGTACCGAATTTCTGGATTAGCATAATCTCCAAGTTAAAAATCCGAGTGTCGGAGTTCTAAGAATGGCTCTAGCTTTTCCGTGACCTTATATATTATCTATGCGGGCACTTTTATCATGTTGAGAACCCCCAATTCTTATTCCATACATATATTATTGTTTTCAGATAGATATAGGATGCGAGGCACCTCACTAAGCATTCTGGAGATTTTTTGAAAGCGAAGAACTCTTGTGGCACTTAGTATTTGTATTTTGTTTATGTATATATATGTGAATATGTCCCGCCTTGTATATATTGTACTTGTCCCTCATAGAGGTTAACTTGGAGAAACAAGTGTTTTGTCTTATCTTTTAGGATGTTTTTGGGTTGTATATATATGTATGTATACTCTGGTCGGCCTTGCTTTCGCAGGTCGAGTGTGGAGTTTGGTATTTGTTTCCTTTGAAGTTCTGTTCTTTATATATAGTTTATTCAGCCTTTCGACTTCGTTTATCCATATTTACGTTTACCGAACGTGAACGACACGATTTTCTGTTACGCTTTTATTTAACTTCTTTTTCAAGATTTCTAATTACAATTTCTTTCAATTATACATATATACATCTTTTGTTCTTAGAGGTTGTAATACATCGCCACATTTGATTTACAACTTAAGCATAAAGTTTTGTATGATAAGGTTTACATGTCACACACATCAGTTTTTTTTGGAGACTGAAATAAATTAAACAAAGAAAAACAAAACAAACAAAACAAGGAATTGCTTAAATAGAGGAACAGTCCCATTTAAGACTACTCTTAAACTCCTCCCAAGGTGAAAGAAGCTCCACATGCGAAAGTTGTAACTTCATCGCCATCTTTGCCATAGTATCTGCCACCGTGTTTGCATCTCTCATAATCAAACGAAAGTCAACACGCCAATTCCAACGCATGATATCTCTTATTTTGAGCACCAATGGATCAATAAACCCAAAACCATCTTGAGTAACAAGATTAAATGCTTCCACACAGTCCGTCTCACAAATAACATCTCGTTGACCCACATCCCAAGCTAAGAGATATCCTCTCCAAATAGCAAACAATTCTCCTTGAAGAATACTATTACTCTCAATCATTCCCAAACACCCCATTTGCCAACTCCCATTACAATCTCTAATAACACAAGCAAAACCAACACTATCACCCAAACCAAAATAACTAGCATCACAATTAATTTTAAAAGTATCAATGAATAGAAGATTCCAAAAACCATTTAGAGTAGAGGGAATGGACATACGTTGTAATTCAAAAATATTCCTAAGCTCTTTTTCTGAGGTTAATGCCAGACAAATCACTTTTTTCGGAGGCCAAGTTTCATGGGGATTAAA
>NC_029774.3:19772352-19773680 GCF_000817695.3 Arachis duranensis | reverse complement strand
AAATACATTATTAAATTATTAAATTAAAAAATTAAACTAAAAAATTAAATTAATAATTAAATAATAATAAAAAATAATAAATTTTAACAACCTTCTAATATTTTTTTATATATATTTTGAACAATCAAAATATATTGCTTGAGAACCTCTAAAGATTATTCAAACGTCATTTCCCAAAACAAATTTAAATATTAATATTCACATCACTCAGTCACATTTTTTCTATAGGTGCGCACTGCGTGCGTGACACATTTTCCTTTCCATCGATAAATATATGTACGATATGAATTTAATATTCACCCAAATAAACAAGTTTGGGTCCAAAAAAAGAAAGAAAGAGAAAAGAAATTAAAAAGCTTTTTCTACACATTACAGGTGGCTTGATTGTTAGCGCAAAACAAAAAGGTGTGGTAACACCGTAACAGTTTTATGGGGCCTATTTGGTTATTTCGTTTTCTACTTTTCTTGCAGCATGATTCTTCGAAAGTGCAGTAGGAGGTATTCATTGTAATAATGCAAGCAAAAAGACTTGGAATTAATTGCAAGAAAGAACAACATTAACATTATCAAGTCGTGCTAAATTAAAATTAGAATTAGAGATGAGAATGGTAGCAATTTTAAACCCACACCATGATAGAGAAATGGTTATGATAATAAAGTTCTACCCAAAATAAAAAAATTTAAAATCGATAATGTATTCCTGTGTACATCAAAACATATTATCAGTAGTTAATTGACTAACATAATTCAGATTAATTTTAGAATGAATTTTTTATATAAATTATTATCCGTAAAGTTGCTGCTAATGACATCGGAATTCACTTTAGCTGATTACGTCACTGGAATGATGTCAGCACTATTTAACGAATGTGATGAAAGGTTGGTCGCTCTCTTATTTTAATGACAACAGGCAACAGCCACGATCCACGAGGTTTTTTTATTAATACGTTTTTATGGTAAAAAATGTTGAATTGTAAAATATTCAGTTATTCACATGGTTTTTTTGTTGTCTTATTAAAAAGTAGAAAATATGTAGAGTAAATACTTTTTTTGTGTGTGTGTGTAACACCATTTATTCAAAGAACAAAGTGTTTTTCAACTAAAATAGCTGGTTTAAATCGTCTTTGTTATTGGTTTAAGCGGCACTTGACACATTAGTGGGTCGTTGTTTACAAAGGATCACTTAAACTAGTTAGATGGACGGTTCAAAAATTTTTGAAATATAGAAAAACGTTTTGTCTTTTGGACAAATAATTAGAAATCAAAATGACATTTACTAGAAAATATATGATAAAAAAAATTATATTTTATAATATCAATTAAAAACA
>NC_029774.3:19764297-19771867 GCF_000817695.3 Arachis duranensis | reverse complement strand
GATGGGAAAGAAGAAGAGGGGGAAGGGGAGGGGGATAGTGCTAGCGAAGTTTGGAGCTGCCGTCGCCGTCGGAAATCAGAACCAAAGGGAGAGAGAGCTCGCGAGGGAGAGAGGAGGCGCAAGCCAGGGAGAGAGCTTGTCGTCACACTCCGTCACTGCCACCGCTGCTATCGACCTTGCCGCCACTTTGCGTCCTCGTCGCTGCTTCTCACCGATTCTGCTTCTGCTTCTACTTTTGCTTCGGCTTCTGCTTCTGCTTCTGCTTTTGATTCTATTTCTGCGCCTGTGTCTGCTTCTGCTTCTGCTTCTGATCTTTTATTTGTTATTTTTTTATTTCATTATTGTTATGTGTTGATTTTGTTGTTGAATTTGATGTTTGTTTCTGAATTTGAATAATGCGTTATTGTTGGTGTTCTTTAATCTGATTATTGCTATTTAGTGGGAATAAGGGAGGTGGTGGTGGTGGTGGCAAAGGTGATGGTGGAGGAGGGTATTTTTGTCCATAAAAAGTCAAAAAGACAATTATAATACCAAATAAAACGTTGGAGACGATTTTAAATCCAAAATAATGTTGGGACGAATTTGATTTTGATCCTAAATTTTAGAGACCAAAACAATAATTATCCCAAAATAATTTTATTTTAATATATTTTTTATAATTTTAACATATATTTTTAAAATTCTTTTTAATTAAACTCTTTTTTATTTATAATAATTTAATTTAATGTTTTTAATTATTTATGAAAAAATATAGATAGACAATGAAAATATTAAACAATGTGAACAATAATTGTATCAGATGTTTATTTTATTATGTGTATGGATGATTATTATAAGGAAAAGTATATGGAACCAAGAGGTTACTAGCTAAAAACTAAAATTTTTAATATATATTTATATTAATAATTAATTTTAATATTAACTGATTTTAGTATATATTTACGGAATTTTGATTACGGACATTGAGAGTTAGTGAATTACGTTTACGTCATAGGCAAGGATGTCAGCACTTGAGGTATGACATTTTCATCAATCATCAATAGACATGTTACATCTATCGATGTATATCTTTTGTAAACGAAAGTTGTAGGTAACTAGATATGTAGGCGATGATAAAATAAAAAATATATAAGACGGCTTTGTAAAGTCTTTTGTCTTCTTTTCGTCTTTTGTCCTTTGTTTATGTGTAAACTGGAATTTATTCTGCCAAAAGAAAATTGGAATTTACAACTTGTTTAATTTTCATAAATCATTATTGGGGTATTAGCATAACACTTCCTTTTACAAGTAAACTTTAACTTGTTCCATTCTTAATTTCTTGATAGTGAAACAATTCTTAACTACTAAACATAATAAAAAAAATTATATTGTTAAATAGGTAAATAATTGTATTTAGTTTTGATGTATTGATAATATAAAATGTTTTACATAGTCGTTTAATCATATTTTCTGTCTTTTTGAATAATTATTCATGCGATCGAAGTAAAATGTAGTTGTCTTTTGTTAATATAAAGTCACATAATTAGTATATGTATAAAATAATTATTTTATATTAATATTAACAGTGTATCAAAATTAATTTTTAATTTTATAATTAATTATTTATTTTAACGACTTTTATTATAAAATAAAATACTTTCTTTGTCCTTATAAACTTTGAAATTATTTATTTATTTATCTATTTTTAAGTTAATATTAGTTTAGATCATTGGTATCATCTTTTACAGTTAAGTGATGAGGTAAAATATATAGAAATTCAAGTCATAGTAATCGCATATGTATTTAACATGATTCTGATACCATTTTATTCTCCAAGCAGTTATTAATTAGGCTAACTGATTAGCAAAATTTCTTGAATATAATTTAGCAAATGAAACGGTTGTAACACTATTGCTGGTCAGAAAACAAGTTGCTTGCGAAGTCAGATAAGAATAAGATCAATTGTTTAAGGTCAAAATCTATGATGTTATGTTCCAATTTAATTAGTGCGCGATGACATCAATTAATAATAATGGATAGTATCGGAGGAAGACTCGTGAGATGCACGTGGTTCAATTTCTAATTCAACGGTGCTTATTCCTTCCACTTTCCCTTGGTCTATCTGATCGAAGTAACTACTTTTACAAGTTATAATTAAGATTAAATAATTAAAAATATCAAAACACATTAATAAAATTTTGCATTATTATATTATTTGTTCATTAATTATTAGACTCTAAGGTCTAAATAACACAACCACATCAATATGTAAAAACCCACTACCAAAAATTATATCATTTCTTAAAGTTTGATTAAAATTGTGGACAACTGATACATTATGTGGAACAATCAAGTGCATACTCTTATTTAAATCGTGCATAATGACAAATGTTGCAGTAAAAACATCATTATTAATTAATAAAAATGAGTTATTAGTCTTTTAATTAAGGTGTCAAAAATTTCTTTATTTATCAAATTTTTAGAGTGTTTGATAAACTGTTAAATAAAGAGTATTTTCAATTTTTCATACAATTTATAGAAATATAGAATTTTCACCGTTAGTTCATTAAATCGAACTTCACGTAAAAATGTCAGCTAGCTCTAAGGATTCGAAGTACTCCGAACTTCAAATACTTTACTTTGAGTACTTAATCAACCACGCAGTATTCCTAGCATCTATATTAAAACATGCTCCACCTTAAAGACGTTTGCTCTAATAAAGATTTGATCTAATCCTAACTCTTATTTTTTTATGAACAGTTAATAATTAATATACCTCACGGTATTACTTTCCACTATAGTAGTGTAACAAAAATCTCACTAATGAGAGAATCACACTCTAAGTTACTTAACAAATGAGAAAAATTACACAACTCTTCTTTCACAATATGATAAGACAAGAATCTAAATATGTAAGCATTTTAGATAGTGTATGGCTATAAGTGAAGCTCTATAAGTAATCTCAAAGATATCCCTCAAATTTTGATAAAAATTATTTTGAAAACATATAAATTTTGATCAATATAGTAGCGTATAGATTTAGAAGAAGTGATAAAATGAAACACAACTCAAAGACTTCTATTTATATACTTTTTATTTTGGCCCAGTCCAACAAGGCCATAAGTCCACTTATGGACCATTGATCCGCCGAGTATTCGACCCGCATTTAGAGGTGACCCACGTGCCACTTGATTCTACTGAGAAGACCTGGACAGCTAGCAGAAGCTTCCAGGTAGACAAGTCTAAAGAGAAATGGCCCACCCGAACACAGAGTATAAATGGAGAGAGATCTACCCCTCCTTAGAAATACGTTACCTTTTATCCTAATTAGCCGTCTCATTGTAGAGACTCTGACTTTAGCATTGAAATGTCCTTGTAGGTGGCCCCACCCGCCAACCCACTGACGACTCAAGTAACCTTTCTTCTCGAGGAACTCGCGTTCAGGTTCTGACTCCACTTATACAACCAGTTGTTCTAGACCCGACACCATCCAAACCACCATTTACTCTAGCAACCGAACACTTTCCAACCGAACACTTTCCAACCGAACACTTCCAAACTCACATATTCGTTGGGAGTAGACAAAAGAAGTCTCGTGATAAAAAACACACACTCTTGGTATGGTCTTTATATTTTAGAAGCATAGAAGATCGATTTTCATAGTTCGAAATGTGAAATTTTTGCCTAAAATACACGTAGGAATTGATCCTCTGAAATAAATAGGGATCTATTTTCTATGTTCAAAATTTTTAAAATCAGTATTTTTAAACTATTGAATCTTGGATGTGATTTGGTTGGATCCTATACTTTCTATACTTCTTTGAAAATTAAATTTAAAACGTTATGGAATGTCCCACACCAACCATAATCCACTAAATTTGAAAATTATGGATAAAAATCATTTTAACTTTAATAAAACCTGATTTTTAACTTGAGAAATAAAATTGATTTACCTTTGACAAGAAAAATTAAAGTTCTTTCTTAGACTTCTTCTTGTCATATTCTCTTCATTACATGCATGAATGATTTCTTGATGATTTTAATTTGTCCTTGATTTTGATGCGTAAATTCTCATATACAAATTTGCTTTTACTTGTTATAAAGTGATACAATTTTTTTACATCGAATCTTTACCAAAACTTAATATCTATCAAAATCAATTATATCGTAGAATATAAATCATGCAATGAAATTACCTTATCCATCACAAAAACATTGGTTTGCCTTCAAGAAAGTGACGTGCTTTCGTAGGTATCGGTCATCTCAATCTTTAATTCCATAAGACTAGTGATTTGCGTTCACTACTTTTGCAGACTCAAATTGAACTTCAGACCTTGACAACAGAAAGTCAAACTTTGGTTGTTGCATCTATTTTGGGTCTAATCTTATTTCGTGGAAATACAGTAAGCAAATCTCTATGAGCCGCAAATCTACTAGAGCAAAATTGAGGAGCTTACATGGATCTAAACTCTTCTTTGTGAAATGCATTAGCCATGTATAGAGGCTCTTACAGTGTTTTATAATAACATGTCTATTATTGTACTCCTTGCTTAACCTACTTCTTTATGATCGAACAAAGCATTTCAAGTTAAACATATACTTTTTTTTTTGTGATAGAGCCATTAAAGGTCTAGTGCTCCAGGAACATATATCTTTATATTTGTATCGTTAATTAAAGTAGTCTAATTTAGTTTATATTATTATATTGTGTTATAAATTAGTCTCACATTATCCAAGTTATAAAAATTTTTTCTCCCCTATTAGTATAAATATGCATATGTAACTCTTTTGTTTAAGAAGTTAAATTCATTGAGTTATATATTAAATAAGTTGTGTATTTATTTTTCTCTAGCTTTTTTGAGAATAAGAGGTACATCCTTAACTTAGCTAATTAAGGTGAGTTCTTGACTATTTTCACCATAATGGGATTATTAACCTCGCCAAAAGTAGTGACTCAAACGACGTACCGACGTCGGTTTGGTATCAGAGCCATTGCTCCAGTAAAATTTTATTTCATTCGTGGGTACGGGCCTTAAGTGCGGTGCTCTTGCTATTAGTATGAGTCGTCGTCATCAGTACGGATTGTTTGTTGTGAAGTTCCGGGTAATATCATTCTTTTCTCTTCTTTTAGTGTCCTTTCTGTTGGTGATTATCTTAATTCATTCCCATCATTATCATCATTGGTACATTCTCATCATCATTGTGCATCATCATCGTCATAACATCGATACCCAAGCATCAGCCTCATTGCATAATAATAAAAGATGGCTCCAAAGTATAGAACTACTCAAGAGATTGAAATGGAGGAACTACACCGTCAAATCTAGGGGTGTCCACGGATCGGATCGGATCAGATATGGCCAAAAATTCGATCCGATCCGCACAATTCTCATCGGATCGGTTTAAGTAAAAAATTCAATAAAAAATGTTTCTTTCACACTTTTAAATCTATTTGTTCCTAAAATAATTTTAATCAAATTTTTTTTAAATAACAAAAATAAAATAATAAATACATAAATAACAAGTTTAACAAGTACTAACTAAAACATACAAACTAACAAATAAGTAAATATAATAACAAACATTCCAACAAACACTTCCAATAAGTGAAAACAACAAGCACTAAAATACTAAAAGCCTCATTTAAAATAAAACAGCAACATAGTACCCCACTAAAATCTTAACAATCTGAATCTGCAAATGCTTTTCAACTATCAGCAGAAACAAAACAACTTGATCCAAGATTATTTAAAATAAAACAGTAACATAGTACCCCACTAAAATCTAAACAATTTGAATCTGCAAATGCTTATCAACTATCAGCAGAAACAAAACAATTTGATCCAAGATTATTTAAAATAAAACAGCAACATAGTACCCCACTAAAATCTAAACAATCTGAATCTGCAAATGCTTATCAAGTTATCAACTATCAGCAGAAACAAAACAACTTGATCCAAGATTATTTAAAGTAAAACAGCAACATAGTACCCCACTAAAATCTAAACAATCTGAATTTGCAAATGCTTATCAACTATCAGCAGAAACAAAACAACTTGATCCAAGATTATAAGACACTAAAATCTAAGATTGTTGAAAGAACATTGAGAATGAAGTTTCTTGCTACTTAAAAATTAAACTTGAGCCATCCCTTCAATAACATGAGCAGAATTCTTTAAAAAACACAATAACAGTAAGGGTAATTAGAACAGGTTACTATTATGTATTGAAAATAAGTCAAAAAATCAAGTCCAAACACAGAATAGAGAAATAGAGCATTTCAATTCAGCAGGTTACTCATGAAAATTACCTGATCTCACATAATTACATAAATCATATAAACATAGAATAGAACACCAGCATCTCACATAATTCATATAAACAATAACATGAGCAGAATTCTTTAAAAAACACAATAACAGTAAGGGTAATTACAACAGGTTACTATTATGTATTGAAAATAAGTCAAAAATCAAGTCCAAACACAGAATAGAGAAATAGAGCATTTCAATTCAGCAGGTTACTCATGAAAATTACCTGAAGACTGAAGTCCTGACTCCTGAACGCGGCGATGAGATTAGGGCCTAGGGGTGAGAGATTGGGGGCTTTCAACCAGAGAGGCAGAGAATCCAAGCAGCTGCTGCTAGTGTTGCTCTGAACAGCCTGCTAGTGTTGCTCCGACCAGCACAGGCAGGAACGGCGGGGGTGAACGGCGACCTGAACGGAAGAATAGGTGAGACCCTCAGAGATTGGGAGTCACGGGGTGAATGGCGGGGTGAACGGCAGACGGGCAGAATGGGTGAGACTCTGAGAGATTGGCAGTCAGGGGGTGAACGGCGTGGTGAACGGCGAGGTCAACGGTTTCAAAAATTGGGGGTGAATGGGTGACAGTGACTGACTGAGATTGGGGTCTGGAGATTTGGGTTTCACTTTGTCTCAGACTTTCAGCGCCGTGAAGGAAGGAAGCAAGAAACAAGGAAGGGAAGGGTCCGAAGGGAGTCACTAGTCAGGGACGAAAAGTGAACTGTGGAGTGTGGTCTGTGTCTGAGTGTCTCTGTGAAGTGTGAAGTGCAAAATGAAATTAGGGTTAGGTTAGGTGGTGGCTGCAACACAAAGTATAAGTATCTAACATATATATATTTTTTATTTTTATTTTTTAATTATTTTGTGCGGATCCGCGGATCTGCGGATCAGATCCGCGGATACAGCACATAAATCCGCAATCCGATCAATCTGCGGATCGGATCATATCCGCAATTATCGGATCGGATGCGGATAAATACCGCGGATCTGCGGATATGATCCGATCCATGGACACCCCTAGTCAAATCAAGAAGTTGCACGAGCAACTTGTAAAATATTAAGCCGCTGAAAATAATCATGGCAAGCAGACTGAAGATAGTTCTTCTAGCAAAGAGGATAATGCAAATCCATTTCATTATTCTTCTTCATTTGAATATTTGTCCACACGAATAGCACGACACAACAACACAAAAGCTAAAGACTTAAGAATCAAAATTGATATTCCTGAGTTTGAAGGGAGACTCCAATCATATTATTTTATCGATTGACTTTGCACAGTGGAAAGAGT
>NC_029774.3:19716407-19764282 GCF_000817695.3 Arachis duranensis | reverse complement strand
AGTGTTTGAGTTAAAAGACATTTCGGATGACAAGTGCGTGAAGCTTGTAGCAATCAAGTTAAATAAGCACACACTAGTATAGTGGGAGAATCTCAAGCATTAGCGAGAAAGAGAAGGACAGAGCAAAATTAAGATGGGATAAAATGCGCTGTGAACTAAGAAAAAGTTTCTTCCAGAGCACTACAGGCAAGAAGTCTTCATCAAATTTCACAATTTGAAACAAAAATCATTGATTGTAGAAAAATACACCATTTATATTGAAGAGCTTCAAATGAAGTGTAATATCCAATAACCTGAAGAACAGACTGTTGCTCGCTACCTCGGAGGGCTTAATGAAGACATTTAAAACATTATTCAACTAGAATCATTCTTGATGTTGGATGATGTTACAAGACTAGCATTGAAGGTTGAAAAGCAAATAACACAGAAGAAGAACAATCGATTCTCAAAAGAAAAGGGGGTGGTTAACTTTCCAAAGCAAAAATAGACTCCCTAACAATCCTCTAAGGTGAGTTCTTTAAAAAATTCACCAATCAATAAGGAGCACAACTCTTCTCGTTCTATTGAATCCAACATAAGGTGTTTCAAGTGTCAAGGATTTGGGTATATTGCTGTTGATTGTTCAAATCGAAGAGTTATTACTCTAATTGAAGAAGAAAACCACGAAGAGCTGAGTGAAGAGTTCGAGAAGGAGAATGATATTGGGTATGATGCTGAAGAGGAGGTTCTAGCGGATCGCGGTAAAATTTGGTGGTTCGTTGTATTTTGAACACTGCCATACTAAATGAAGATGAAGGTTGGCTCCGTCATAACATTTTCCACACAAGGTGCACTGTTTAAGGAAATGTGTGTAAGGTCTTCATTAATTTTGGAAGTTGTGAGAATGTTGTTGCGACCTATATGATGGAGAAACTGAAGATTCCAACTGAGGAACATCCTCACTTTTATAAGTTGCAGTGGCCGAGAAAAGGGAATGAGGTTAAAGTGACAAGGCGATGTAGCATTCAATTCTCAATTGGAAGTAAATATAAAGATGAAGTATGGTGTGATGTCATCCCAATAGACACATGTTACTTATTGTTAGTACGTCCTTGGCAATATGATTGTCGAGCTATTCATGATGGTTTTAAAAATATATACTCCTTTATTAAAGATGGCAGGAACATCATATTAACTCCGTTACAACATGTAGATGGTCAAAAGAATCAAACTGAGCTAGATCTTTTTACATCTTTCAAGACCAAATGCACTCACCAATAGAATCTTTCGCCAATACAAGATGAGCCTTTTTCAACTTACAGAGGATAATGCAGGAACTCTTTTCAACACAAGGAGAATGATGCAGGAGCATATATCTTTACATCTGTGTTGTTAATTAAAGTAGTCTAGTTTAGCTTATATTATTATATTGTGTTATGGGTTAGTCTCACGTTACCCAAGTGATAAAGATTTTTCTCTCCTACTAAGCTAGTATAAATATGTATATTTACCTCTTTTGCTTACGAAGTTGAGTTGATTGGGTTATATATTAAATAAGTTTTGTACTTATTTTTCTCTAAATTCTTTGAGAGTAAGAGATACATCATTGGTTTAGCCAATCAAGATGGATTCTTGGCTATTTTTACCATAACAAAATTGTTAACCTTACCAAAATTGGTGACCTAAAAGACGTACCGGCATTATTTAGTAGCTATGGCACACATTCCTTTCACACTCTTGGGTTGTAAGAGTATACTCATGGATATTATGTAACACCCTACTATACAGAGTCTTATGCTTAAGTCATAATTTAGATATGGCAAGGTATTACGACCTCTAAAATAAAAATTTAGTACGTATAGTAGTATGAATAATGATTATAACTAGGAGCCTTTGAAGAAAAATGGGTAAAACAAAATCGTAACTCGAAACCGCAACACTCCGATCGAAAACGTAGCGGATAAAGGTATAAACTAACGCGAGATTATATATATACAAAGAAGTGCCAAAAACAGGAATATCAAAACTCAAAATCCGGTTGCGAAGATAACCGGTCTGAGCATAAAAATATATACATGTAAATAAAATAAAAAACCCTAAAGGAAACCCAAAGGGACATAAATACAGAAAGCATATTCTCCAAAATCTTCTCTAAGAAGAGATCACGGTTTGTATTATTTAATGGAGATAAAAGTATCTAAGCAAAACATATAAACCAAAAATAAAGTCCCGAGAACAAAGGATCTTCGCTAATCCAGAAGTCTCCAACATGCCTCAGCGAGGAGCCTCACGTATTGCATCTGAAAACCACAAAATCTGCATGGGTGAAAACCAGAGGTTCTCAGTATGGTAACAGTGCTCATATATCTAACATGTAATGTCTTGGGAAAGCCAAAGGCAATCTAGAACTTCCAACGGATAATTCAAAGCTTATAAACAGGCTAAACCATAAATGGCAGCTGACTAAGGATTCTTCAGTCTAACTAATACTTCCCTTTCCAATTCCTTCAGACCTCCCAACCACCAACAGGAGTATAATATGGAAACCACAGTTATATCAAATACGAGATATACAAATAGGAACAGATAAGGCATTTAGACAATTAACAAGTAATATGCAGTCAAATAGGCAATCTCAAACAATTCACATAGTATGCATATGATGTATGCCTGTCCTAATGGCTGATGATATCATCTGTTGGTTCTATAGCCAACCTGACAAGTCCTGGTAGCTAACCATTGGACTGTCCCTCTGTCGTGCATCCCCAACTCGAGTTATTCTCGATCATCATCATGATCATAATCATAATCCATATCCAAAACCTTCACTGGTGTATATTCACGGGCGCAAGCTCATCCGGAACTTTCACAGTGTCCGGCCACACTTATGACATAGGGTCAGCAGAATATCGAGTCTTCACCTGGAGCACGTAGTGGCTAGCCACTGCTTTCATCCAGGAAAACTCGTATCTCAGATAATGGAAGTGCAACATTCAATAAGCATATATGCAATTATACTCAGGCATAATCAATAATGGCTCCGCCGTAACTCGGTAATAACTCAGCCATCCGACTCATAGTTCAATCCAGAACCAACCAATTTATCAATAAATAAAGCCCTTCGGCTCATGGCACATAAAGCGCTTCCACCGCCATCCTCCGTATCTCATATAATCATCTTTGATCATAATTGATCATAAATTTCCCCTTTCTTCATTCACAAGTTACTACATCCCCTAGCTTCTTTCTCATCGCTAGGCATATCATAATGATTTAAGACATAAGGGGTGAGATCGGAGGCTTAGAAGTATGAAATAATTTGGCTTTTAAAACTCAAAAGTCAACTTTGGGATAAAAATAGGGTCACGCGTACGCGTCGTCCACGTGCACATGTGGATGACCAAAAAGTTCATCGACACATATGCGTCGCCCACGTGCACGCGTTGATGGAAAAACATCCAAGCGATGCCTACGAGTCAGCCACGCGTACGCGTGGGTGCGTTTGTGCCCCCATGCACAAAACTGACACAATTCTCGCACAACTCTCGAGAAAAATGGCTGGGCATTTGGTGCAATGCATCGACATGCACCCATAGGCCACGCGCACGCATGGATGGTGCATTTTTAAAAAATGACGCGTACGCGTCAGTCACACCTACGCGTGGGGGCATTCTGCTAAAATTTTTTTCTAAGTTAAAAGCTGCAGAATTCACAGATTCAACCCCCAATCTTTCGACGGACATAACTCATTCATTTTAAATCATTTTTTGCCCGTTCTTCGAACGGCATGAACATCTCGGATCCAATTTCATTTCTATATAAGTTTGACACAAAATAGAGATCCGGAGCCCAAGTTATGACCTATCAAAGTATGCCCAAAAATCATATTTTCATACAAAACCACAAAGTGCCATTTTCAAAGCAAGCTATTTTCAACCCTTTTCAAAATCAACCAAAACATACCAATTTCAACCCCTTTTGAAATCAATCAAAATATACCAAAATCAACCTCAAGCCTCCTCAAGTCATACATTAACATTTTCCTCAAAATCACAATCACCATCCCATTATTTTAACCCATCTCAAATCAATGGCTAAATTGCAAACATATTAACATGTCATACATCCTTCCTCATTCCAATTTCTAACAATAGTATTTCTAATTAATCATCATTTCACATAATCAATATCATACTCACCATCAACATGGTTTCACCTATAATTCAACCTCAACCATTCATCAAGCATATATCACAACATGTATTTTTCTCATATATCACACCATCAAGGCATCAATATTCATAATCACATATATGACCACATCATATATCTCAACCATTTAACAACATCAACAATTCATTGCCTATCTTAAGGTCTCTAGCCTGAGTTTTCACACCACATTACATTTTAGATACAGGAAACCAAAATCATACCTTAGCCAATTTTCCAAGCTCAACTGGAGCACTTCCAAATCACTTTTCCACAAGCTCTCAAGATCTCAACACCTCCAAGAACAGATTTTTATCACACCAAAGCCCTTTTTCAAGCTTTCCAAAATCTCAATCAAGCTCCAATATTCACATACACACTGCCTAAGTCACAATCATCATACCCAAACACAATATCTCAATACCCAAACATCATAGAACAACAAATTATACTAGGATTGAGAATCTTACCACACCCAAGGTTTAAGGAGACAAGATTACTCTTCTCCTTCAAGAGAGTTGGGTCCTATAACATCAAAGGGCCCAAAATTTCAACACATTTCTCCATAAAACTCGAAATTTAGGGATGAAGAACTGAAATGATTTTGTGACTTACCTTAAGAATAAAGTAGTGGATTTTGTAGAGCTCTTCGCGGTGAACGCGTGGCCGCAAACGGTGAGGCAATTGGAGTTCTAGATAAAAAGTTATGGTTTGAAGATCAAACAAGGGTTAGAACTTGAGAGAGTGTTATTCTCCCTTTCCCTTGTGATTTCAGCGTGAATGAGTGTGTTGTAAGGAGAGAAAGTGCTGAAAATTAGGTTATTAGGTTTAGTTTAGGTTGGGCCAAGGGCCCAATATGGTCCGGTTGGTCTAATTTGGCCTGTTTGGTCTAATTTTGGTCTAATTTTGGTCTGATTTCTACAAAATTGGTATCAAAATTCTCGTCTCAATCTCCTTTATCATATTAAGCCATAAAAATCACATTTTTAGCTTTCTAGAATAAATTCTTATTTATAGATTAATTAGTCATTAATTAATCGAATTTTACATATTAAATATTAATAGACAATTCAGTTAAAGTAGTTAGTTAGTTAGTAGTAGTTTGATAGGTAGTTAGGATAATGTTGAGGGTAATCTAGAGTCTGTACATTCTTCAGCTTGTGTATATAAAAGGCATGCATATAAACAGAAAGATATCATATATAGTTCAATAATATCATTGAGGTATAGTAACACTTCGAAAACTCTCTCTCTTATTACTACTACTACTACACTTACAATTACGATTACATTATTCTTATTTTCCTACAAGTTAAAACAAAAATCTGCACTCTCGTACAAGTATGGAACAAGAAACCCAACATCGTCTTCACCACTTATTATTATCTCATCATTAGCATATGCATCATTATTTGCCACTATGAATGGCTCAGTCCAAAAATCTCCACCAAATTCTTCAAATGATACTGACGGAACCACACAATAATCTTCGCTTGATGTTGGAGAGTTATTCATTATTGTTGATTGTTCAACATTATTGGGAGTAAGAGAATAATAGCTGTGACCTACTTCATCATCAGTATATGACGAAGTTTCTGTTGATGATGAACTTTCTAGAACACGGTGCTGGAATTTATTATTATTAGCACTATCAACATAATCATAACTTGGACTTACAGAATCTTTAGGCTGATTGGTATGTTTTCCTTCAAGAATATCATCATCAATTGGGTTGTTTGATTTTGATTCAGATTCAGATTCAGATGATGGGTTGATCTCATTATTGTTGTTTTTTGATGATAACTTCTTGAGGTGACTATGCCAATGGTTCTTTATTTCATTGTCTGTTCTTCCAGGAAGTCTTTCAGCAATCAAAGACCATCTGTAATATTAGAGGGCTAACATTATTGATATATAGTGATAAACACTATATATGGTAAGAAATATAACTATATATTTATGTGTTTTTTTTAATACTTTTGAAAGGAATAGTTTCATGAGATGATATTACAGTTTTTATGAAAAATCTACAGTTCATTTTATGTTGAGCTTCAGAAAAAAAGAATTTTGGCATAAGATAAATGAATAAAAAAAAATCTATGCCAAAAGTTCATGTAAAGTCATAAGATGCTTTTGTGTAAGAAAGTATATTAGAGATATAATTATTTATGTACTATTTGTACTAACTCAATTTTTTAAAATAAAATGGTATTTTAATAGCTATAAATTATGAGCATGAGATAGTATTTTTTTTTGTTTTATTTATTTATTTATTAGTTATGTATGAAAGACAATTTTTTAAGCTTAAAAAGTTTTATACAAGTATTTAATTATCGGTTTAATTACTCATTAACCAAGAGGTTTTACTGTAGAAATAATATCCAACTAGTGAAGATTATAAAACTGTTTTGCGTTGTAAAATGTATGGTAATTAATCTCGTAAGGTGTATGATATATCTTGGATTTTGATGTGTATATAGTATGTTTAAATTTAATTTCCTAAGTAATTCATAAAAAATAGTGACCTAAAAATTGGTTGATATTGTGAAAACATACCTATTTCCTAATTGTTGGTGTAATTTGATTATTAATTCTTCTTCCTCTTGGGTGTAGTTCCCATGTTTTAGATTTGGCCTCAAGTAATTCAACCAGCGAAGTCTGCAACTTTTCCCACACCTTGCTAAACCTATAACAAAGAACCACTAATACTCATCAACACTTATGGCATATAATTAATGCATATATAATATATTTAGCACAAATAATCAACTTTTTTCAATTTTCTTGATTCTTTAATAATATATTCAAAGCAGAAATTAAAGTTAGTTACTATGAATGACTGAAAATATATATGTACCTGCAAACTTTGGGAGCTGACGCCAATTAGAATGACCATATCTTTGAACAAAAGCTATTAATCTTTGATCCTCTTCTCTACTCCATGCACCTTTCTTCACTCCATATTTGTCATAGAAAGGAGCTCTCACCATCTCTTTAATGATAATTTGGCTTTGGAATAAAATCAACGCACCATGTTGGGGAATTTATACAATTTTATGTGCCAATAAGAATGATTAAAAGGAAGGTTAGCATGTAATGACAATGTTACTTCCATTCATTAACCAACCTAGCTAATTAAAGAAAGTGGAAAAGACTGACCTAAGTCTCACATATATAATTGTTTATTATTGCCAAATTGAAATTATAATAAGGAAACCTTCGTTGTCTACTTAATAATATATAGTGTTATTGAGATAATTATATAGCTTTTAAAATTAAAAAAGAACCTTCTCTTACGTCTGAAAGGGAAGACTATATATACAATACTACCTAATAAGAAATTGGTTTAGCTCACTATGGATTGTAAGTAATTAATGTCCATATGAAATCTACACATTTAAATATTGTTGACTTTAAACGAGTTGAAAAGTAAACCCACGTAGTTATATCCTTCAAATTTTAATCAGAAAAGTATAGGTAACTAATAACATTCTTGAACAATGTGTGAACAATGTGAATTAATAGGGTTAAAAGAATAAATTTAATGAGTAGCAGTAAATTAGGGTGTAGTATATTTGTATTTGATTGGTGGTTGTTCATGTTGTTCAAAATAATCATTATTCTACTAGCACTCTCCATTTTAATTTGATCATAATATTTACTATTTAATTAATTTAGGGTCTCTTAAGATAGCTAGAAGTGATAGAAATTGTGAGCGAGATAGGAGTAAAAGACAAAAACTAATCCACTTGATAAATTTGACTTTGTGTGATTTAGCAAAAAAAAAAAAAAATCAATAAAAACTCAATAAAATTTGACTATGAGTTTCATGTCCATAAATACAATCAATTAAATTAGCGCTTAGCGAAAAAACTCGAGCACAATTCAACACTTTCATGTCATTCAAGGTCCCTAAATACGAACACAAAACAAACTAACATCACCATCAGAAACATCTACTGCATTTTTAACACTGGCAACATGATCATGGTGAAACACAGTAAAAAACCCTAGTGAAAGGGTAATAAAAAGCCATATCCTTATAACTAATAGAAATTAAGAAAACTGTAATCCTATTAGCAAAATCAACGACCTATATACACACCGCCCATAGAAGACAATAACTTAACCATCCCTGGGAATTTGTCATAGTGCTAGATTCAAACAACACCACATTAGGCACACAATTATATTTGTCATTAACTTTGATCTCATCCTTCCTCCTCTAACCGTCATCTCGTCCTTATATTTGCCGACAATTACATTGAGCCCACAAACACTAATACTCCCGTTAAAGCTATTACAATTTAATCTATGCCATGTCGTCATACCTTGTATTCTCTTTATTCGGTTGCTTTGAGTGAGAAATTTATGAAATAGGATCTTCAATTTTAGGAGAAGGACAGGAGCTAAATATACAGTAACATTTGAAAATTTTCATAAACAAAATTTTAATCATTAATTTAATAGTTTAATAATTGGATTTTTTTTCCACATCTCTATATCATTGAGGACGCTAACAATACACTTAAAATCGTTATTATCAGTGGTGGAACTTAGTTTAAACAATGGTAGCTATGTCCTCCTTCTAAAATTTTTGAACTAGTAGTAATTTTACAAAGAACAAATATAGCTCAATTGATTTAAATTTTATATTTGGGTAAATATTCTATTAGGCTTCTGACCTTTTTTCTATGAGAAATATCATATCTTAATCGTCCTTAAACCCCAATCCAAATTTTACCCATTAATAAAATTGGCTAAATCGACCCTTACAATCGATTGGCAGCAGGTTACCTGTCTGACGTGTCAGGTGGAATATGATGTGTCAATACCAAGTGACATGTGTCAATTTGAAATAGTTATAGGGACTAAAATTATCCTCCTACTCCTTCTCCTCTGATCCATTATCATTACTATCTACTTCCACAACCTTAAAATTCTTCCCGCATTAATCTTAATAAAATCATAAAGCCAGTGGTGGAGCTTCACTCAGACAAGGGGGGGCCATGGCCCCCCAAACTTTTTATAAAAAAATTAGTAATACTTCATCAAAAATGAAAAATAGTTCAATTGTTTTAAATGCTTTACTATAATTTGAAGTATCCAAATTCAATTCCCATCTCATACATTTATTGTATAATAATTTTTAGTGAGTGGGTCTTTGTTAACTTCACAATACATTAAAATTAAAAGATAAAATCAAATCAAATCAAAAATATTATTTTACAAAAAAAATAAGAATAACAAAAATCATCTAATAATCAAATCAAATAAAAAAAGATCATCTAATAAAATAAAAGATATCTAATATGATAACTATAAAAACATAAAAGATAACCTTTGCTTCTCAATCTCAAAACACGCTACTACTACTTTGCTTCTCAAAATAGTGAAACACACTGTAGCTAATATTCAAGAAGGGGAACATATAACTTCTACAATATCAACACCTGTAGATAGTTCTTCTACTATAATGAATCACGAAAAAAGTGAGATACAACCTTCAAAAGTTCAAAGAGTTGCATCTGATGAGTTTGACCTTAATTCTTTAGAACGAGACCCTGGAAAACGGCTTCAAATTTGGCAATATCACCCAAACCAAAAAACGGCTTCAAATTTGGCAATATTACCTAAACTAGAGAGATGAGATTAGACGAGCTAATCTTAAATGGGATCCATATCAAATTCATCTTGACAATTATCCTCTATCTTATACGAAGCATCCAAGACGATTTCAATATGCTTGGTTTGGTATTTTTCCTTCATGGTTAGAGTATTCACCTTCTGAAGATGCTGCATATTGTTTATTTTGTTATTTGGTTAGCAAAAAACCCAGTGGACGTAATGGATCAGATATTTTTATTAGTAAAGGGTTTAGAAATTCGAAAAAAGTTAATGATGGAAAGAATTGTGTTTGTCTTAAACATATTGGAGATCCTTGCTCACCACACAATAATGCAGTTGGAGCATGTCTAGATTTATTGAATCAGGCAAGTCACATCCAAAATGTAATTGAGGATCATACTTTTGAGGAAATTCAAAAGAATCGATTGCGTCTAAAATCCTCCATTGATGCAACTCGTTGGCTTATATTTCAAGCTTGTGCTTTCAGAGGCCATGATGAGACTCCAGAATCAAAAAATCGAGGTAATTTTCTTGAAATGATAAAACTCATAGCATCTTACAATGATGAAGTTGCAAGAACTGTGTTAGAAAATGCTCCATATAATGCTAAATATACTTCACATCAAATTCAAAAAGAAATCTTGCATATACTCTCAAACAAGGTGAGAAAGCATATTTGTGAAGAAATTGGAGATTCCAAGTTTTGCATTGTAGTAGATGAAACTCGTGATGAATCCAAAAGAGAACAAATGGCACTTGTTTTGAGATTTGTTGATATACATGGTTTTATTCAAGAGCGTTTTCTTGATCTTGTACATGTCAAAGATACTACATCATTAACTCTAAAACAAGAATTGTGCGGTATTCTTTCTCGACATGGTCTTGATGTCTCTAATATTCGTGGTCAAGGATATGATGGCGCCAGCAACATGAGAGGAGAATGGAATGGGTTACAAGCATTATTCTTAAAAGATTGTCCTTATGCTTACTATATCCACTGTTTTGCTCACCGATTACAACTTGCATTAGTTGCTGCATCAAGAGAAGTTATTCCTGTGCATCAATTTTTTTCAAAATTGACTTTCATCGTCAACATCATTTGTTCTTCTAGTAAGCGACATGATGAGTTACATGCTGCCAAGACAGATGAAATTGTCCATTTATTAGAGATTGATGAACTTGAAACTGGTAAAGGGGTAAATCAAATTGGTACTTTGAAACGAGCAGGTGATACTCGATGGAGTTCTCATTTCTCTTCTGTTTGCAGTTTGATAAATATGTATGGTGCAACGTTGACTGTTTTACAAAAGATTATTGTTGATGGATCAACTTATTCTCAGCGTGGTGATGCAAATAGTGCTTACAATACCCTAACCTCATTTGAGTTTGTATTGATCTTGCATTTGATGAAAGATATGATGGGAATAACTGATATTCTTTGTCAAGCTTTACAAAAGCAGTCTCAAGACATAGTTAATGCTGTGCAACTAGTTCATTCTACAAAAACACTTATCCAAGAGATGACAGATGGGAGGAATTATTAAAAAATGTGAAATCATTTTGTGAGCAACATGATATTCTAATTCCTGATTTAACTGCTTCTTATGTTGCAAGGCAAGGACGCTCACGTCACCAAAAAGATCATATTACAGTTGAGCATTATTTTAGAGTGGAGATATTTTTAGTCACAATTGATAAGCAATTACAAGAGTTAAATAGCAGATTTAATGATCAAGCAATGGATCTACTAAGTCTGAGCTCTACTCTCATGCCTAAGGATGCTTACAAAAATTTTGACATTGCTAAGATTTCTACTCTTGTTGATAGCTACTATCCCGAAGACTTTATTGAACAAGTGAAGATTAATTTGCCTTTTCAGCTTCAACATTTTATTCTTGATGTTCGTCAGCATCCAGAAATGAAGAATTTGTCAACTATTCATGAACTGTGTAGATGTTTAGCAGAAACAAAAAAGTCAAAAGTGTATTACTTGATTGATAGATTGATTCGTCTGATATTAACTCTTCCAGTTTCTACAGCTACTACAGAGCGATCATTTTCAGCAATGAAAATAATAAAGACAAGGTTAAGAAACAAGATGGAGGACGACTTTCTTGCGGATAGTTTGGTTATTTACATTGAGAAAGAAATTGCTGAAAAGTTTAGTTCTGACTCAATTATTGAAGATTTTAAGTCATTAAAAACTCGAAGAGTACCATTATAAACTATTTTATATTTTTTATCTATAGAATTATTTATTTATTATCTTTTTAGTAACAAACTTAAAGAATAATTATATTTATAAATTTTATTTTGATATAAATATTATTATTAAATTTTTATGTTAAATTTCCGGCCCCCCAAAATTTTGGTTCAAGCTCCGCCACTGCATAAAGCTAATAATCCATATATCATTAACAAAATTTGGAATAACCGAAAAACCTTAGCAACGAACTTGAATGCCTCACCAGATGCTACATGGAAACTCTTGTAACACTTGCGGAGGACGAGGCATGGGCAAATGACTCTGGACGTAGTACCAATTAAAAAAGGAGAGTTGTTAGTGGTAGCGGCGCAAAAGACGATAAGGATGGCGAAGATCTTGGTGACGTTGAGAAGATTTGTAGTGAACTATTAAGGGAGGTTGGACGAGGACAAGAAGGAAAAGAAGAGGAGGAAGAGGGAACCATAGTGGTGGCGACTGTTGGTAGTAAAACAAAGGGAGAAGATGGTGGTTCTGGAGATGGCACGATGAAGGAAGAAAAAGAGAAGAAGAAGAGGAAGAGAAAAGGAAGAGGAAGAAGAAAAGAGATGGTTCGACGATGGTGGTGGCGCGGTAATGGTTGTGAAGGTGAAGCTCGATGATGATGGTGACTGGTGAAGAGAAAGGAGAAAAAGATGAGGAAGAAAATGGGAAGAAGAGGAGAAGAGAAGAGGAGGGTTTAAAATGCTATGACTCTGGCTTCTGCTAGGCTTGATGAGGGCAATGGTGATAATGGGGCAGGCATGGATATTGAATCCGGGAACCAGGGACTCAGTGGTGGTACGACTCAGGAAAGAGAAGAGCAAATGGTCGAAAATAAAAAGGCATGAGAGCTGGCAGTAGAATTCAGAACAGTTCAGTGCGATAAAGATGACAACATAATGGCAATTCTACAAGCACAGAATGAGGCGCTTGCCCAAAAGAGAAGATTGACTAAGCAGAAAGAAAAGGCCCGTCGATGCAGACCGAGAAAACTCAAAAAGGTGTGTAACAAAAGTTTAAAATGTTCTTTAGCTCTTGGAATGTTAGGGAGTTTGGGGAGTTGATAAGCTGAGTATGGTTAAAGATCTAAAAAATAAATAGAAGCTGAATATGTTAGGTTTGATTGAGACTAAAATGCAAGTTGTGACTAAGTTTGATGTAATATGTTATTGGGGGAGCGATGCTGTGGGGTGGGAGTATGTAGGTTCGGATGGCACGTCTGGAGGGCTGTTGTTAATGTGGGATGTCATGCTATTTAGAATGAATAACTGTTACAAAGTGGAGAGATGGTTATGTGTTGAAGGAGTCTATTTGAAAAATAATTTTCCTTGTGCTTTCTGTTTGGTATATGGGGCTCATACTAGAATGGAAAAACTTGTTGTGTGGGAGGAACTAAGCTTTATAGCTGGTCTATGTCAAGTTCCAATATGCTACATGGGTGATTTTAATGAGGTTACTCAGGTGGAAGAGAGGAAAGGTCCGGACAGGTTAACAGGGTCTGCAGAAGATTTTAAGTGTTGGATACAAGACATGCAGTTAGTGGATCTACCATTATATGATCATAAATCTACATGGTTTAGAGGCCACTCTTGCAGTCGCATTGATAGAGTTTTACTGAGTATAAAATTGACGGAGGAGTTTCCGGAGATTCGGTTAAAAGGGGGTCGAGAGGCCTGTCAGATCACTGTCCAATCATAGTGGAGGATACTATATTCAGAGGTGGTTCTCGACCCTTTCATAGCTTAGATTCCTAGTTTACACATGACGGTTTCCTAAGATTGGTCAGAGAAGAATGGAGGAATCTTGGTGAGGTATAGTTCACCGAAAAGCTGAAGGCTTTAAAATTGCCTTTGGGAAGATGGCATAAGGAGAAATTTGGTGACATGGACAAGAAAATTCAGCGCTTTGAGGAGAAAATTAGGAAGATAGACAAGTTGGTAGGAAGTGGGGTCTATAATGGTACTATGGAGGCTAGAAGGAAGGCTCTAGTAAGTTGTTGTAAGCAGTGATATGTCAGAAAAGAAATACACTGAAAGCAGATGTCGCGCTCCAAGCATGCAAAGGATATGGATAAGAACACCAGGTACTTCCATAACTTGGCATCGGCGAGAAGAAGAAACAATAGACTTGATGTACTGGTAATCAACGGAAGGTTGATAAGAAATCAAGCTCGGATCAAGATTGCTATCAGAAATTTTTATAAAGATCTGTATCACCAGGAGAGATCACCGGTTGTGGGTTTCAGGGACGGACTGGTAAATCAGATTAATGAAGAAGACTCGATAGTTCTGGAGAGAATGCCGACAATGGAGGAGATTAGAGAAGCTGTTCGGGATTGTGAATCATCCAAAGCTCCAAGGAGTGATGGGTATAACATGATGAATTTCATCAAGAAGTGCTGGGATGAGATTGGGAGAGAGTTCATGGCAGTTGTTCTAGATTTCTTTCGATAGTCAAGATTGCCTTCTGAATCCAATATTACTTGGGTGGCCTTTGCACCTAAGTTCACCGGAGCAAAAGAGATCAAGGACCTTCGGCCGATCAGCATGGTAGGTTGTATTTATAAAGTAATCTCCAAGTTGATGGTTAGGAGGATCAGATCAGTCATTCCAGGTCTGGTAAGGGAGACTCAGAGTGCATTTGTGAAGGATCAAAAAATACATGATGAGGCTCTTATTGCATGTGAAACAGTGCACTGGTTAAAGACAAGGAAGAAGAAAGCGGCAATCATTAAACTAGATTTCCAGAAAGCTTATGACCGGGTAAAATAGAGTTTTGTAGATATTGTGCTACAGAAGATGGGCTTTGGCTGGAGATGGAAGGAATGAGTGAAGGAGTGTGTTGGTACAGCGTTTATGTCGATCCTGATTAATTGCTCACCATCTAAACCGTTTAAGATGGAGAGGGGGCTTGAGACAAGGTGATCTACTATCTCCATTTCTGTTTGTTCTGGTTGTTGATGTTCTGCATAGGATGATAGGGGAGGCAGTTAGGAACAAACGTATTCTGCCACTGTTGATTGGAAAGGTCAATATTGAGTTATCACATCTACAGTTTGCAGAGGATACTATATTATTCTATCCACCAAAGGAGGAGACCATCAGGAACTATACCAGGTTGCTAGGATGTTTTGAGATGATGTCAAGGTTAACCATTAACTTTGATAAATCAAGTTTAATCCCAATAAATTGCAAACAGCAGTGGTCTTACAATATGTACAACTTATTGGGATGCAAGGAGGCCAGCCTTCCAGTCAAATATATTGGCATTTCTTTAGAAGCAAATCCAAGACTGGTTAGGACTTAGAAACCAGTAATTGACAAGGTTGAGGAGAAGCTCAGCTTGTGGAAGGCAAAAGTACTCAATAAAGCGGGTAAGCTTGTCCTTAATAAATCTTATTAAATAGCCTGCCGGTGTACTACTTGAGTCTGTATAAAATGTCGAAGGCAGTGGCAGAAAAGTTGATATCGTTGCAGAGGAGATTCCTGTGGAGTAAGGAGGAAGGTAGAAAAGGTTTGGCACTTGTTAAGTGGGAGTTGGTTGAGGCACCTAAGAAGATGGGTGGGCTGGAGGTGGGTGATGCAGTGATTAGAAACACTGCACTTCTTTTCAAGTGGTGGTGGCGGTTTTCAAAAGAGGAGTGTCCTTTATAGAAGAAGATCGTGTGCTCTTGCTATGACTTGAACCCCAATGTGATGATATTGGCTCAGACATTACCTACTAGAGGGAGCCGATGGAGGGATATTTGCCAATTGCAGATCAGGGATAGTAATGTGAGAAATAAGATGATTGCAGGGTTATCTATGGAGGTGGGTGATGGAAGGAGGACTCGATTCTGGGAAGATGTCTGGCTACAAAGTGGTTCGCTAAAGATGAGTTTTCCGAGGCTTTTCTCTGTTTCAAACAAAAAAGGATATGTTATAGGAAATTGTGAATTTTGGGATGGATTAGAGTGGATTTGGAACTTCCAGTGGCGGCGAGAGTTATACCAATGGGAGTTGGAATTAGTAGATCAGTTACATGAAACTTTAAGGCCTATTAAGCTAGCACATGATAAGCATGATAGAGTTGTTTGGAAGTTCGACAAGGAAGGTATATTTTCAACTAACTCTTTTGTGCAAGTGATGCAGTCAGAATCTCTCCCAGAGGAAATAACCAGCTACAGCTTCACCAAAATCATTTGGAAAGGCTTGATTCCGCCACGAGTGGAGTTGTTTATTTGGTTTACTTTGATAGAAAGAGTGAATACTAGAGAAAGATTGCATAGAATGGGAATTATTAGTCATGGTGATAACATATGCGTGTTGTGTAACAAAGATGTTGAATATATTCACCACTTATTTCTGGACTGTGAGTTTACTTGGCAGGTATGGTGTCAATGGCTATCTGACTTTGGGAGATTGTGGTCTATTCCGGGTTCACTAAAAGAACACTTCAAGAGTTGGACAGGTGTTGCTAACAGAAAGGGAGAGCGCAACAAGTGGCTCATATGTTTTTTCTCGATTATTTGGAACGTTTGGCTAGAGAGAAACGAGCATATCTTCAATAACAAGGAAGGCAATACAGAAGAGGTGTTCCAGAAATTCTTAGTTAGTTATACAAAGTGGTGTAGTTTGGACCCCTTTTGTTGTTGATGGCAATGTCGGAGATGACACTAGGGATAGTATTCTGTTTATTGTATTTACATGTTCTTTATGTTTGTTAGTGTTCCGCTCCACTATTGTGTTGAGCTCTTTTGTTCAAAAAACATAGAAGATGAGGGTTTTTTTATTTTTTTTCTTTTTATTTTTGATTTTTTTTGTAAGAACGGAGTTTTTAGTCCTTGTAATTATTTAGAGTTGACACATGGCACACACTTAACATGTCAGACGGACAACCTGTAACCAACCGATTGTAGGGGTCGATTTGTCCAATTTTACTAATGGGTGGGGGCTAGGTTGAAGTTTAAAGATGATTAGAGTGCAATATATCTCACGGTAAAAAAGTTAGAGGCTAAAAAGAATATTTATCTCTTACATTTTTATCTTAAGTTTGTGGAATCAACTCTCACTTTCTGTATTTATTCAATTATTTTTAATTTTAAACATTAATCTCTTAAACTTGGACTTCAATAAACTTTCACAAATTAAAAGTTTTATTAGCTTATTTATACAAATTAAAATCTCATTCTTATTATCATTATTATTCTCATTATTAACAAGATTTTACAATTTTAATGTTAGAAATAATGGTAGTAACATTAATTTTTTTATCTATATAATTATTTATTTTATAATTTTAATTTTAAATTTATTAATGTATAATATAATATCTGTCTATATAGTTATTTATTGTCATATTAGTAATAAATTTTAAAATAATTATATTTATTTATTTTATTTTAATATAAATATTATTATAATTTTTATATTAAAATTTTTTGTCTCTCAAAGCCACTTATTACTACATTGTTACTGTATAGTTGATGATCCGTTAAATTTGTCTAAAAGAAGCCACTTTTTATACTTACAACTTAATGTTAAATTTTACATGGTCATATTTGTTAATATTATATCTTTCATGGCCAGAGTGTTAGTACTTGTTTAAACTTTAAATAGTTGCGCTTATCAACCTTTTTGGTCTTATATTTAATCACATTCCCACCTGGGATAGATAATTAAACGTGAACCTCGCAATGTAAGTTTCCAAGAAAAATGATAAAATAAATATAATAATTGTGCTTACCAAAATGACTGAACTGATTGATTATGTTACTATTTAAGTATTTATTCTTTAATATCAAATGATTCACTCAATTGGCCCTTGGCGCCTGGCGGATTGAAATGGTCGCATGTATGATATATTTTTAGCGTATGAAAGGCACCTTATTATTCTAAAAGATGAAGGGGAACTATTTCCCGTACAAATTTCCACATGTGAAGAACGAATATAAATATACTCTTGCAAACTTAAAAAAAAATTAAATCAAAATAATTATCTATTTTACAAGGAATCTCGTATTAGATCTGGCAATTTGCTTCATGAACTGTTAAAAGTATTGTTAGATGACGCTATTTTTAACGCGCAAATGCGTGAGCATATGATATCATCAATTCATCATAACTTTTTATATATGATCGATGAGGAATAATATGTATACATATATACCCTATATATTATGGCAAACGTATATTTAACAAAAATGTACGAGAAACAATAACAGGCTCATTTTTTTCAATATGAAGAATGTATGTGGGTTATGCGTCGTTATGAGGTTGGATGTATATTAGATGTTGATGTGGCAGTTTTGTTTTGAAATTTGTGTAGAAAAAATTCGACTGTCTAATTTCTATGTTGGTGAAAGATGATAGACAAATCAGAGAAAAAATTTTGAATTCTCCGTAAGTCCGATTTCAGTAATTTTAATCTTTTTTTATTTGAATAAGGAATAAATCGGACCGGCTGATTTGTATTAAAAAAAATTTTAATTTCTAAATAAAAATCAGATTAACCAATTTGTATAGTTATATATATACACAACAGGATTTTCAGTTGACAAATTTTTGTGTGCATTTCAAATAAGAGAAAGTATATGGAGTTAATGGCCTAAGCGTACGATGTGTATAATAGAGGTTTAGAAAATATCAGAAATATGACCATTAGTATTACATTATTCTATCATGTTATACTTTTGGGATGAGTGGTTTCATAATATGGTATTAAGGTTCTAGATTCGAAAGATCAAGAGTTCGATTCTTGGTGAACCCTAAAATCAGCTTAAACTTTTTGGATGAGTGGTTATATGACATAAGATGTTTATTATTCCTGAGTATGCAAATGGTTATTCTGGATAGTATGGGTGATGTTTATTTTATTCATGGACCAAAGATTTAGCCCATTGTACATATTGTACGCTTAGGCCATTGGCTCCCTGACAGTACTCTTCAAATAATTACCGTGAAGCTCATTTTGATGTAAGTAAAAAAAATGAATAATAGAGTTGTGTTAAAAGTATATTATTATGGTCAAATTTTGTTACAAATATCTGAATGAGTGAAATTTAATTTGCATGTGAGAATCCGTTAGATATTATTATTTTATTCACACTCTCATTTAAAGAATTTAAAGGTGTAATTTGTGAGAAGATAGATTCTCAGATGTCAAGGAGAGTGTCATGTATTTTATACAGGTATCTTATATTGGTATTTGGTGGATTCGTTCAATTTCAAACAAAATATATAACTGATGAAGCGAGCATGCAAGAGATGTTTTCAATATATATTTAAAGTCGTCCTTAGATATCGTTCATTGAGTTTTATATTGAGTTTGAACAATTTGAAGCCGACCGAAATATTGATCAAAAAGATTACAATAGTATAGTGAGGAAGAGTTTAAAAGCAACTATGAAGTTGTTGGTCCAGATGGAGACGAAAATCAAGCTGACGGCATTATAGAGACAGATGTGGCAGAAGTGGCAAATGCACTAACAAACCAACATCTGTTTGAGGAGCCATCTTTCATGCGCGCTATAACACCCTAACATTCATATTCTTATGCTTGAGTTATAAATCAATGATAATAAGGCGGTACGATTCAAGATGAAGTTATAATACTTACATAATGAGAAGAATTTATTAAACGAGAAGTCTGAAAAGGAGTAGAAGAAATGTATGTATGTATGTATGTATGTATGTATGTATGTATGTATGTATGTATGTATGTATGTATGTATGTATGTATGTATGATAGCCACTAATCACGACCTGCGAAGTTTAGGTCGGCTAGAGTTACATCAGTAAAAACAGTTGATAACAGTCTTATCTCTTCCAAAATACATCAAAGCCTCTATAGGCAATGTTTCAAAAAAAAAATTTACATCACATCATTAAAGTTTTCCAAAATAAAAAGGAGAGGAATCGAAACAAAATACAAGCAGAATTCAAAATAATGAGATTGTGGATAAATCAGAAACTCTGTTGTCTTTCCCGACTTGGTATACTTCTTTATGATGCCTTTTACGTGAGGATTTAATGATTTTTCCTCGTGCAAACCCTCCATTTATCATGTGTATGTGTCTCTCAAGAGTTTGTGGGGTTGATCTCGCCGTCCTCCGTCATCATCATCTCTTTTCCTCTTTCTTTGGTCGTCCGACCTCTCGACCAAGTACCTTTCTAGCCGACCTTCCTTGGCCAGATTTTCTATGACATTCTTTAAGTCATAATAATTATTTGTAGAATGCACATACAGCTTGTGGTACTCGTAATACTCTGTCCAACTTTCAGCCCTTTTGTGTTTGATGGGCCAAGGAGGTGGAAGCTTTTAGGTGTGACATATGTCCCTATAAACATCTACAAGAGAGATTCGGAGTGGGATGTAGTTGTGATATCTTCGAGGCTTTTTCGAATTATATTCCTCCTTTTTCTTAGCTTTTTTCTCATTGTCCTAATCTTGGTAGGAGAACTTTGGTCTTGGGGAGGCTTTCTAAGTCGGAAATTCTCCTCCATGTTGATGCAGTTTTCTGTCTGCTCTTGTACTTCATACAAGGAAGTCGGGTGTCGCTTGGATATGGATTGGGAGAATGGCCCTTCTTTAAGGCTATTAGCCAAACCCATTATTATCGCTTCAGGAGTGTCTATCCGCCTTCTTATTTGACCCCGAACAGGCTTGGAGTGTGCTTGACTTTATCTTTCTAAATTGAAAATCGGATAAGGAACTTCCTTACCAGGTCATCAAAGCAAGTTACTAACCTAGGAGATAAGTTGTCAAACCATTTTATTGCTGCTTTAGTCAGTGATGTTGGGAAGGCTTTGCAACGATTTGCATTGAGAATATCAGCTAGGTACATCCGACTTTTGAAATTACTGAGGTGATGCCTCGGGTCGGTCGTTCCGTCATAAAGATCCATGTCGAGTGTCTTAAAATTTCTAGGAACCCGGACTTGCATAATCTCTTTAATGAATGGATCTTCCCCTCCAAGAGGGCTTTTCTCCCGATCTGCTCGATTGCTATGTCTTCGAAGGTTGGCTTCTAACTTAGAGAACTTTTCCTCCGGCCCTTTTCATCATCGTACTTCTTTTCGTAATTCTCTCTCTGCTTCTCATTGTTGTTCAGCCTCTTTTTTGAGTCATTCTAATCGGCTGCGATGGCCGTGAACCAACCCTAATATCTCCGTCGGATGTGGAGCTTCTTCGTCTTTAGGTGGATGGACTTCCGCGATGATGGTTTTTTGACGTTCCCTCCCTGTGTGGGCGTATTTGTTCTCTCCAGGGATAGAGGTAATGCAAGCGTCAGGTCATCGTTGTGGGGCTCTGGTTCCGACTCAGATGCCATATGACCGTTTTCATACTAGTTGTCTGCCATACGTAGTGTAGACTTCTAGGTCCCCAACATCGGTGCTAATGTTTCGAAGGTTACCTGAAACTAAATTGCTTTTGGGTCTAGACGTAAGGTCTAGACACCTTTTGAGACAGCGTCCGACTTGTGTGGGAGTCGAGATGTCGCCGTCTGAGTTCCTCATAATAAGGAGGGGGTACCTATAAGAGATTTCGATACTTAAGTTAATAAGGATTTAAGAAGACTTTTAGTAGATTGGAGACCTGAATATACCTGAGGTTTTGTCTCGTGGCGGAGCCACGTTAGAAGGAAGGGGGCAACGACCCTCCAAAATTAATAATTTGTTTGTATAATTCTCTAATTTTTTAGTTTGACCCCTTTTTAATTTTTAATTTTTCTCTCTTCTTAACTTATATTTTTCATGTTGGCCCTTCCCAAAAAAATTTCTAGCTTTGTCTCTGATTTTGTCAGTATATTTATAGTAAAAAGATAACCACCTCTTTAGAGTAATTTTACCTTTTATGGTGGATGGCTGTTCCTTATTCTTGAGATTTGTTAAGATTTCCTTTCAAAATAAAGTAAAAAAATAGTAGGAGATATTTTAAGAGTTGGTTACTTATTCAAATAAGCATAATTAATCTCCTGTTATTGGGTAAAAATAGCCGCCTTTATTAAATGAATTCTTAACTTTTTTTTTACTAGATTTTATGTTTTGAATCAAAATATAAACATAATTCATTTTATTTTAAGATATTAGGATAATATTAATTTCTATTTAATTTGTTTATATAATTTACCCTTTAAAATATATATTTAATTTCGTTATTATATCCAAAGAAAAGTAGAGTATCGCAGATAAGGATTGAATATAAAAGTAATCTCTTTGATCAATGATTATCGTTGAGAGAGCTATTGCGGCCTTTAATAATAATAATAATAATAATAAGATAAATGTTATTATATCCTCTTTAAATTAATACGTAAATTATTCTCTTAAATTATATTTTAATAAGTATTTATTTATTTTAAATTTTTAATAAAATTTATTAGATGATTAATTTATCTAATAAAATAAAAAATAAGAAATTGATTTTGGGTCATTAAAATTTATAAAAAATTTAACAAAATATTTGAAAAATAATGTTATATATTATTCTTTTATTTTTCATACAAAATCTCTAGTTTCTAATAAAAATTAAATAAAAATCTAAATTTTCATAAAAAATAATTACAAACTAGTTACATTAATTTTTAAAAACAAGATATAAAGTGTTTTAATTTTTTCTTTTTTTTCATATAATTCAAAATTAAATTGCACAGAATAAATTTTAAATTTAAAGATTTACTTGACACCATAAACTTTTCAAATTGAAAATTTTAACGGTAATGCTAATTTGTGTTTCTATTATTAATTTGTCACATCAATATTTTAGTTTAGAATTTAGTTAATATAAAAAAAATTTTAAATTAATATTTTAATAAATATATAACAAATGTATTAAAATAAACATCAAATTAAAATGTAACATATCAAGAAAAGGTAATTTACATGTTACTTTAGAGAGGATAGAATAACATTCACCTAATAATAATAATAAGGTTTAATTATTCTATTGGTCCCTATAGTTTCGTAAAATTTTCAATTAGGTCTCTATACTTTTTTTCTTTTTAATTGAGTCCCTGCAGTAAATTTTTTTTTTCAATTAAATCCCTTTTAGTAGTAATTGGCTTAATTTTATAGGGACCCAACTAAAATAAAAAGAATTGGTATAAGGATCTAAATAAAAGAAAAAAAAGTGTAAGGACCCAATTAAATAATAATAATAATAATAATATAACTGCACATCACTGCCAACATGGTATAATTAACATAACAATATTAGCGTACAGCTTGTATCAATCGTCAGTCACCAATGATGATTGACCCATCAAGAAACAATTAATCCCAATTATATGAAATGTTTATTCATTAGAATACGTATTATCATGTTATTGTATGTGTGAGATGTCGTCGGTCATATATGGCTGTGACAAAAAATTTTGAATCATGGATAGTATGTGATAATCAAAATTGGCATCACTAGCATCTTCTTCACTGCAGAATCCGGACTTTTAAAGTGATGATTATTATCATTGTCTGACACCTTTTCCTTTGTTATTATTTGGTGAGAAATTTGTTCATCACTCGCTGTTGTGTTATTATTGTGATCTGAAGTGGTTACAGAAGAAAATTCGTCACTAGAAGAAGAAGATAGTGGTGATGATGGGGTAGTAGTGCATTCTGAAGGATCAAGATCAAGATTCTTTATTGTTATATTGTTATTATTACTATTACTAGTAACTTCTTCTTTTTGTGATGATGACGATTTGGATGATTCTTTATTGTTATTATTATTATTACTAGTAACTTCTTCTTTTTGTTGCAAGCGTGCGCTTCTTGAGCGTTATGTGCCAATAGTTCTGGATTTCGTTATCTGTTAGTTCTTCCTGGTAATTCAGACGCAATTGAAGATCAGACCATCTACACTAGTACAATTGAAGGGAGAATTCATTAACATCAAGCCATCAATAATAACCAACAAAATCATATGAATTAATACCACTTAATTAAGAATCAACATAATCATATACATACCTATTAAATTGAACATTCGATATATTTATTATTCATTTAGTATTTTCATTGTCTCCCTATATTTTTCTTTAATTAATACCACCCATAAGGCTAGAAAAATAATAATATAAAGTTTACGGTTTATAATTTGAAAAGTTTAAGAGCCAGCAATTTTATTAAAATTTGGTCAGCACTTAACCAGTAAAAGAAAAGTGAGTAATTCAACATCATTAAATATAATCTCATACCATTAAAAACACTACTAATGACTAATTGATGACTATAAATTATAACAAGAACTATTTTTTTCCAAAAACAATAATTTTTTAATTTTAAATTATAAAATTTGAATATTAAATTCTATATTCTAAATTCTAACTGTAAACTCCCTAAATTTAAAAAAAAAGGATTAAACGAATAAATTTACAAGAGCAATGTGATATATATAACAAAAAGATTTATTATTTTTTACTAATCTATAGTCAATTCTAAATATTAAAGATTAAGTCTAAATTTTAATAATATAAAAATAAAGTATCAACTCAAAGTATTGACTAAAATTAATAAAAAGTTTTGACCCCTATTATTTCTCATCTTACAATAAATAAAAAAAAAGCTCGCTTGACTAATTAAAACAAGATTTTCTATATTTTTTATTTTAATGTTAATTAAAGAAATTTTTTCTATTAATATTGCCTGCTTAAAAATTGGTAATACTTAGAACGTTTTTCATTTAGTTTATTAGTCCTAATATTTATTCCCGGAATTAAAACTTGCGGAGGAGTTAGCTTCAGATTATTATTATTATTACTTAATTACCTATTGCCGAGTTTATTGTGCAATTTGATGATAATATCTTCTTCTTGTTGAATGAAGTTCCCTCTTTTGAGATTAGGACTTAAATAATTCAGCCACCTCAACCTCAACCTGCAACTCTTCCCACACCTTGCTAGGCCTGAAAAATTAAGAAGAATTTCATATAATTGATTTAAGACCGCTACAAATTATTGCGTGCTAGCTGCACCATTTGAATGAATACATTAAAGTGATTTGCAAATAGTATAGATAAATATATATTACCTGTAAATTTTGGAAGTTGACTCCAATTCCAGCAGCCATACCTAGTAACATAAGCAATTAGCTTCTTATCTTCCTCAAGAGCACATGCAACACAAGAAATAAGAATTTAGCTACGAAAAAAAGGTGGTTAAAATTCATAAAAACGGTAACAATCATACACTAGTCACGAAAAAATATTTGTGACTAATACTCAGTTTGTTACAGCTTTCGGTTTATTAGTCACAATTTCAAATATCGTGGAGATCTTTAAAGAGTCACAGTTTATACATTATTTTTCACACTTAATACCATCGGTAAAAAAAATAATTAAATAAAAAATATAATTTTACCACACTTTATCCGTAGCTAATTTGTGCAGGCCGAGTTTTTAGGTCACTACTTTTTCTGCAAAATCATGAAAATTAATAAATAATTAACTAATAAATTAATTATTATTCAAAAATATTAAAAAATTAAAGTTGATAAATTAGAATGGTAGAAATAATTAAAATACAAATTTTAACCATAACTTTAAAGATTTTGGCCGAAAACAGCGTCAACGGACTGAATCGGTTAGACATACCCAAATAGGACCCATAGTCCAACATATATAAAGCAAGTTCAGCCACCTTCTCTCCCAAAAAAAATTCACATTGAGCACGCTGAAACGGGGGGGCAAGGGTGAACAAGAAAAACACAAACCCTTGTCACTTTGATCTTCAATCTCACATATCTCTCAATCCGGAGTTTCGATCGCCACACCGTTTGCGGCCACGCGACTACCACAGCGAGTTCTTCAAAACCATCTAAACAAAGTGGTAAGTAGATTGAGTTTTCTCACTCATCCTCTCTTTCTCCAATTTCGAAAATCTTAGGTTTTTGTATTGAAGAATTGAATAATTTTGATAGTTTAGATAAACTCTAGCAGCGGGTAATCAATAGGTTTTATCCATTTGACCCATAGATAATAGTAAAAAAAACCCTAACCATTGCGAATTGGTGATTTAGTGAGCTCTATGTTGATTATTGTGATATTGTGTGAGTTAAATTGTGCGTCATGTTATCTTGGAGTCCAATTTAGTGGTTTAGAACGAGATTCCGGTGTTGGAGCTTGTGGAGTTGGAAAATTGTGACTTGAAACTTGAGAAGGGAGGCACTTTGGGGAGTTACTGGCTTAGGGAGGAATCGACTAAGGTATAGTTTTGGTTTCTCATAGTTAATATTTAATGTCACGTAAAAACTTAGACTAGAAGACCTTAAGATAGGAATGAATTGAATGGATTGTGATTGAATTGTGTATTTGGGATATTGATATGATTTCCGTATGATGAGTATATGAATTTGTATGTGATGAGTTCTAAGTTTATGGAGTATAAGATATTGATGATGATTGTTGGGTTGTTGACAATTGATGATGATTTTGTGATATTGACTTGAAATAGATTGGGTGAATTGTGTGGGTTGACATGTATAGTGTAAGAGAGTAGTCTATGAACATGTTTAGGGACATTGGAGTTGTTTTGGTTGTGAATGTGTGGATTTGTAATTGAGAATTTGAAAAGTTAGAGGTTTTGTAAATTTTGTTAAAAAGTTGAGTTTAATGGAAATTGTTGAATGAAATTGATGCATTTATATGTTGGAAGGTTGTAGAATAGTTGGAAAGTATGTGAACATGATTTATGGATATTAGGACTGATTTGGTTGTAAAACATTTGTTTTAAATTGAGAGTTTGGCGAATTTGAGGTTTTAAGATTTTTGGTAAAAATAGATTTTTGACCAACTTGGCGGGTCATAACTTGGCTATCGGACTTTTAAATTTTGTGAAACTTATTTTGAAAGAAAATTGGGTCCGTGAAGTTTATAACGTCCAAAAAACAAATTAAAAACAATTTTTAACGGAAAAGTTATGCGCGTTCGAAGTTGGGTATACAAAACAAGGAATTCTGCAGATTTAACAGTTTTTCTAAGAAAAGTGATGCATTCGTGCGCGGACACATGCATGCGTATGCGAGAATCTTCTCTGTTTCATACACTCGGATACGCATGAGGTAGATGCGTATGCGACTTTTCCAAGTTTTACAATCGTACATACGCATGAAAAGTTAAGTTTTGAAGGTAGGCGTATGCGACGATGTTCACGCGTATGTAAGGCGCCCCTTGGTTTTGAGTACTCGCGTACGCGGAAAATGCTCACGTACGCGAGTTTGCCAAGAATCACATTTGTGCATACTGTTTTGGAAAAATGGTATTTTTGAGTTTTAAACGTATTCACTAGCTTTTCGAACCTCTTTGATACTAGTTTAAGGTCCATTAGCGAGCTTTTAAGCCTTAGAACAAGGCTGAAGGTGTTAAATAAGTTGAGGGAACATTGAGAAGGATTTTGGGAAGTGATAGCTGAAATTAATGAAGTGTTGATGATTTTAAACAAGAAGTTATTGATAAATATGATGATAATAATGATGAATTGCAAATTGAATGAGAGATGGATTGATGATGATTGAATTTGAATGAAAGATAATGAGGATTGAAATTATAGTATGATATTTGAATGAATTTAATGATATTGAGGTATATGTGATCGGATAAGATGCTGGGGTGTTGTCCACCTGCTCTGGGTATGAGTTGAGACTCTGGGCAAGACGCAGTGGCGTTGTCCACCTGCTCTGGGGATGAGTTGAGACTCCGGATAAGATGCAGTGGTGTTGTCACTTGCTCCGGGTAAGAGTCGAGACTTCGAGTAAGATTCAGTAGTATTATCCACTTGCTCCGGGTAAGAATTCGAGACTCTGGAAAAGAGGCAAGGGTTGAGTTCTGTTGCTACTTGCTCCGGGTCAAGAATTGTAACACCTTCTGGGTAAGAGGCAACGGTGAGATTGTCCGTTTGCTCCAGGTACGCGAGTAAGATGCAAGGGTTGTGGTTTGGTCCCACTTGCTCCGTGTTTGGTGTTCTATGCAGGGTTCGCTACCGGACAGGTCAAGTTTGACTTTATAGCCGACAGATGAGACTCATCGGCCGTAGGACAGACATACATCATATGCATTTGTATGTCTTGCTTGAGTGTGCATTATTTTGGTTTGCCTAAATGCTTATATATCTTAATTGCTATTTGCTCTAACTGCCGTATTTGTACCTTTATTTGTATTTTCTTTGTCTGAATTATATGTCTTTACAACTGAGAGATCGCTCATGCTGGGAGAGGAGGCGCTGAGGGTAGTTCCACTGGTGTTTAGGAGATTTGGAAGAAACAAAAAGTGAAGTGTTAGGTTAAAAATAGTTTTAGGACTTGAACACCTTAGATAACTTACCTCATTTTTTGTTTAGAATACTTTCTTAAGTTTAAATTTGAGTGTCAAAGTTTTAAAATTGCCTCTGGCTTTCTCGGGACCTTTTATATTAACTATGCGGGCATCTTTACCATGTTGAAAACTCCCGGTTCTCATTCCATACATATATGGTTATTTTCAGATGCAGGTCGAGTGGCACCTCATTAAGCATTTTGGAGACTCTTGGAAGCGAAGAACTATTTTGGGACTTAGAGTTTGTATTTTGTGTATGTTTTGGAGTTTGAGTTAGACTTTTGGGTTATATATATATAAATGGACGGCCTTAGCTTCGTAGGTCAAGTCTGGAGCTTGATAATTGTATCTTTGGAAACTCTAATCTTTATGTATATTGTTTATCCTTCTTTTTTATTCTCTTTATCCGTTTGTGCTAATTCGAACGAGTGTGATGTAATTTTTGATACGGTTCTGTTTAGCTTCTCTTTTAAGGCTCCTAATTACCATTTCCTTCAACCATACTATATATGTGTTTTTACTTTTAGAGGTCATAGCGTCTCGCCACTTCTGATTTACGTCCTAGGCGTAAAGCTCAGTGTGGTAGAGTACTACATTTTGGTATCAGAGCAGTTCGTTCCTATAGAGCCTAAAGGACAAACTGACTATGCTTCTGGGCATACTCTGAGTGTCTATATATACTGAGTAGGATATCTAACTGATATATGTGGCATATTTGTTCACGAGCATGCGTTTGGGACTTTGAAGCACCAGACTTGAGATATTGAGACTGATCACCTTGATATCACTTGTTTGGTGTGAACATGAACCAAATGACGACTCGTGGATGTGGACGCGGTCAAGGGAGAGGTTAAAGTGGCAGTGAGGGACTCGAAATGACTGAGAATAATCCTGCAAACTTCATGACTGCCTTGGAAAACATGGCTGCTGCTATGCAGGCCACGACTGAGGTGTTAGGGAATCAAGCAGGTAATGGGAATGGCAGTAACGGAAGAAACAGGCCAATGACCTTAGCAACCTTCCTGAAAGTAAACCCACCAAACTTTAGAAGGACGACGAACCCTACGGAGGCAGATAATTGGTTTCAAGCTATGGAAAGAGCCTTGCAAGTGCAACAGGTGCCTGAGGATCAACATGTTGAATTCGCCATTTATTAGTTAGTGGAGGATGCACAATTCTGGTAGCATGGAACCCGGCGACTCCTACAGCAAGGTAATGTCGCGATACCTTGAAATACCTTCCAATCTGAATTCTACAAGAAATATTTTCCTAACTCTGTTAGGACTGCAAAGGAGATTGAGCTGCTACAACTAAAGCAAGGTTCCTAGTTTGTGTCGGTTTTCTAAGATCTGTCAGGGTGCTTTAAAGGGATTCGAAGAATAGAAATGCATTAAATACGAAAGGGACTTGCGAGGAGATATCCTGAGTATTGTGGGGCCTATGGAGGTCCGGTTCTTCTCAAACTTGGTAAACAAGAGTATGGTTACGGAAGAATGTTCAAAGAACTCTGCTATAGCAGAGAATGATCGCCGGGAGTTTTACCAAAAGGAGCACAACCAGGATTTTGCACCAAGGGCCCAGAATTCAAGAGGAGGGGATACGCACAACCATTTTTTCAAGGTCGGAATAACTCCGAAACGAGTGATCATCACTGAGAAAATGGTAGAGAAAAATAGATAAGGGCTGCCTTAGATGATTCAAGTTGTCAGAGATGTGGAAGCTATCACTCGAATAGGCCGTGCCATTTTGTTCGAGCTTATGTTACAGGTAGGGGTGTTCGTGGTGTGGTTTGATTCGATTTTTGAGAGAAAAATCATCTCGATCCAAGCCAATAAATCTATCCCGTGCTACAATCCATGCATCAATGAAACAGACTTCCAAAAATCAATAACAAATACATTGAACAAATACACTGAACAAATAATTAAAAAATCAGAAGCATAAATTCAAACAAATACATTCAGCAAATATATTCAATAATGAACAACAATCAGCAACAAATATATTCAACAAATACATTCAACAAATACCTGACTTGGAGGCTCCTTATTTGACTCGGTGGACTCTAACCTTCGACGGTGTTGAGAAGGAGGGGGGTTTGGCGCTGCTGGGAAGGGGTTCGGCGCTGTGCTGGGAAGGGCTGGAAGGGGGGTTTGGTGCTGTGCTAGGAGGGAGAGTTTGAACGCGCTAGGTTATAGTTAGGGAAATCTGATTTGGGGGTGGGGTAATAATGGGGTTGGGCTAAAGGGATAATGGGTTTTTTCAGGTGACCGGTTCGGTTCGGATTTTTATTCTAAGAATTGAAAACCGAACCAAATCGTAATAAAAATAGCAAAACATATTTTTCGATTTTTTCGGTTATCTATTTGTTCGGTTTTTGGGTTTTTTTTTTTGTTCAGTTGGTCGGTTTAGGTCGGTCTGGATCGATTTTGAACACCCCTAGTTATAGGTGTAATCTTCCGGGGTATATGTCCTGGAACTATCCACATAGGGAGACTTAGGATGCCGGTCTGTCATCACGAGGTAGAGGTAATCGTGAAACTACTAACTTAATTTTAATTAAGTTATAGAAAGTTGAGACATTGTGTTTATTCATGCTTAAGATGGAAATGAAAACTTAGGATTGGAAGTGTTGAACTTAGAATCAAACTTAATAGTATCGCGTAGAATATTGCCATTAGAGCAGAGTTTAAGGAGATTCTAGTTGGCGTTAAGTGAACAGTTAAATTCTTAGAGACAAATGAATCAGAGTGCGACAACGAAAGCACGGAAATTGGGAGGACATTAGGACTACTAGGATAAGGAGGAGAAGTTGCGGAAAATAAGTCGTTGTGGAGATTGGCAAAAGGTCGAGAAACTATACGTTGAGTTAAAAAGGAGGACTACTCTCGCGTACTCTTGTGGTGACCGTTATTTTTTAGGGCAAATTTTTTGTTAATGGAGTAGGATGTAAAATCCTGAAAATTAAAAAATAATTAGCTAATAAATTAACTATTATTCAAAGAAATTAAGAAATTAAATTTGATAAGTTAAAAGGATAGAAATAATTAAAATACGAATTTTAACACTAATTTTAAAGATTTTGGACCAAAATTAGACCAACAAACCAAACTAGTTGGATTGAGACTAAACAGAACCCATGGTCCAACATATATAAAGCAGGTTTAGCCATTTCCTCTCCCAGAAAGAAATCACATTGAGCACGCTTAAAAGGGGGCAAGGGTGAACAAGAAAAACACAAACCCTTGTCACTTTGATCTTGAATCTCACATATCTCTCAATCGAGAGCTCCGATCGCCGCACCATTTGCGGCCACACGACCACGGCGGCAAACTCTTCAAACCCATCCAAACAAAGTGTTAAGTAGATTGAGTTTTCTCACTCGACCTCTCTTTTCCCAATTTCAAAAATTTTATATTTTGGTATTAAAGAATTGAATAATTTTGATGGTTTAGGTGAACTCTAACAGCGGATAATCACTATGTTTTGTCCATTTGACCCGTGAATAATGGTAAAAAAACTCTAACCATTGTGAATTGGTAATTTAGTAAGTTCTATGTTGATTATTGTGATATTGTATGACTTAGATTGTGCTTCTTGTTATTTTGGAGTCTAATTTGGCGGTTTGGAACAAGATTTCAGTGTTGGAGCTTGCAGAATCAGAAAATTGTGACTTGGAACTTGAGAAAGAAGGCACTTTGGGGTGTTTTTGGCTTAGAGAAGAATCGGCCAAGGTATGATTTTGGTTTTTCATAATTAATATTTAATTTCACGTGAAAACTTAGGCTAGAAGACCTTAAGATAGACCTTAAGATAAGTATGAATTGAATGGATTGTGATTGAATTGTGTATTTGAGATATTGATATTATTTGTGTATGATGAGTATATGAATTTGTATGTGTTGAGTTTTGAGTTTATGAAGTATAAGATACTGATGATAACTCTTGGGTTGTTAAGAACTGATGATGATTTTGTGATATTGACTTAAAATGGATTGGGTTAATTGTGTGGGTTGACATGTATAGTGTGAAACCTAGTGTATGAACATGTTTAGGAACATTGGAGTTGTTTTGGTTGTGAATTTGTGGATTTGGAATTGAGAAATTGAAAAGTTACAAGTTTGTAAATTGTTAAAAAGTTGAGTTTAATGAGAATTGTTGAATGGAATCAATGCATTTATATGTTGGAAGGTTGTGAAATAATTGAAAAGCATGTGAACATGATTTATGGATATTGAGACTGATTTGGTTGTAAAACATTTGGTTTTAAATTGAGAGTTTGAGAGGTTTCAAGGTTTTTGGTAAAAAAATTTTGACCAATATGGCGGGCTATAACTTAACTTCCGAACTACCAAATTTTGTGAAACTTATTTTGAAAAAAATTGGATCCGTGAAGTTTACAATATTTGAAGAACGGATTAAAAATAATTTTTAATAAAAAAGTTATGCGCGTTCGAAGTTATGTATGCAAAAAATAGAAGGCTACAGATTTAACAGTTTTTTTTTTTGAGAAAAATGAGAAAAATGATGCATGCGTACGCAACTTTGCCAAATTTTCCAATCGTGCATACGCATAAAAAGCCATGTTTTAAAGGTATGCGACAAGTACGCTTTTTATGGTACGCGACAATATTCATGCGTACACGAGGCACCCCTCGATTTTGAGTACCCGCGTAATGACTCAACTCTTTAAAAGAGGTGTTCTAGGGGCTCTAAGGATCAATTTATTTTATTTTTGTTTTTGGGAGTTCGTATTAAGAATTAAATTTTCTATAACTTTTCATAGTTCAGCTACCCGTTGCAAAAGAAAAACAAAAAATAGCAGGTAGGAGTAATATTAGAAAATTCATAAAAAATCTAATTCTAATCGAATGTCTTTCAAATTTAGAGAACATATACTAGACATGCCTAAGTTTTAATCACAATAAGTTTCAGGGGCACTCTATTATAAAGATTAAAGTGGTATAGAGAGAGAAAATAAATTCTTTTTATAGTTATTTTTTATTATTTTATTGTTATTCAAAGTGTGGATCTTATCTTTTTTAATCTCTCTTTCATCCCATAAAAAGAAAGATAGGTAAACTTACATCTTTACCATATAATTCACCAAGTTTCAGATCCATATCAAATCATATGAGGAAGATATGCAACTGGAACATAATCCTGTTTTAAAGACTAATTTTTTTTAAATTTCAGTGAGGTGGTCATACTCCTACTTGCATATTTAATTTTTCTAAATTAGCATTGATCTGAAATTTGATCTGGTATTCTAGACACATAGGGCTGTGAATTGCTTTTAGTTCCAACTCAAACTCTTATCAGAATTTAAGGTTTGGTAGATTAGAAGTTACTGTCTCAGCAACATGAAAATGGAACTTTCTGCATAAATCACCGATTTTTAAAATTCATTCCTCCCAATCTACCCATCAATAAATTCTAAAATTTTTATGAGATAGTCTATACACATCCAGGTTTTACAAAAAATTAATTTTATAAAAAATTACTGTATAGATTTCGCCCAGAATTTTACACAAGTTGGCGCCAATCTGCTGAATTTTCTGCAGCAAACAATTCAACAACCTCATATACTAAATTTTGTATCTAAGCTGTTAACCTTCCTAAAACCAAAATTCTAAATTTATTTCAGTTAACCAATATTGCTACCACCATTAGCACAACCCTAAGAGCCCAGATTTATTAATTCAACAAGCATTCACACAATTGGTGAAATTTCATAATCTCAGCAAAAATCAGAATTTTTAGCATATCATCACTAACAATCATACATCAATTTCATCATTTAGCAAACAATTCACCAAGCACAGCCACAATCAATATCTAACTATCCTAACCCTTACTTTTTTTTGTTGATCAAAAACAAATAATTTATTCCTGCTTCTCCCCTGAACCCGAACCCTAACCAATTCAAGAACTAGAATTTTGATCACATCCTCAAAGCCATTCGGCCAAATCAAACATAAGTAAGGGAAGATCACTCACCCCTCTTTGTTTGTGGTGGTAGCTATGCTAACAAAATTTGAATAAACTGGGAGAATGAAGCAAGGGAAGGGTCAGAATTTTGAATTAGAGTAGGAAGGGAAGAAGATGAAGCCGTTGGACCTTACCTAGCAAAGATGTAGCACACTCTTCAGCTTCGGTCAGCTCGCTCCTTGGCCATCACCCTCCTTCTCTTGGTGCTGTGGTTGATGAAGGGCTAGAAGAACTTGAAGAACGTTCTTGTTCTTGCTCCCTGGTGCTTCGGTCGTTCTCCTTCTCCCCGTTCTCTCTTCTGCTGTTCATGGAATCAAAGGAATGAGGAGTGGTGTTTATATAATTAGAAGAATAAGAAGTAGGATGCGGTGACGGCTTTGCTGGTCTTTACTTCTACCAACACCTATCAATGATTCATCATTGCAAATGGTGATCAAGAGGTGTAATCATAGTTGGAGGCTTTTGTGGGTTCGGTTAGCAAGAGAAGGAAGGAAAGGGGGTTAGGGCTTTAATCAGGGTTTGCTGTTCTTTTAACAGGGTGAAGGTTGTGTACACCATATCACATAGAGCTTTCCATTTATGATGTAAATCAAAGGTAGCGAGGCGCTACGACTTCTAAAAATAAAATATGTACGTGTGTGTATATATATGAAAAGAATTTTAACTAAGAACTTTAAAAAAAAGTAAATGAAACACCAACAGACAAGCGCATCACTCTCGATTGAATTAACGCAGAAAGATAAATAAGATTGAACGGTAAAAATATTATATATATAAGATTAGAGTTCCAAAAATATAAATAACAAGTTTCAGACCTGACCTGCAAAGCTAAGAATGGTCGGAGTATAAACAAAACACCAATTGTACAATTTCATAAGATTCAACACAATAGTCCATGTTCATAACAACTATATACATAAATTGTCAATACATCATTATCCATCATCAAAATCATCATGTTACCAACATCAACCATATCAACTCAATAAATACTGCATTAATCAAAATCACTAAGTTTGCACCAACACATAATCAAAACCATACATTGACCCATTCCTCCCTAATATCGAAGCACCTCAATTATCTTTGTTCCTCAAGTGTTCAAAGCCCCGAATCCTCACTGAACGAAAACCCAACCTCTACGGTTCGCTTTCTAGACACCGATACTACCAAATTTGTTTCCAAAACATATATCTCTCTAATTCCACATAAATACCACAAAAAATCAAACTAGGGTTCATAATCATCAATGGTTCACAAGAGTTAGTAGTTTCTCACTTTACTGATGAAAATTCCGGACAAGACCCGGCAAGTCCACAAAGCTAATTTGATCCTAAACACCAAAATTTAACAAAATCTCAACACTTTTACTCAAAGTTTTTGAATTTGGAGAAGGAATAACTGGGTATGAAATTGAGATTTTCTTACCAAATTGTTCAGTGAGTTTCGTAGAGAATTCTGAGACGAATGCATGACCGCTGATGGCTCATATCAATCGGAGCTCCGGATTGAAATTTATAAGGATTTAAATATTATGTCTTGTTCTGTCCGTGCCTACGCATTTAATTATTGTATGTGAATGCTTCGCATTTCATAATTCCATTTTATGCGACTTTGAGCTTTACTCCTTCATCTTGCTTATATATATATATATATATATATATATATAAGCTTTAGAACTGTCGTGACACTTTGATATCCTTTGCTTTACGGCTAGAGGTAAGGCTTAGGGTAATGGGGTGTCACATTTATGGTATCAGAACGGTTCGTCCTTGTGAGCCTTAAGGATGGACCGATTGTGCTTTATTTCATACTCTGGGTTGTTTAATTTTTCTTTCATACTATTTAGGATATCTGTTTGATATGCATAACATGCTTGTTTGTGAGTACTTTTGGAATAATTGAAGCACTGAGCTTGAGATATTGTGACTGATCATCTTGATATCAATTGTTTGGTGCAGAAAGAAAACCCAAATGGCAATTCGTGGATGAGGTCAATCACGTTCACGGAGAGATAGTGAAGATGACTAACCTAGTCAATGCGTTACAAGCTCAACATGTTCCAGAAAATCAGTTCGTAGAGTTTGCGGCGTATCAGTTGATGGGTGAGGCTCAACATTGGTGGCAGGGGAAGTGCCGACTGATGCAGCTACATAATGAGGATAAATGCTTTTGCGGTTTTTAATTAAGATTTTCAATTTCTAACCGGTATGACTTTGAATCATGTCAAAAAAGTTTTAAAGCCGAGAATGATTTTGAAATTGATTTAGAACTTTTCGTTTAAATAATTTGGTTTTAAAATTGGGTCGGAATTCTTGGTTTGAATGATATGGTTTAAATGAAAACTGAGTTCTATGATTTTGTTAATTTGTGAATTTGGTTTAAAATTTAACTCATCGAAAAGGATTCAAATTGAAAAGTTATGATTAAGGATTTTAATGAATTTAAGGAAGAAGTGGGGGGTTAGGTTTTCTAAACGTCCATCTCCTCTTCTTCAGCGTATCCCCATGGGTGAGTAGAATGAAAGCTCATTTTTGGTGTTTTTATAGGATGGACCTTGGGCTCGGTTCGGGTTCGGTTCAATCGGTTCAGTTTGTTAGTCCAGTTTTGAGTAGGGGTGGCAAAAACTGGTCGAACCCGTCGGGTCAAACCGCTAAAAGTGCCAAAAACGGCGGGTCGGGACGAGATTTTGAACCCGCCAAATTTTAAAAACCCGCCAAAACCGCACCGCCAAAACCGCGGGCCAAGGCGGGGCGGGGCGGGCTGGCCCGGCGGGCTATCATATTATTTTTTAAGGGTATTTTTGTAAAATTATAATCCCAATTCCCACTTCCCACAAACAGCTGGCCCTATGCCCCTAACCCTGCATCCCTTCCCTGACCCTGAGACGGTGAGACCCTCAGACGGACCTTGACCTAGTGACCCTCGGCTTCATCCTTCAACAGCTCACCTCCCTCGCCTGTCCTCACTCCTCGCTGTGTTCAGGTGTTCCCTGAGCTCCCTACGCAGCATCACACCATCGCAATTTTTGGCGGCACGCTCCAGTTCCACTTCTCTGTTCTCTCTGAGCTGCCTCTCGTCACCGGTCAGTCACGTCGCCGGTCGCTGTTTCATCTCGTCACTCATCACCAAATTGAAGTCCCGGCGACGCTGTCTCGTGTTGCCTTTACGCTATCTCGGTGGTTCTGTATTCCGGCGGATCCCGGCAGCGCTCCTCTCTCCTCCTCTGCCTCTCGACGGCTGTAATTCAATAAGTGAAGATTTTTATTTTTTATTTTTTTTAAGTAAGGAACTGAGGACAGCATCTTTCATGCTGTTGAAAATTTTGCTGTGGATTTGTTTATGAAATTTGTTTTACTGGTGTTTGTTTTTGAAATTTGTTTATGAAATTTGTTGTTGAATTTTGAGAGTTGGCAAGTAACCCTCTCAGATATCATCATATCAGCATTGTAGTGTGAATAATACACGCTGTTCATCTTGTTTCTTGCCTATCTTTGTGTGGCTTCTATTAGTATCATTTTAACCCAAACAAATAACAAATTGATGGTTTGCTTTTGACCCACCCATTTTGATAAAATCCAACACATCCAATTCCTACAATTGATGGTTTGTTTTACTGGTTAGTGACTCAGTGGGGTGTGTGCTAGTTGATATGCATTTTTTTATTTCGAATGGGTACTAGGAAAGGATATCAATTAACTATGTAACTTTAGTTTTAACTTTTAATTCGTTACTTTTTGTGATGCTTGGTGTATGTGTTCTGACTTCTGATACAACATTATTGAAGATTATTGATGGTTCAGTTCTAAATTTTGATGCTTAGCTTCTTTCATGCTTTTGAAATTTTACTGTTTTAATATTTTCTTATTGATTTATTGCTGATTTAGATATTGTTATGTATTTGTGTTATTTAGGTTGAGTTGCTGGTTCTACAATGGATAATTCTGTCTCTATGAAAGTTTATGGTGGGAATGTAACACAAAATTATGAAGATATGAAAAATCTGAAACGGCACGGGGTAGCAAGTTGAACCCATATTAGTTTGGTGGGGTGGGCCGGCCCGCCCCATATTTGAGCGGGCTTTAGCGGGGCGGGGCGGGGCAGGCCAACCCGCTTTGTCACCCCTAATTTTGAGTCAAAATCTTTAAAATTAGTGTTAAAATTCTTATTTTAATTATTTCTACCCTTCTAACTTATTAAATTTAAATTCCTAATTTCTTTAAATAATAATTAATTTATTGGTTAATTATTTACTAATTATCCAGGATTTACATCTTGGTTCGGTTGAACAAAAAAAATATAGCGGTTCAATGTATTTTGGTTCATGGTTAACTAGTCCTAATGATATATCTATACTTTTCTTTATTTAATTCATTATATGATTAATTGAAGAGGTGATTATTAACTTGTGACAATAATTATTCCGTAGAATAATTAATTATAACGAAAAATTATTTTAAGGTACTAAACCTCGCCGTCAAAAAATTAAAACAAAGAAAAATCTTAACTTGGCAAGCGAAGTTAAATTGTAATTCTTCTGTCTTAATATTTATCTAACACACATACATACAGAAATTATGATAAAAAGGTATTTGGAATTCACTCGGAATATACGGAATAGAAATTTTGGTTCTTACAGCCTATGGGGTACCTTTAATGGGTTGGCAGCCTCCCCTTTTCACCACTTGGTCCCTCTAATAAGTTACCTCATTTTCGCTCTGTCTTAGCCTCTAGATCCGTCATTCTGTATTTTACACCTGTCATACTATTTTAGCCTTCACCCCCAAGACTCCCTTGTTAGCCAAGTGCTTAAGTTTCTGCCCCTCACACTTGGTAGCACATGCTAGATGAGATGTTCTAACATGAAACACGATCCCTTTATTTTCCTTCAGGACTTTAGGAAGGTTAAACATTGGAATTGAGGTACTACTGACTTTCTCTAATCTGCTCTGTTCCACATTTCTATCCTTGCATATAAGGTTAAAAAAACTTTTAAGAAAACTCATTGGTGTAGGTCGCTTGTCAATTTGCTTAAAAGTACTTCCACTCCTATATATGTTTAGATTCAGATTCTCCTTTGCTTTCTCCAACCTCCTTTCCACCTCCTGATCTAAACTGCCACTGCCTTCTCTAGGAACTTATCGCAATTTTGGTTTTTCATATTCCAAATATCCACAAAACAGTAATACACTCCCATCTTTTCATACTTCAGATGAATCTCATAATACTTCTTATTGATGGATTGTTTCAACAGTTTTGTAACGTATACCACAACCCACACCTTCTTAATCTGCTGTCTCTAGGTCTCATCACAAATAAATCAGCATCTATAGTATCCTCCTAATTTCTCTCCAATCTTCTTTGCTGTTTCTTTTGTTTTGCAAATTTCTGGTATACTCCACATTTGAATTCTACATTGGAATCGTTGAATAGTCTCTACCTTCTATCCCTTTACTAGATTACAATGTTTAACATGGATCAGAAATTGCATGAACAATTATGGGAAGCCTCTTTTCACCCTTATCAGATCAATTTATTTGTCGAAGATAAACTAATATATATTATCCCCATTGCTTTTAATCTGTAACCCCTCAGGATGGTTCTATATTACTGCAAAAGCAACTTCTATTGTATCGCTTTTGAAGTCTCGATCTGCTATAATCCTCCCTATCAGACTTTTAAAGCAATCATCCATCCCTGCCTTCACGTCTACATCCTACAGAAACACTACTTTCTCCGTCAATTTGATCTAAGTTTTCATCTCTCTGTCGTAGGGACACGGACATGGTGAGAAGAAAACTGCAGGGCTTTCTGATTAAATCTCTATTCATCGCTCTCTAGTATGCATTAATCACACTTTCATACACACAAATTCTAGTTCTCACATAAAATTCTAACAGGGCATAATACAAACCCTAACCGGGCATAAATTAGGATTCAAATTTGGACTAATCATTTAATAAATTAGTTATTAATTGATTGGTGAGAAAAAAAACTACAAGTATATTTTTCTTTTTATCATCATTCCTATATTATATTATATATTTTTTGTTGTTTTGGTGACAAATATCGCTTAGATTTTAGTGAATTACAACTACAATATTTTGGGTTTATGGTCACGATTTTTTTGTCACGGTAAAAAATTGTGACCATAGAGTCTATGGTTACTATTTTTTACTGTGACAAAAATAAGTTATGGTCATGGTTTTTTAAAAAAGGGTAGCCTAAAAAGAGTCTATAGTTATGATTTTGGGGGTGACTTAAATGTGTCTATGGTCACGGTTTTGGTGGGTGACCTAAAAGGGTCTATGATCACGATTTTTTCAAATGGTGACCTAAAAAATTCCATGGTCATGGTTTTGGGGGTGACCTAAAGGGGTCTATGGTCACAGTTTTGGGAGTGACCTAAAAGGGTCTATGGTTACGATGTTTCACCGTGACCATAAGGTATCTATAGTCACAGTTTTGAGAGGTGATCTAAAAAGGTCTATAGTCACAGTTTTATGAAAAGGTGACCTAAAAGATCTGTGGTTACGGTTTTGAAAAGTGACCTAAAGGTATCTATGGTCACAATTTTGGGGGTGATCAAAAAGATCTCTGGTCACAATTTTGAGGGGTGGCTTAAGGTGGTCCATGTCACGGTTTTTTATTTTTATTTTTTTTAAAACCGCTCCCCCCAAACGGCGTCGTTGCCTCCCCCCCAAAATTCCCCATTCCATCGTCGTTCGTCACTTAGGAAAAAAGAAACCCTCCCTCATCATTTTAAAACCCTCTCTCCCAGTGACCCCATCTTCTCTCCTAGCTACGCACCCTCCTCCCCTCACGCACGGCGCCACCCATTCTTTCTAAGCCCTCTCTCAGTCTCTCACCAACAACCACTCACCAACTTCAGAGTCTCCTTGGCCCGTGACAAAGCTCTTTGTTCAACTGACGACGGTGGTGACTGACAATGCTGCCCTACTTCTCGATGATGACTCCTCGTTCGACTGACGACGGTGATGACTCCTTGTTAGTATTATTGGAAGAGAAGAACAATCAATTGTGATTTTGTTCTCCACTTCACTCCTCCAAGTCTCTAATGGTCATTGATGCCTTGTCTCGATTGAATCTTAAACAGAGAAGGTTCACCAACGCTTATTCCATGGTAACTTTCTCATCCTCCTAATGATTCTTTTTTTTTCTTTCTTGCTTCATGATTTTTCATTTCTTAGTTTCACTGATTTCAAGAATTTTTTTCTTTTTCTTTCTTTTTTAAGCTTAATTTATATTTTTTCTTGATTTTCTTATCTAATTGATTTATGTTACGATAAGACTTTGCTTTGTTTTTTACCCATCTTTGTTTAGAATTCTTTTCATTTAGTCCTCAAAATAATGGTAATGAACTAAAAACCCTAAATTGTTAACCATAGAGTGCAAAATTTGTGAAAGAAATATGAATGGGTAATGATAATAAGGTTGATGGTAACGTGTATCTAACTAACTCTATCTATGTATTTTTACATTGCAACGAAATGTAGGTAATTTTTTTTATCAAAATCGTGAAAATAGATCCAAGCAAAAATAGAATCATCGAATGGGTCTAGTTAGCTTTGAATTAGTACGTGCTGAATTGGTATTATATTTGTGCTTCGCATTTAAGTATCTTTGCATGTTTTATATTATCAGTGTTGACTTAGTCACATGTTAGTAGTTTCTTTGTAGCGTGCAAAAAAGGAGGACAATGAAGATCCATCACAATCTGAGATGTTTGTTGTAACTCGTACGAACAAGAAAGGAGAGACTGATTCGAAAACATAAGAGACGATTGTGAGTTGTTTTAGTTTCTTAAAAATGTACACTAAAAAGAAATGTATTAACTATTTTTTTTATTTTAAGCATTTGGGCGCATCGAGTTATTTTGATATTCTTTGTGTGTAATAGGATCTTCTTCAAAATTTGAAGTAAGCAGGATACAGTGATGATGAAGCAGTTCAAACAGTTTTTGAAAAGGAGAAACATAGTAGAGTTCGTTTGTATGGTCGATCAGTCACAAAATCTCTTCTTAAAAAGGATAAGCAAATCCGACAAATGCAACAACAACATACTGGAATAGTTTTAACTATGGAGAAAAATCAAAATAGCTTAACTTGTAAGTTGGATGGTTTAACAAACTTGATTAAAACATTATTGCAACAAGTCAATACCAGTATGAGTGCAAAACAAGTGCAAGTAATGATAGAAGCTATCCAACAATCTCTGTCTGACACCAGTAGTACACCAAATGATGCGTGGCGAAGTATTCCTCCTTCATTTGGATCGAATCATGTGCCGAAAGATTTGAAGTAAGTACTATTTAAATTAGTAGTTAAATTAATAGTAGCTGATTGCTATTAATGTTGATTTTATTGTTGATTTATTGGCCTTATACGAATCTACTATAGAATCTAGTTTGTTAGCAGAAGGTTGCTTGTTCTTGTTGTACTTAGTATGTACTAGATTATTGTAGTAGTTAATTATGAAAGTTTGATGTTGGCATGTCTTCTTCAAATAAGAAGCTCATTAAGGATGGTATGCTTAGAGCATTGGTGCCGGATTTCAAATAGAGTAAGACACAGCTACATTAGTTGACTTCTTAAAATTTTTTCCCTTTCATTGTCATTGGACTTTTTTTTTTCACGGGTACCTTTCTAAATGTATGACTTTCTTAGGAAAATTATCATCATCATCACTATCTCTATCTCTAGCTCTTGATATCTATCTTTATCTAGCTATCCATTTGTCTCTTCTTTATTTGATTCATGTTATATATTCTTAATTAATTAATGTTGGTTAATTGCTGATACTACATTATAAGGTATCCTTATTAATTATAACACAGATAAATCACAGATTTTACATGTATTTATGTGCATGATAATTATAAGTCCATGTTATTTAAGAGGCTAAAATAAGGTATAGACACAGAAGAATAACTCTTTATATAAGCTCTGAACAAGTGAACAACTTCTATTACATGTATGTATAGGTTTTGGCTAAGGTTTTATTTTTATATGGCTCAAAACTGTAGCAAATGCTCCTTGCTGTTTAGTGTTTAAACTTTAATGTTGAATGATTTATTAAACTTCTATCACATATTCATTACTCAGCTGTACTGCGCCATCAAAAGTATTTTTGCTCTGTTCTAACATGTTTATTTCTTTTGCTAGCAGGAGGACATGATGTGAAGAAAATATTTTTCATAGAAATATGAGATGGAATAGGTCTCATATAGACTTTAGTTATCTAAATATAATATTCTGATGTGTTCTGTGTGTTTTTAAGAGAATTTATCCAGTATTACATGTAATGGATAAATTACACACTATATTGATTTGTGTTGTTTGAACTAAAAACATATCTAGCTTATAATTTAAATTTTATGATTTAGATTTCTTGACTTTCTCATTTTTAGACTAATTTTGTGATTATAATAATTTTGAGATGTGATTATGCTTTAAAAAAATAAATTTTATAAAATAGAGTAGGCTATGATTATAGATTTAAAATAGGATGACCATAGATAAGCATAGGGTCATGGTTTTAAGGTAGGGTGACCATAGAGAAGCTATGATCATGGTAAAAACTGTAACCATCACTACAAGAAAATAAGCTTTCTGCCATGCTTTTAAAACGCACCGAAAAGTGCTTAAAATCGTGCCGATAGCTTTTCGCCACGCTTTTTGAGCTATCGGCACACTTTTGAAAGGGTCACATCCGCAAGAGTTCCGGTTGCTCTATCGTCACGCTTTGTGGATCTATTGGCACATTTTTTTCATGCTTTCATCTCTTACCTCGCTTAAAAAGTGTGGCCATATCAACCTATAGCTACGCTTTAAAAGCGTACCAAAAAGTGTACATATCATCACGCTTTTGAAGTGTTCCGATTAGATTAGATTTGGGTATGCTTTGAAAGTGTACCAATAGAGCACATACAGTCACACTTCAAAAGCGTGGCTTGCCAGCTAAAATCTTTTGCCACGCTTAGAAAGCGTGACCTATTCCTTTGTCAAATTAAAAAAAAGGAAAAAATTAGAAGGTATAAAAAATTGATTTTTTATTGATTTATATGAATTATTTATATGCTATAATTATAATTAAAAAATTACAATACTTGAACAAAACTAATAATTGAATTAGAACAAAATAAGTTCAGCATTAGAACTTAGGAGATCATTAAAACTATCAAATTTGTGGCCAATTTGCAACCATCACCGTACAGATTTAATCAACTAAATCTTGATTGAGAAGTGGTGATTCAGCAATGGTTACATGCCTGAACTCTTCCTTCATAAGAAATCAAAGTGCCACCCTTCACATCAACCAATGTTTTGGGAGTCACCTGCATAACAGGCACTATAAAATATAAGTAAATTAATCAAAATCATGTAAGGTCTACAACTCAAAGGCAATTGCTGATGATAATGATCATTTTTCACCTCCATGTAGTATTCATTCTTGTTCTGGATCAAATGATTTAAGATTTCTAAATTAACCAGTCAAGGAGGTTGGATGATACTAAAAGCACTACCTTCATATAGAATTGAAAAGAAGTACAACAAAAAATGATAAAATTTAATTCAGATTGTTATCTCCAAGATTGCTAAAACATGACATCAAAATGCACAAGACAAATCACATACCAAAAACAATGAAAGATGTTCAACTGAGCTCCAAAGTGTAGTTAATTTGCCATAGATTCATATCCTTCTAAATCTGAAAAGCCATCTAAATGGTAGTTTAAAGGATAGCTATGCTGTATAAGTATCTAAATCAACTTCCGATTCATCAACAAGCTATATTTATAGTAGTTTCGGACTGCCAATTCAAAAGGAGAGAAATACATGACTCGGGTGAAACTAGTTACAACAATACAGTTGAATAACAAAGGCAAAATACAAAAATGAAATCATACCACCCGCCTCTGCCAGTCTGCCCTTTGGATGGGAATGGCAAAAAGTCATCAACAACCAATCGGGGATATTGACTCTGCATAAATTTAAATTTGCAAAACCAAGTGATTACAAACCTGGTTAAAGCAAGAAACTAAGTGATATAAACCTGGCTAAAGGTATGAATCTCAATGTTTGAGCCAGAAGAGTTAAACGAAAATTTTTATATACCTTTTGAGTGTCATCATGAGTGTTGGATGAGTTCATCATGAGTATTTCTGTTGCTAGACATCTCTTTAAAGAAAAATAATTTCATTCATTTTGAGTGGCTAGATTGCTCCCAATTTTGTTCACAAAATGCTGTCCAAAGCTACATAATTATGCAACACGTAACCTTGGATTTTGAGAGATCAAAATTTGATTCATAGAGAATTCATAACACTTTCCCTGTTATACATAGAGAATGAGCAACTTAGCCCACGTAGCATGCAGAGTTAGAAGCCATAGCAGCCACCATGCTTCATTCATGCAGCAACATAGGTTTACCCTGTCAGGTCATGGTTCTTCTTCTGTAAGTTACACATTATATCTGTGCTTTATCTCTAGAGAAAAATAGAGAATTCAAAATCATGATATTGCACTATGTCATGAATAAAATGATACACAGACACATATTTTCATAAAAATTAATCAAATATTTTTATTATTGTATAATAACCACTGATGACAGGGCATCCATATAGCAAAATCAGAAAAAATAAAAAATGAAAATAAATAATCAGAACCAACAAGAAATAATCATAATCGAAAATCATAAAAACAATCAAAACAGAAACAAATCCTCAGAAAAAGAATAAGAACAAATAAGTAAAAAATCATAACAAAAAATTAAATAATTTAAAGCTTAGCAAAATGAGAAAAAAATCAAATAATTAGAAATTTAGACAAATAAAGAAAATAGAAAATCAAGTTAAAACCCTAAATCAGGAATTGAATCTTTATTGCCGACGCCAGCGATGCATCCGGCGCCGAGCTCGACAAAAACCCACCGATTGTTTCCTTCCAGATCTTGCCACCGATCCATGGATAAACACCAAAGACGTCGGCACTAGCAGAACGACGGTTGCCACTGACGGGTTGCCGCTAACGAGTGGCGCTGACGAGTTGCGCTGACGAGTGGTGCTGACAGTTGGCGCGATGCGTGAGAGAGAGGGAGACGGTGTCGTGGGGCATGATTGACGAGGGAGGGATGGATGTAGGTACTGCGATGGGTCGAAGGGAGGGGTTGTGACGGGTTGAGAGAGGGAGACAACGGAGTTATGGCTGTGTTAGGGTTGCAGAGATGAGAAGGGTGAGTGACGGCGAGCTAGGTTAAAAGTGATTTTCAAAACAAAGTGAGGTAGTGTATGTTGTTGTTATCACTTCTTAGTCTAGGGTTAAAAGTTAAAACTTAGAAAAAAAAGTGAAGTGTCAAAAAAATAGGTGGGAAACTAAATTTTGGAAGGAGGGAACTCTATCGATACGCTTTTGTAGAGTGCTAAAATAAACACAGGATATGGGCATGCTTTAAAAATGTGACCATTGAAAGACTAACTAGCCACGCTTTTCAAGCGTATCGATTTTCCTATATGGCTACGCTTTTCAAGCGGGGAAAAAAAAGTGTGGCCAAATCACAAATCAGTGGCCACTCTCATAAAAGCGTGCCGATTTTCCTATATGGCCACGGTTTCAAGCGTAGCAAAAAAAGCGTAGCCAAATCACAAATCAGTGGCCACCCTCATGAAAGTGTGACCATTGACCACTTTTGGCCATACTTTAAAAGCGTGGCAAGAAAAAAGTGTCCCGATAAGCCTTTTTTCCTGTAGTGCATAGATAAGGTAATGGTCACGATTTTACAAAAGGATGACTATAGAGTGACCATAGAGTAAACTATGGTCACAGTTTTAAAGTAGGGTGACCATATATAAGCTATGGATAAGGCTATGGTCACGATTTTAGAGTAGGGTGACCATATCACCCTATAGATAAGCTATGTTCGCAGTTAAAAATCGTGACCATAGATAAGACTATAGTCATGGTTTTACAAAACGGTGACCATAGAGTAAGCTATGGTCACGATTTTAAAGTAAGGTGACCATAGATATTTATGATTACGTTAAAACCATAACCATAGACTAGATTATGATCACGGTATAAAATAGGGGTGACCATAGAGTAAGTTATGGTCACAGTTTTACAAAAGGGTTACCATAAATAAGCTATGGTCATATTAAAACTATAACTATAAATTAAGCTATAATCACAGTTTTATAAAAAGGTGACTATAGAATAAGTTATGGTCATAGTTTTTACGTATGATTATAGAGTAACTTATGGTCATCATGCAAAAAATATGGTTTAAAGTGGCAGAATTTGAACACAGCAACCGTGACTATAGAAACTATGACCATAAATCTACGGCCACGTCAAAATAGATCATTGTGAAAAAATTGTGATCATAGACTTATATGATCATTTTTTTTACTAGTTGTAGTCACAGTTCTTTATCGTAATAATAGAGTTTTTTTTTAAGTGTACTTTGTCGATGGAGTTACTATATAAAATATGAGTTGTTATTATTGAACCAAACTTTC
>NC_029774.3:19706551-19716387 GCF_000817695.3 Arachis duranensis | reverse complement strand
AATAAGTGTTATTATGCTTTTACTTGATGATATTTGACAATAGTTATCTGAATTTTATAAATATACAGATTTTATGAGTTAAAGTAAATACTTTTTTATACTGTGATTTTTACTATTAGTTAGTATAAGTATATAACTTTTTAAAATACGAGTGTGGTAATAGAAAATTTATATCACATGTGTTAAGTAAGTATTTTAGTAACTTTAAGACAAAGTTAATTAAATAAAATGTGACATTAATAATCATAAAAAATATAAGATAACATTTTTCTAAAACTTAACCTAAATTCAAAAACTAAATCAAACAATTTAAATTTAAAATAATAACAAAACCAATACATTCTATGAAAAGAATATCTTGATCATAAAACCCAATAAGGTTACAATTTCATGAGTGGTGAACGATCTTGCCTCTACGCTTCGCTATTTCCTATATATTACCGGATCAGTATTATAAACGTGGTAAATACACTTAATAAGGTCAAAGAAAGTGATCATAAATAATTGATTACTTTATAATAATTAATTAATACAATTATTGCATGTGCGCAAATTATATACTGCAAAGTGACGCAGTATGGCCAACGATGTATAATTTAATGACATTTTTTTTTCATCTTCACTTAAAAATTTTAAATTTGAAAAAACATTTTAACTTGGAAAAAAAAAAGGTGACGCAGTATGAACGCGCCAGATCCGTAAGCACGTTTCGTCATCGGTATCAGCTCATCACTTTTCACTTTATAGCGAGAGTAATGAGTCCTGATTAAGGATTAATTATGAACAAACTAGAACCGAAGAAAGCACCATTTTTATATATCGGCGTTCATTGTTCCCTTGCCCGTTCAATGAATACCCCCACAAACGCAATAGTGGGAGTATTATTATGTATAATTAATAATTAATAAAGGAAGATAAGGCTCACGTGCAAATTAGAGACAGCTAGTGTGAAGTTTCTTCTTTCCGATTACTTTGAGCCCTTGCATTGACACAAGTTAAAAAGAAGCAACTACGTACGTACTGAGCATCTATAATTGGGTCAAACTTTTCTTAAGTTGCCAAATTTGATAAAATAATCAAATAAAAAATTAATCACTCTTAAAATAAAATAATAACTTTATATATAATAAAAATTATAAATTTAAATAGTAATTAATTTATTATTTTATTAATTTTTTTCATTCTCATTTTATTTAATTTTTTTTACTTCTCTCGCTAAACTTTTGTAGAGTGAGGATAGATGAATTATTTTAAATTATCTTTTTTGAACTTCTAATTTTTTTCCTATTTTTTAATTTAGTTAATTATGAAATTATCTAATTTTTATATTGTTTTTCTTAGAAATCATAAATTTAGGGATTGATTTATGTTTCTAATCAATGAATACAGATTTATAAGTTAGAATAAACTAAAAAAATAGTTACCATAAATTAGAGCATATATAGCCTACCAAACAATTACTTGCTTAGCTTGTGTGCCCTAAGAAATTCTCATTCTTCATCGTTAGTAGAGCATCTTTAATGAAAAATTTTTAAAGTATGATTTTTGATATTTTTAAAAAATAAATTAATTTAAAATTAAAATCTACATTAAAATTAATTAATAATTAAAATAAAATCAGTATCACTTTAGAGATATGGTATTATTTTAATAAAAAATTAATAAAAGTTTGTTATTTATATAATTATAGAGGAGTGCTACACATACAAGTCTTTTTGACTTACAAGTCTTACAAGTTGCTAGGCCTTTTAATGCGTTATTCAACCGTTTCCTGTTTTCAAAGCGGTACACTCAAAACGGTTCTTCTTCTTCTTCCTCTTCCTCTTCCTCTTCCTCCTCTTCTTCTTCTTCTTCGTTTTTTTTCGATTTTCCTGTTTTCAAAGCGCTACACTCAAAACGGTTCTTCTTCCTCTTCCTCTTCCTCTTCCTCTTCCTCTTCCTCTTCGTTTTTTTTCGATTTTCATGGTTTCTGAAATTAAGCTTTGAAATCGGTTTAAAGAAGAAGAAGCAGCAGAAGATGAGGAGAAAGAGAAAGAATTCTGAATTATGCAACGAATTTTGGGTGTATTTCTTAAATCTTTTGGGTGTATTTTCGTAATCCTTTTGAAGATAATGGAACTTCATAAATACACCCAAATGATTACAGAAATACACCCAAATGATTACAGAAATACACCCAAAACGATTATAGGAATACACTCAAATGATTACAGAAATACACCCAAAAGATTACAAAACTACACCCAAAGAATTTAAGAAATACACCAAAAATTCGTTGAAGTACATCTTATGCATAATTCAGAACTCTTTCTCTTTCTCCTCCTCATCTTCTGCTGCTTCTTCTTCTTCAAAAATGATTTCACCATGAAAAATCGAAAAAAACGAGAAAACAGAGAGAAAAGAACGTAAATGAAGAAGAAGAAGAAGAAGAGGAAGACGAGGAAGAAGAACGTGCAGAAACGAAAGAGAAGAAGAAGAAGAGTAAGAGGAAGAAGAACGTGCAGCAAGAAGAAGAAGAAGAAGAAGGAGAAAGAGAAGGCAAAAAATGAAAGAAAAGAAGAAGGAGAAGACGAAGAGGAAGAAGAATGGTTCGAAGCGCGTTTTGAGTTAATTTTAATTGAACTTGTAAGGTTTACAAGCTTTAATCGCTTGTATGCGAAGAATAACTCATAATTATATTGACAAAATAATTAAAAATAGCATAAAATTATAATTGAATTAAGACTAAGCGCTTGTTTAATCTGGGTGAATTTAAAAAAAAAATTTAAGTTATTTTTTTTAAAATATCTTATGAAAAAGTAAAAATAATTCTATATTTGGGTATCTCATGTAAAAAGATCTTTTTATTTATCAATTATATTTGAGTCTAACAATATAAAAGTACTTTTTTGTTTATTTAATACACAAAAAATATCTTTTTTAAGGAAAAAAATCTTTTAAAAAAAGATGTAAATTATAGTTTCTCAAAAAAAAAATTTTTATTTTTCTAGTACTTTTACTTTTACTCCTAAAAATTTGTCAAACATGCTAAAAATAAAAAAATATTTTTTTATCAAAATAATAGCACCCAAACAAACTCTAAGTAACAGAAAAACAAATTTTATTTTAAATTTTAAATCACTATTTATATCAAATGGTCCCACAAAATATTTGTGTATCATTTTTGTAGAAGCCAAAATAAAATTAAAATTAAAACTAGCATTAAAGTCATTAATTTAATTAATCTAATTAGGAGGGCCATTATATTTGAGTAATCAAGCTATGACTATAGTCAAGAATAATTTAACCATAGTCACATTATATTGAAAAAAGTACGGGTAAACATTTATTAGAGAGTTTAAGACATTTATTGAAGTGAAATCTTAGCCTCTATTTTTTATCCATTATTTTTCAGCTTACAATTTCCTATTTTTTGGTATTCTGTGTTAGTTCTCAATTAACCATTTAATTTGAATAAATGAGATAGTAATAGATTCAATCAAATTGGTACTTGATTGAATTATTCCTTAAGAGAACGATCACACTACTTTATTCACTTTCTTAATGAAAAAACATAAGGATTGATTTTATAAAAAGATAAAAGGGGACCTAACATAAATTTCGAGAAAACTTTTACATACATTGCGGTCAAATTTGTTAGTAACGTTGATTTTTGACTAATTAAAAGTTTCTTTGGTAAAATATACTTTTTATCAATTAATTTCATTCAATTTTGTTGTTAATATTTTTATTCATTTAATTTTGTCCCAAAACGTTTTGTATTAAAATTATTTTCGAAAATTTTTTTATTTTATCTCTAAAGTTTTATATAGAATTAACATTTAGAGATAATTTTGACAAAAATAAAAAATATTAAAAATAAAATTAAATGTTAGAGATATTTTTTAAAACTATCACAAATGTTAAGAACAATACAAAAAGCATATTTTACGTTTTTCTTTTTTTGGTAATTAAGGAGTTTTTAGAAGTCGATAATTTTATTACTTTGTTACCATTAAAAGAGATTTAGTTTTGATATATTGATAATGTAAAAGTATTTTACACAAAATATTTAATTTTGTATTATGACATTAATAAAATTTTTTAATTTATTATTTAAAAATTTATTTAAACGCATAACTTTAATGGATGACCTATTAAACTTTTTAAATTATGAATATACTAAAATTAAACTCTTAAATCAAAAGTTAAAACTATGTAAATAGAAAATTTGAACCAGAACAATAAATATTTGAAGTTTTCATGTATTTTTATTATCTTCAAATTAATTAATAGTAGTAGCTTGCAAATCCATATTCTTGGTAAACATCTTTTGGAAAATAATAATGAAAATACTATATAAACCTCATTTAGGTGTTTATATGTTTGGTACCCATCCACAATTTTACTTACACATATTTATCTAGAGGAGAAAATTAAATTGAATGATGTGTAAAAGCATATATGCTAGTTTAATAGAACTATATATGTTAATTTATAGCCATAGAAAGAGAACGGAAGACAGACAACTAAGAGGGTTCCATGATGCTGCTAAGCGTCTTATGATTCAAGATCTTGTTTTGACATTTATTAGTAAATTATTATATATAATAAAGACAATTGTCATATTATTATAATAACAATTATGAACAAGGGAGTAGGGACCTTAAGTTTTACTAATAAACACTTATTATGTTCATATTTTATAGGCTAGATTACATGGGAGATGCCAGCATTGACAAGTTATTAAAGTACTCAATGAAGAAAAAAATATATAATTAAGAGCTTATGGATTATCCATTTATGATCTTGAATTCTTGATTAACGAGTAACGACTTATTCTGAACATGTGACTCATAGGAATATATTCACCTTCATATTAATATTCTCAACAAGATATATGTATATATTTTTTTTGAAAAGCACAGTGTTGAAAGGGACAAAAGGAGCTTATATTATATTATAGTATAGGCTAGGAAACCATAATATATAGCAGATATTAGAAGTCTACAAGCCGAAGTCTCATGGACTCTTCATACGCGTCTTAAACCACCCGTGTTTTGAAATCAAAATTGACTCTTCAGACATTATTAATTAATCAGTTTCTTAAATAAATTTCTAGTTAATGAAGGTACATGGCGATGCAACATTATAAACATGTGGTCAAATATGAGTATGTTTATGCTAAACTGAAGCTTATTATTATATAATATAAGATGGAAAGAAAAAGAATTAGATTGTTTTGTGCATCTTAAAGCCATTACAGACCTATTTTGATTAATTATATAACAAAGAACATTTAGCAGCGAAGACCATTCTTTAATCTATATTTTTATTTAATTTAGGTGGCAAATATTGAGAAAATGGTGTTTTTCTTTTGTTTTATATTTATGACTTTGCTTTGTGCTGCTATCAATCAACTTCCCAAATTAAGGATTTTAATGTATAGATATTTTTAATTTTTATATGAAAAAGTATGAACAGATAATGAAAATACTAAATAATGTGAACGATGAATATATCGGATGTTCAATTTTTTAGGTGTGCGAAGGATTATCATAATATTAAGATTAAAATAAATAATTTAAAATGTAGTATATTTTTATTTTATTGGGCCAATTTTATAATTCTTTATTTACATAAATTGTTCTAATCCCGATCTTAATCCCATCTAATTCCAAGTAGTAAATGTTCGGTCTTAATTATGTGTCATAGAATAAGAAATTATTAGAAACGTTATAAAAATAAAATTTCACAAGGATATAAAATCACTAAATTTTACAATATTCTTTAATCTATATTTTGTAAATAAAAGTGATTTTAAAATTTAAAAGTATAAGATAACAAAGAAAAAAATATATGATATATATTATTTAATTTATTATTTTTAATGTATATTTTATATTTTAATATTTATTTTATATGAATAAATACATTGATATTTTTTTATATACACGTAATATAATTATATGTAAAATTCATCAGATTTAAATTTTTGGAATAACTAATTTAATAATAATAATTATCGTAAATATTTTCGTGAATAAAAGTCTATGGACCATATAAAATGTTTAATTTAATTTGCAGAGATAATTTGTCACTGATTAGATCATATATCCACATATATAATTGTAAACTTTAATTGAACTTTTTTTTTTGGCACACATGAATAAAGCTGATAATAGAGCAAAACTTTTCTAAATAGTAGATCAATAATTACAACCTCAGCTTTCTTTTTCCCTCTTCCACTCCTCTCTCTCTTATTTATGTTCTAAGAATACTCTTAATTCATTCACTAATAAACTAGCCCAAGTTTCAAAACCCTTGTTATTCAATTAAGAAAAACCATTATTCAAAACATTTTAAGTAGCAGCTGCAATAAAAGTAAAATTCACGTATAATTATTTTTATATAAAATTAATAATTAAAAAATTAGATTTATTTAATAATTTTTAATTATTAATTTTATATAAAAACAAGCATACGTGAATTTTACCTTTTAATTACTGTTAACAATAGAAGATGAAAATCCCAACATTATATTAGATTTTATTCAATGGAATAAGCTAAGATGTTGATCATACAAATGAGTAGTACTTGGAGTGCTCCAAGGATCTGACCCACACAGCGTTGTAAAGTATTCAGATGATGGAGGCATAAAAGGAATGTGGGACACGTCATCAGATTCAGACACACATGGCTGGGTCCAAAAACTTTCCATCATTGTTGGTTCAATCAAGAAGCTCCCAAACTCTTTCTCCAGATCAAACAAACTTGACGTACTGTTGTTGGATGATAATTCCAACTCTTCATTTTCATTGGCCACTGAGATTTCACAAGGATCAAACACATTGCTAGTACTACTAGGCACTGTTACTACTGTTTCTTGTTCATGCAAGATTTCAGCAAGATATGGTTCTGTCCAGAAACTTCCATCCAGAAAAGCGAAATCGTCGTCTTCAAGAACCAGATTGTTCTTATTATTATTATTATTATTGTGACTTTGATCCCAGGAAGTTCTGGAGGAAAATTCACTTGAAGATGACAATGGTGATAATGGTGAAGTAGTAGTAGTGTTGCTCTCTGCTGAGATCTGAGTAGTTTCTTTGGGTTTGGATTCTTCTTCATTGGTTTGGAAGCGCTTCTTGAGTGTGGTGTGCCAATGGTTCTTGATTTCGTTATCAGTTCTTCCAGGTAGTTCCGCAGCAATGGCAGACCATCTGCAAGTAACGGAACCATGAATCTTGATCAAATTCATGTTCTACTAATTTTGAATCCATTAATTTAAGTGGAATGTCACAAAGACACCATTAATTACCTATTTCCAAGTTTAGAATGCAATTTGATTATGCAAGCTTCTTCCTCTTGAGTGAAGTTCCCTCTTTTGAGATTAGGCCTTAGGTAATTCATCCACCTCAATCTACAACTTTTCCCACACCTAGCCAGTCCTGAAAATTTTTAATTCAAAACAAAATCCTATTAATTATTAATTAATTACGTCAATTTCTCACTAATCACCAGAAAAAGTACAAGTTAAGTTACCTGCAAACTTAGGCAATTGGCGCCAATTCCAGCTACCATACCTAGTAACATAGGCAATTAACTTCCTATCTTCCTCAGGAGTCCAAGTACCTTTCCTCAATCCACTCTTGTCACAAGAAGGTGTTCTAACCATCTTCCCTTCAAATTCAATTCAACCAAGTAATTATTAACAACAACACACTAAGATAGCAACCTTAGTGAGTAGTGTTTAGTTTTTAGTTTGTATTTGAATCTTGTAGTTCTAATTGGGGTGTGAGAGAGTTAGAGAGGAACACAAAACAAGAGCAATTGATGAGTGTGGGTTTCGATTTGGTCTCTGGCTGCCACTTATATATATGCATGACGCGTCACGACCAAAACGTGTTACATGCTTTATGATATTTATTTATTTCTTTATTTTACTACACTGATTTTAATAATTAAAAGATTCCTTTGACTTCCAAATAAGGGGGGTCTTTCTCAATTAGATAGCTATGTTATGTTATGGGGTTATGTTGTGTGCTTTCATCACACTAAAACCAGTCAAATATACATCATATAATGTTTTCTTTCACTATCAAGAGTGGAAACGGTTGAACTTCTTTTCATTATTTATTTATTTATTTATCATTCAACCTGCTAGTTATCTTCCTGGAAGATAACAGGAAATTAGACTAGCCCCTGTTTGGGTTTTGGTAAATAAGCACGTGTAGCAATTCGTGTACACGGACACATTTTTACTATCTTAAATTAATTATTGTGATCAAGCATTATTTTTAAAAAAAAAAAATTACGGTCAACCCATTTCCACAGATGATTTTGCTATTCTGAATTGTTGTTGTTGTTGTTATTGATTTTCAATTTTTGAAATACTTGAAATAATTCTTTGAATTCGCTTTTTCCTCTTGGTTCCCATTACAAAATGACTATACTAAGTGTTTGGAAATGCTTAAGAATTAAATTTATTATTTTGACAATTATTATTTTTATAATCACTTTTCAAAATAATCAATAATGTCACAATTAATTTATGTTTGTATAGTTTTGATGAAAACTGGTTTTAAGATAATTTATTGTGTTTAAAATATATGAAAAGGTAATCTTTTAGTGAGATAATTACAAAATAATATGAAATTATTGTTTATATTATATGATATTTAATACTTGAGTTCAAATTAGTAAAATCATTACAATTCAGAAAATATAAGTTGTTGAATATAACCATAAGCTTTAAAATATTACTTTTATTTATAAGATGATTTTTAGCTTAAATTATTAATTTCAATTATAACCTATTTCCAAATTTTATCTGAATATAATTATTGTTTTACAAAATACTTTTTTTTATTCATTGTTTTTTTCTTCCTGAATTCCAAATATATTGTAGAGAAATATTAGAAGCCTATTAAAATTTATTATTTTTTGTTATTAGTTAGTTATTAATATTTAAAAATATGGAATAAAATATATTGTTAGATTACTAGACTAAAAAAATTAGACTAAATAAATTGAGTAGTAGGGGTCAGTAAATTTTGTGATTTATAGCCATCAATTAGTTATCATTGGTGTTTTTAATGGTGTGAGATTTCATCTAATAGTGTGAGATTACTTACTTTTTTTGCTGGTTAAGTGCTGGCCAAATTTTAATAAATTTAATTATTTTTTAAATTGTATATTGTATAAATATAATTGTTCATTTTATAATGTATAACTATTTGTTACTTTTGATTCTAAAAAAATTCAAGTTTTAACTCCTATGCTACCTTTGGAAGGCTATACTTTATACTAACTTTTTCAACATCAAAAATTCTAGTAATGATTTTTTAGATGCTAATGAGTCAAATGATGATTTTTAATAAATTTTTAGAAATCGTTTATTGTTCCATTTTAAATTCATAAGTTTATAAAAATGTAGATTTTATGGAATTTAAAGTAAAACACAAAAGTTGAATTTTTATTCTTATTCGTTTTAATTTTTTTATATTTTATTCAAACTCAAACGGAGATAAGTTAAATGTTAATAATCTGTAATTTAAAAGTAGTAAATATTAATAATCTGTCCAGATAGTAAATCGAACCAAACTAATTCGATTTACTATATATATATGTGTTGTGTAATAGTAAATCGGTTAATTCGAATAATGTTGATTCGATTTAGTACTATCAAGGCTAGTTCGAATTCAATAAATTCAACTTATATAGAATTTTAGTGCACCATATAATTCGAATTCAGTGAATTCAATTTATATAGAGTTATGCACAAGGACATACACGTAACTTTTTTATTTGGGACTTTTATGTAATTTTGTAATGGGTTTGGTTTATCAACGTATTTT
>NC_029774.3:19704389-19705315 GCF_000817695.3 Arachis duranensis | reverse complement strand
TTTTTTATTTTATAAATTATTATTTTATCAATTATCAATTATATTTATTAACAATCAAATACAAAAATAACAACCAATTATATCCTCCATTCATCCTAATAATTCCAATTGATTAAAAAATTAACTTTAATCTCGTTACGTTCGTCCATGGCTTTCAAATCGTGTTTCCTTGAAATTCAATCGATTGGTTTACACTATATCACAAAACAATCGATTGAAAGTTGTAAGGTAGAATGGTAAAAAGCTTATACCAATCGATTGTTTATACTTTCCAATCGAATGAATGCCTCAAAATAATTAATCGATTGTTTATACTTTCCAATCGAATGAATGTCTCAAAACAATCGATTGTTGTTGTTACTCAATCGATTGAATTCACGAAAACAACATGGATTTGCCAAATACAATCGATTGGAAAGTGATGGCATTGAAATTTTAGCCAAATTCAATCGATTGATAATGTAATCCAATCGATTGGAAGGTGATGAAGTTGAATGTTTTGCCAATTTCAATCGATTGGTAATGGTACATAAAATTTATAAAACGTCAATGATATTTTCTTTTAAATTAATTTATAAAAATTTTTTAGATTTGTATCTTATGAAAAGTAAAAAAAAAAAATTATAGTAGAGTAAAACTTAGCTGAAATCAAATAACATAGTGTAACACACATCTTTGATCAATATTAAAAAAAAAATTAGCCTAATTATGTACATAAAATCCTAAAAAATATAGTTCTATCTTTTTTAATTAAGTTAGCTTTAAAATACCAATAATGCTTTTTCATGTGCTGCTTTTAATCTAAAATCCTAGAAAAAAATTGATTTAAAATATTATAATGTTATTATATTGGCACAACACTTTATTTTTGTATGATAAATAGTACATTTTTATATAAAGTATTTAAAGTATATAAAAATGTACTC
>NC_029774.3:19701544-19704338 GCF_000817695.3 Arachis duranensis | reverse complement strand
TATTTAAAAGTCATTAAATTTTTATATGTTATTAAAATTTAATAAATACAAGTACATTTTTATATGTTATTTTTAATTCAATGTACTAATAGGAGTTAAAATTAATTTATATTTAATAATTTTATACTAAAATTAATTTACTATAATTTTGTTTTATACTTCTTTTAGTATATTTTTTTATATTATATAGTATTTTTTCTAGTATCTTATTGTACAATGTGTAATTCGAATTACCATTTGATTCGAAATGTGAGTAATTCGAATCAATTTGATTCGAACTTCCTCCTACTCACGTGTTCCTACTAATTCGAATTGATATTCGAATTATGCTTTTATAATTCGTTCTAAGTTGATTCGAATTACTTGTATGCAATGGTTGGGAATAATTGGAGCTGTATTGATTCGAATTATTAAGGAATGTAATTCGAATAAAGTTGTTTCGAATTATATTAAAGTGTGCTTTGGTGAATTCTTGTATCAGATTCTTTTTTGGCTTATATGCGTAATAAACTTTTCTCCTTGGCTTAAATACGTTTTTTACCCTCAGTTTTATATTAACTCTAAATATATTAAAAGAATTTACTCAATATATTCTAACATTTAACTAATTGCAAACACTTATCCCAAAACATATTTACAAAAATTAGAGCACTGGTTACTAATATTTTAACAAAACTAAATTTGTGCATAACACAAATAAATAAATTAAGCATACTTACTACTTGATACGCTGCTATCTTATTAATATCATATACTTTTTGTATTTTTTACTCTGCCTTACTTGAATAAAAGCAAAAAGTACTATTGATCGGCAAAATTAATTTTATAAATTACCAATCTATAAATTAATTTTATGTACCATTACCAATCGATTGAAATTGGCAAAACATTCAACTTCATCACCTTCCAATCGATTGGATTATATTACCAATCGATTGAATTTGGCTAAAACTTTAATGTCATCACTTTCCAATCGATTGTATTTGGCAAATCCATGTTGTTTTCGTGAATTCAATCGATTGTTTTGAGGCATTCATTCGATTGAAAAGTATAAACAATCGATTGGTATAAGTTTTTTACCATTCTACCTTACAACTTTCAATCGATTGTTTGTGATATAGTGTAAACCAATCGATTGAGTTATCATTCAATCGATTGTTTTGAAAAACCAATTGAATTTCAAGGAAACACGATTTGGAAGCCATGGACGAACGTAACGAGATCAAAGTTAATTTTTTAATCAATTGGAATTATTAGGATGGATGGAGAATATAATTGGTTATTATTTTTGTATTTGATTGTTAATAAATATAATAGATAATTGATAAAATAATAATTTATAAAATAAAAAACTATTTTTATAATTAAATAAAATATATGGAGTTGATTTGTAATTAAAATTAGTTCAAAGACTATGTAGCAATTAATAAAAAAACTCTAAAAACATGTTTTTTTCTTGGACCACTAAGTGGTCCAAAAATTCCTGGACCACCAAATCCTGTGCCGTGTAACATATACCTAACAGCTAAAATGCTAAATACGTGCTTAAACTACTTTCATGTTATTTAACCCAGTGCCAAATTCAATCATCGGATGAAGCCTCTTTCTCGTGTTGAACACACCATTTCCATTTCAACCAATATGAAAAAACATGGATAACCAACTAAGGATGCACACTACAAAAAAATGGGTGGACATCATCGTATTTATCGATAAATTTATTAAAAAAAATTATCAATAATTTATTTACTGTCAGATTTATTATTAAAATAAATTCAACGATATAAATCTCGCAGATAATTATTTATCAACAAATTTTTTATCTGTCGTTAATTATCTTTAAAATTTTTTTGTCAAAAACTTTTATCGTCGAATTTATTTCCGATAAATCCAACAGTAATATGTTATTTAATAATAAAGGGTAAGTATTGTTTTGGTCTTTAATGTTGAGTATCAGAATCGAAACTGGTGTAATTTTTTATTTAGAATCGTCCTTAATGTTGCATTTAATTTTAAAATCGTCTTTTCTAATGAAATTTTTTTCTAAATGACAAAAATACTCTTTTTTCCACCATTTCATTCTTCTTGTTCTTCTTCTTCTAGAAGAACAAATTCTTCTTCCATTAACAAGACTCAAAATTTCAAATTTTTAAATACAATTAACAAAATTCAATTACAAGAATTAAAAATACTCAAATTCATCTTCAATTACAAAAATAAAAAATCTATAAATTTAGAGAAATAAGAAACAAGAACAAGAACAAGAAATAAGAACATATTAGGAAAATTCAGAACAAGAACAAAACCAACAATAAGAACAAAAACAGAAATTCAGAAATCTACAAAAAAGCAACAGAAATTTAGAAATCCAGAAATAAGAACAAGAACAAAACCAACAATAAAAATTAAGGAATTAGGGATTATGATGATCAGATTCAACAACACCAACAACTAAAACATTATTTAAATCCAAAAATAACAAGATCAAATTCAACAACTAAAACAACACACAACAACGATGAAATCAGAAAATAACAAATCAAAATTAGATTAGAAATAGAAACAGATGCATACCCAGAAGAAATAAAAGCAAAAGCTCAAGCAAAAATAGAAAGCAGAGGCAGAATCAAGAAGCAAAAGACGAAGTAGAAACAGAGACCGAAGCAAGAAGCAGAAGCGGCAAGGTACAGTAGCGAGGTGCAGCGGCGAGGAGCAGTGGCGAGAACGCGGTGGTGAGGAGCAGCGGTGCAGAAGCAGAAGCTCTCTCCCAGGCTCGCGACAGCGACAGCAGCTC
>NC_029774.3:19687928-19701098 GCF_000817695.3 Arachis duranensis | reverse complement strand
AAATTTGTCTTAAAGTATTTTTGGCACACTTATAAAAAAAATTAAAGCCAGTTAAGAATTTTTTATGTTCAATATAAGATAATTCATATATTATATTTTATTACTCTTAATGGCCTATATAGTTGACTTAGTAAATTTAATCCAAATTAAAATTTTATCCACTACTAGCCAAATCAACATATAAATTTGTTCATTTTTTTCTCAAGCATTAAGATTTCGAAAGTATCAAAAATGGGTACCAAAAATAAACTATAAAACTTATAGAGAATGTTCACTCTATCAATGTTTGGTATTATCGTACTCTGTAAATTAAGATATGAACAATTGAATATTAGTTATAGGCATAATCTATCGAGAAAATGAACAAAGAATAAGCACAAAATTATAGGGAAAGTAAAAGTGAAGATAATTAATGTGTGATTGAATTTTAAGTTTCAATAAACCAATAAGAATGTATTTTTTTACAGAGACAAGACACTAAGACAAGGATACTGAGATACAAAATTGTGTTTGACAGATGAGACATAAACAGAGACATTGTATACAGAGACATTGAATTAGTGTATTTTTTGTCTATCCTGACAGAAAGAACAGAGAGACACTAACAAGAGACACAACTTATTTTTTATTTTTTTTATTATTCTTGTTAATTTTTTATAATTATATTTTTTATTATTATATTTTTCTTCTCAAATTTTTTGAATGAAAAAAATGAGAATAAAATATATTTTCATAATTTATTTTATTTTATCACCAAATAGAATACAAAATACTAAATTATGTGTCTCTGTCCTTTATGTCTTGTTCTTAGTGTCTTGTCTTTTCCTGTTCTCAAAAATAGACGCAACCTAAGAGAAGACTTATGAAAATAACAACAAAAACAATCATCAATCATAAAATAAGTTAAAAACAAGTAATTGATTTTTACTTGCCACCACCAGCCTTGCTAACCTAATTGTTTTGAAGAGCAGAGGTTTGAAGCCGCTCGACCAACAACGTAAAGGAAGGGGGCGCGAAAGCCTACTTTAGAGAAAGGCTAACGACGCGCATCCGTTTTCTTGCTGGGAGAGAGAGGAAAGCCTGGAACTGAGGAAATTCGGGGGAAACATGGAATCGGTCGCTATACTGGGGGTGAGACATGACCGCGACTTAAGATTCAAGTACCGTTGAAAAGACTAAAGGAACGGGGGGAATTACTACCTGTAATAAGTTAAAATTCAAACATGTTAAAAATAATTTGAAAACTAATTAAAAATTCTTTAAAATAAGTACAGAATAATATTCCACATAAATAAACACTCACAACTACAATAGATTTGTTATTTGGGTGCTCTTTCTTATATTGTTCTCTGAACTCAAACTTACAAAATGAAAACGTAACAAAAAATCTCAACCAAGAATAAAAAACAAACTAAAAATCATAACGAGAGTTAGATACAACTCAATAATAACTACTTACGTCAAATAAAACAAATTATCTAAATCTACGTCAAAAATTAAAATTAAAATACTAAAAAACTTCCATATCAAAAATTTATGGAATAAAAACAGAAAAAGCCCAATGAAAAGTGAAGTCAATGAACTCATTCACTCTATAAAAGCTGAACCAAGAACATAATGATGGAGGAATCACGAAAAGAGAAAGTAGTGGATGGCGATGTGACAGAAACTAAGTACGACTGGCAGCGAGAATGTGAGGTGGCAAGAACGTCTGTACCACGGACCACAGTCACTGAAGAAGGAGCGAGATAGGGTTATTGTCCAAAAAAGGGGTTAGGTTTTTTTATTTATGATGAAGTAAAAATAAGGAAGGAATAGGAAGAGAGCTGAGGGCAACTTACCTGCTGAGGGCAACTTACCTGGATGAGGGAGGAGAAATGCAGGTGGGAGAATAAGGGAGCAACGACAATGGCAGCATCGGCGGAAGCGACAAAAATGGCGGCGACAGAGCAACTAACGTGTCGCAAGGAGTACCTAGCCGAGTTCACGCAGTCTTTGGACGTAGTTGGTGGTGGCCGACACTGGCGGAGGGGCTACCAGATGTGGTTTGGGGAGAGAGAGCGGTTGAGAGAGAGAAGAGAAGGGAAGGTTAGAGAGAAAGAGAGAGAGAGAGAGAGAGAGACTATTTCGAAAATAAAGGGAGAGAGGGTTCACGGTTCGAATTTAGGGCAAGATTACTGATAGATTTACTGGCAAAAGTAGTTCGACGGTAACGCTTTAAAAGTGACCAAAGCATAGTTATACTAATCAAGAATTACCGGTGGATAAATCCGACAGTAATTTCGGCGCCATTTTTTTGTTTTTCCTCCAATTATTTCCAACGAATTTACCATCGAAAAATCAAATTTAATGGTAATCTTTTTATTCGACGAATTTATTGACAAATCCGTCAATAAATTTGCTGATAAATTTGCGACTAACTTTCAACGTTATATCTGATAGTATTCACCATTTTTCTTGTAGTGGTAGCTAACTACACTCAACTAATCATAAACCTGATTTCAAAAATTAAAAAAGAAAGTACAACATGATTTTAGAATTCATAAAAATTATTTTTTCACTCTTAAAAAATACATTCCTTACTATTCGAACTAACCCATAATGCTCCAGGATCGCGATCTTCTTCTCTTCCATTGCAGCGACATCACCTCCCCCTCACTCTCCATGTCGTTGGCCCTTCCTGCTTCTTTGCCAATCGTCACATCACTGCCCACTTATGCCTCCTCTTCCAAACGCTTCTCACCGGCGACATCTCCTTGTCCAAGAACAGCGCGATTGCGATTCCCCTCTCCTCCGGTACTGCAACGTCGCCTCCACTCACTCTCTACGCCACCGGCCCCTCCAGGTCCGTCATCGGTTATTGCGATACCGCACACCTACGCTTCCTTCCAAACGATGCGGCCACTCTCTCCATCTTCTCATACAAGAATGGCCTCCGCTTCCATCTCCTCACGAAAGATCTTTTTTTTTATTTGGATGATTTTTTTTACTAGTTTTGAATTTTTTTGTTTTGAATATTTTTTTAATAGTTTTAGATGTTTTTTCTTATTCCTCGAATGTTATGTTTTCAATAATTTTAGATGTTTCATTTTGTTAGATTTTGAATTTTTTAAAATAATTTTGGATATCTCATTTTTCTCAGGTTTTGGATATTTTTTGTGACGTTTTAAATATTTTTTTATTAAGTTTTGGATATTCTTTTTACAATGGCAATTTTTTTCTTTTCTTGTAGGTTTTGGATGATTCTTTTTATTTGTTTTGAATTTTTTTCCAAAGTTCTGGATGTGTCTTTTTTATATTTTTTAATATTTTTATATATGTCTTTTTTTTAGATTTTGAATAATTTTTTAATTGTTCTAGACGTTTCTTTTTTTAGTTTATAGATATTCTTTTTTCAATATTTTTTATGTTTCGTTTTGTTAAATTTTAAATTTTTTAAAAGATCATTTAAATTCAGATTCTTTGTAAAGAAAAAATAAAAAAAATATTAGTTAGCGGCAATTGAGTGCCTCTTTATTGATTAGCTAATAGAATTGTTAACCAATTTGTCTTTCTTGTTTTCACCGCAAGAAGGTTTTCAGTAGTGTATTGGCTAGACTTAACTTTTTTCCATCGTGACAATACATATTGCGGTGGTTTTTAAAATTGTCTCCAAAATCTACTTAATTAATATATTAAAAACGATAATACTTAAAAAAAATAAGAATTTGTTTTATTTAATATTTATTAATTATCGCAATAATTAATAAATAAGATAAATTAATTATTTTTGACTAACTTTTTTTGTTATTGAATATTTTCAATTAAAAATTAATTTTTTTTCAAGTTCTTTTATTAATATACTATTTTTTTTTTAATTTTTAAGTTCTTTTTGTTAGGCGACATGTTGTTCTCCATCTTTAATTTTCCTTCTTAAATTGAGTAAAAATTAGTGAGAACAACTTTCTTTGAGAAAATTCATATTAGCTGATAACAATTATTTAATTTGAGAATTTTTACGGTTGTAGATATTATTATTATTGTAAAATAAATAAGGAAGCGAAATAAATATAGAATAGAGAAGTATAAATATGTTCTTATTTTATTATAATAATTTATTAATATTATATGTTGTAAGGTATGTATATATTTATAAAGTGAGAGAGAGAGATATGTATATTAAAGTGAGAGAGAAATATTACCCCGTAAAAAAAAGGAAAGAATTATTATTATTGTGTATTTTTATTCAGAGGTTTAATCCTCTATATGTGCACATGATGGCATCTTTTCAAACTACAATAAATGGAGTCATCCTTGATAAACTAAGCTTCATTGAAAATGGACATCCACATCAGATCTTATCACAACACTCCTCTTTGGATGACCATTTAAAATTATTGTCTCGTTAAAACCTTACTAAAGAAAAATTCAGTGAAAAAAAATCTTAGTAAAGGAAAAAGAGTACAATATCCTTTAGGGATGGGGACTGTCTCATTAAAAACCTTGTCAAGAAAAATCCAATGAGAAAAAAACCTGACCAAGAAAAAAAGAGTACAGTCTCCCCCTCTTGTTGACATCAGTTAATGTCTCGAAATCGGCTCATCCCAATCTCATGTGCCAATCTTTCAAATGAGGATTTTGGGAGTGACTTTGTAAATAAATCTGGTAGATTGTCACTTGAGCGGATTTGTTGGACATCAATTGTCCCTTGATTTTGAAGATCATGAGTGAAGAAGAATTTGGGAGAAATATGCTTTGTTCTATCACCTTGGATATATCCGCCTTTAAGTTGAGCAATACATGCTGTATTATCTTCAAATAGGACAGTTGGAGCTATCTTCTGATCAATCAGTCCACATGATGACAGAATATATTGGATCAAACTCCTCAGCCAAAAACACTCGCGACTAGCTTCATGTATTGCTAGTATTTCAGCATGATTAGAGGATGTTGCTGTAATTGTCTGTTTCATTGACCTCCATGATATAGCTGTACCACCATATGTGAATAGGTATCCTGTTTGAGATCTTCCTTTATGTGGATCAGACAAGTATCCAGCATCTGCATAGCCAACTAATTGTGACTTAGATCCATAGGGATAAAACAATCCCATATCAACCATTCCATAAAGATATCGAAAGATTTGTTTGACTCCACTTCAATATCTTCTGGTTGGAGAGGAACTATATCTTGCTAGTAAATTCACAGCAAATGATATATCGGGTTGTGTATTATTAGCAATATACATTAGCACTCCAATGGCACTAAGATATGGTACTTCAGGATTAAGGATATCTTCATTTTCTTCTTTAGGACGGAATTGATCCTTTTCCACATCTAAAGACCTTACGATCATTGGGGTACTTAATGGATGTGACTTATCCTTATAAATTCTCTTCAAGATCTTTTCTATGTAGGTCGCTTGATGAATAAAGATCCCATTTTTTGTATGCTCGATCCGCAGGCCGAAACAAAATTTAGTCTTTTCAAGATCTTTCATCTCAAACTCTTCTTTTAGAGTTTTTATAATTGTTGGAATCTCTTCAGGAGTTTTAATGATATTTAAATCATTAACGTACATAGCAATTATAATGAACCCAGATACAGATTTTTTTATGAAAACACATGGACAGATATCATCATTCTTGAATCCATTTTTGGCCAGATACTCAGTAAGACGATTATACCACATTCGTCCAGATTGCTTTAGACCATATAAAGATCTTTATAATTTTACTGAGTATAACCCTTGCGAATATTCATTGGATGGTTTAGATATCTTTAGTCCTTCAAAGACTTTCATATAGATATTCCGATCTAATGAGCCGTATAAATAGGTTGTTACCACATCTATTAAATGCATATGCAGTTTATGATATGCAGATAAATTGACCAAAAAAACGCAATGTTATCGCATCTACTACATGGGAATATGTTTCTTTATAATCTATATCGAGCCTCTGTGAAAAATCTTGTGCTACAAGTCGAGCTTTGTAGCGTACAACTTCATTTTTCTCATTTCGTTTTCTCACAAATACCCATCGATATCCAATAGGTTTTACATCTTCTGGTGTATGGACTACAGGTCCAAAGACTTCACGTTTTGCAAGTGAGTCTAATTCAGCCTTCATGGCTTCTTCCCATTTTGGTCAATCATTTCTATGTCGACATTCTTCGACTGATCCTGTCTCAAGATCCTTATTTTCATGCATGATGCTTAAAGCCTCATTATACGCAAATATTTCATTGACAATTGTCTTATTTCCATCTCACTTTTCTCCTGTAAAGACATAATTTATCGAGATCTCATCATTTTCAGAATTTTCAGGTACCTGAACGTCTTCTGGCGTTAAAATTATATCATAAATTTGGAGAACTACAGGTGTCTTTGCTATGTCTTTTCGAACAGGAATATTATTTACCTCTTTTCTCTTTCGAGAATTTTTGTCTTTGGAATCGACATGCCTGCCACGCTTCTGGCGTGTATTTGCTTCTGTGGCAATTTGTCCAACTAGGACATCAATTCGAATTGGGGCATTTTTTGCTGGTATATACGACTTGGTTATCCTCTTTGTATTGGAAAATGCATCAGGCAATTCATTTGCTATTCTTTGCAAATGTATAATCTTTTGAACTTCTAGTTCACATTTCCCTGATCGAGGATCTAAATACATCAAAGATGATGCATTCCAATTAAGTTCCTTTTCAGGAAGCTTATTCTCTCCTCCCTAATATTGGAATTTTGATTGATCAAAATGACAATTAGCAAATTAGGCTTTAAATACATCTCTTGTTTGTATCTCAAGATACATCACTATAGAGGGAGAATCATATCCAATATATATCCCCAATTTTCTTTGGGGTCCCATTTTGGTGCGATTAGGTGGTGCAATGGGAACATATATCGCACACCCGAATATTCTTAAATGGAAAATATTTGGCTGCTGACCAAAAGCTAATTGCATAGGAGAGAACTGATGGTAACTCGTTGGCCTCAAACGAATAAGTGTTGCGGCATGTAAAATAGTATACCCCCAGACCGAGGTTGGGAGATTAGTTCTCATAAGTAAGGGGTCTAGAAATTAATTGGAGGTGTTTAATAAGTGATTATGCTAACCCATTTTGTGTGTGAATATGAGCTACTGGATGTTCAACACTTATTTCATTAGCCATATAACAATAAGCATCAAAGGCTTGGGAAGTAAATTCACCAGCATTATCAAGACAAATTACTTTGATTGGATTTTCTGGAAATTGTGCTTTTAATCGAATAATTTGAGCTAGTAATCTCGCAAACGTCAGGTTGCGAGAAGACAATAAGCACACATGTGACCATCTCGAAGATGCGTCTATTAGGACTATAAAATATCTAAAAGATCAATATGGTGGATGAATAGCTCCACATATATCGCCTTGAATCCTTTCTAGGAATTCAGGGGACTCAAATCCAATCTTTACTGGTGATAGCCTTAAAATTAACTTCCCTTGAGAACATGCAGCATAACGAAATTCACTAGATTTAAGAATCTTCTGGTTCTTTAGTGAATGTCCATGGGAGTTTTCAAAAATTTTCCGCATCATGGTTGTTCCCGGATGACCGAATCAGTTGTGCCAAGTTAGGAATTCATTTGGCCTAGTAAACTTCTGGTTTATAGTGGCCTGTGATTCAATTGCACTAATCTTGATATAATATAACCCAGATGAAAGTGAGGACAACTTTTCTAATATAACCTTTTTATTTGAATCATGAGTGATGATACATAAGTACTCATGATTTTTCTCATTCATAGTCTCAATATGATATCCATTTCGGCGAATATCTTTAAAGCTCAACAAGTTTCTTAAAGACTTGGTAGATAATAGTGCATTATTTATTATAAATTTTGTTCCTCCAGAAAATAAAATTATAGCTCTTCTGGAGCCTTCAATCACATTGCTTGAGCCAATAATAGTATTAACATATTCTTCTGTTGGCACAAGATGGGTAAAATATATATCACTTTTGAGAATGGTGTGCGAACTTGCACTATCCACAAGGCATACATCTTCATTATATATCCTTGCCATTTTCTTCAAAGACAAATAATAAAATGAGTAGTAATACATGCACAGTCAAATTGAATTCTTGATTAGAATTATTTTTTTAAGAAAAACTGTACATAATGTCATATACTAAAATTTTATTATTATTATCATTATTATTATTATTATTATTATTATTTAAAACTGGACACATTTAATGATTTCAAAGCATAAACATTAATATTTCATTATTTATATACATCACATTTGAAACTTAAATACATGGAAAAAAAATAACAATAAGTTCTTTACATTATTTATTTATATAGATACTTAACAATCCGACATATTAAACTATTCCATCATTGATCAAATGACCAATATTTTTTTCAAAATCCTCAAAGAAATCAGATACATCATAATGAGTAGTGGAATTTTCAGCATCATTTGAAACAAAATTTGTTTCCTTTCCTTTGTCATCCTTTTTCAAAGATGCCTGGTAAAGATCGACTAGGTGCCTTAGGGTACGGTAGGTACGTGACCAATGGCCCTTTCCACCACAACGGAAACACTTATCCTCTGTTGATTTATTTTGCCCAATATTTCTTTCTTTCTCCCACTTCTGGTGAGATCCTCTCATTTGAACATAATTCCTTTTCCTTTCATAATTTTCTTGTTATTAAATCCTTACCATTTATCTCTTCTGAGGTAATGATTTGCCGCATTTACTTAAGAAAATGGGGCCGCGCCAGCTGGGCGCGCTTCGTGATTCTTTAAGAGCAACTCATTGTTGCGTTCAGCAACAAGAAGGCAAGAAATTAGCTTAAAATATTTTTTAAATCATTTTCTCGATACTGCTGCTGCAGGAGCACATTTGAGGCATGGAAGGTTGAGAAAGTTTTCTCTAACATATCATTATCAGTTATCTTTTTCCCACAAAATTTTATTTGTGAGGTGATTCGAAACATTGCGGAATTATATTAATTTATGGATTTAAAATCCTGTAGACGCAAGTGCGTCCATTCATATCGAGCTTGAGGAAGTATCACCGTTTTTTTATGATTGTACCTTTCTTCAAGGTCTTTCCAAAGATCTGCAGGATCTTTTAATGTGAGATATTCATTTTTCAATCATTCGTCAAGATGACGACGAAGAAAAATCATGGCTTTGCCTTTATCCTTCTGGGATGTATTATTTTTAGTCTTAATGGTATCTCCAAGATCCATTGTATCAAGATGGATTTCAGCATCTAGTATCCATGATAAATAGTTGTTTCCAGATATATCAAGAGCATTGAATTCAAGATGAGAGAGTTTTGACATAATGAAAATTTGTTACTTGAATCTTTCTAAAAATTTGATCAGAGCTAATAACGTGTTGTAAAATAAATAAGGAAGCGAAATAAATATAGAATAGAGAAATATAAATATGCTCTTATTTTACTATAATAATTTACTAATATTATATGTTGTAAAGTATGCATATATTTATAAAGTGAGAGAGAGATATGTATATTAAAATGAGAGAGAAATATTGCTCCTTAAAAAAAAGGAAAAAATTATTATTGTTGTGTATTTTTATTCAGAGGCTTAAACCTCTATTTATATGTACATATAATGATATTTTTTCAAATTACAATAAATAAAGTCATCCTTAATAAATTAAGTTTTATTGAAAATGAACATTCACATCAGATTTTATCACAATAATTATCTTTAATTTCTGATATAATATCGGTTATGTTAGCAGTTATTAGAAATCGTGGCAAATCCGTTTCCACACTTTAAAGGACGATAATCACCTAAATGCTAGTAATTTATTTTGCAGTGATTTAAAATGGTTGTAAATTCTTAAAAAAATCATCGCTAAATTTCGTGCTCGTTGTAGTGGTAAGTATTATTCAATTTACTATTTCTTTTCACTCATATAGTTTGGAGAGGCTTTTAAATTCTATATATGCTCATAATTTTTTTTTAATATTCATTGTTTTTATATTTGTATGTTTTCTTGCTCGCTGAAAACTTTTTATAAAAAGTGCTTATTTATTATATATATATATATAGAACACTTTTTTAATTGGCCTTATATGTTGACGTCATTTTTTTCTTTATATTTGATTCTTTATTTTATCAACCAAATGATATATTATGCAAATTCTTATATTTTAGTTTAATTAATTTTTCTTTTGTTGTTATTTTTTCTTTTTATGATTTACCATAAACATCTCTCTTTTCATATATAAGATTTTTTATTTTATAAACCAAAAGACATTATTAAATTTAATTATTGGCTTTAGTGGTTTTATAGAGAAAAAAAATCCTTTATTTTTTTATATTTTATCTCATATCATGCAAAAATAGAACAGAAAAAAGATAGAAGATTAACACAGCTATATATATATTGGTTCAACCTCCAACTGTAATAAAGTTTGTATTTAATCTATTAGAATATATTAAGATGAATTAGCTTTTATTAAAATTATTTAGCATATTTAAATATTTATTATATAATATTATGTTTTTATTATTTTAATTCTCTTAGCACTTATAAATACTTTTTTATATTGCATCATTCTACGTCATTTGAATAGACATAAATATTTTCACTATTATTCTCTCTTACTTTTCTAACATAGTATCAGATCTATAATATCCTCCTTGAAAATAATAGATTGTTTTTCTTCTGGTGAAATCACCATATTTTTTTGCACTTTTCTTTGTACCATTTTTCTTGTCTTTTGTCACTCTTTATATACTTTTTCACCTCACCGATTAGCCTATTTTCTCTGTCTTATGTCTTTCCAAGTCTAATGGTTAAACATCATTGTCATCCGCTACATACCTATTTGCATGGAGAAACCATATATTTTTTGTCACCTTCCGATAGTTCGTCATCCTCTAGCATTTTACCATCTCTTCGCAGGTTATCACTTTCCAACAGTTTTCGGGAAGTTCGCCATCTTTTCGACAGTTACGTCTGTGCTTTTCTTGCAGCAGCTTCGTCTGCATTTCCTTGCGGCATCTTCGTCTGTGCTTTCCTTGTGGCAGTTCCGTCTGCGCTTCTTTGTAGCAGTTCCGTCTACATTTCTTTGTGGCAGTTTCGTTTGCGCTTCCTTAGATTGTGACAGTTTTGTCTGCACTTCCTTCTGGCAATTCCTTCTGCACTTTCTTCCGGCAATTCTTTCTGCACTTCATTCCGGCAATTCCGTCTGTACCTGTTCTATCAATTTATGCAATTTTTTCTTTATTTCGTTATTTTAAACAAGTTTCAAACAAGTTGTTACTTGAGTTTGAGGGGGAATGTTCAAATATATTAAGATCAATTAGCTTTCATTAGAATTATTTAGTATATCTAAATATTTATTATAAAATATTATGTCTTTATTATTTTGATTCTCTTAGCACCCATATATACCCTTCTATATTGTATCATTTTACAAAATTTGAATAGACACAAACCTTTTTTCTACTATGCTATCTTACTTTTCTAACACAATCTACATAATAAATTATAGTAAAAATTTTACTATAATTAATAACTAATTACAACCACCAATTTCAATACATTAAAATCTAATTGATCAGCAACCTTTGAACTCAAACCATGTTGATATACCAAGAAAGTCAAACCAAATTTACCAAATAGTAGATTCTGACAGAGTAATGATTAACTCAAACAGTTAAAGCTTCAGTTAGATTCAGTTAAAGTCAGTTAGAGCTTGCTGTTATGAATGTCAGGCTGGACTTCAGTTAGTTAGGTTACATTAGTTAGCTAGTTAGTTACCTTGCATTGTCCTTGTATAAATAAGACTACACTGCACCTAATATAACTTGATGAAGCAGTAATCAATCATACAAGAATTCACTCAACTCTATGCTTCTCTCTTCTTTCTTTCCTCTTCTTTGCTCAGGTTTGGTACCTTTCATATTCAAACCAAATCCATCTATCAAACTAGTAGGAATCAAAGAATGAGTTTTATTAGACAAAGAAATATACATTTTGATAACACGGATTATACATATTTATAGTGAAAATTGAATAATCTTTTATGCCACAAATTAAAAGAAATTCTAATAATAGTAGGATGAAAAATAACATAAGCAATTACAACTATATTATTGATGAATATATGCTCCCTTAATATAAGCCTTCTAAAAGAATTATCTTGGTGAACAGACATTTTACATAATAATGATTAGCATGAAACTCAAATTACATTTTATTATTTCTAGCAAACTTCAACACGAGAAATGCACATATCTAACTCATTACTCGCATGCACTTGCTCAGGTCCTAAATATTCTAAGCACAAAAGAAATTGGTCTGATTAAAAGTTATATGATGAGAAGTTCCAGTACCAAGATACCAGAAAGCCTAAAAAATTGAAGGAAGAACTATATAGACAAAAGAATTATGAAAAAAAGTGGAGAAGAGAGGGGAGTTGAAACAAAACCAGAAGAAGACATATGTGTTGAAATTTACAACATAGTTGGTATTGAGGTCCTGGTGCAACAAAGAAGGTTCTTCCACTACATCCAATTTTAGTAATCCTCCCGCTTTTGGTACTATATCCTCGTTCAGAAAGAGAATTCTAGGGAAAAGAGGATTATGTAAGATGAGTTTGGACAATCACACTCTTAGGTTTGCAAAATTTTTCTAACATCTCATCCTGAGAAAAGTAGCAATGTTTCCACTTCGTTGAGTGTAAATGATTCGAGCTTGTAAGTGACAGTTGTAAAAAGCAATTGATGATCTTCATTGAGTCTTTTAAGAAAATATTACTGAAAAATCATTCAGAATCGTCAGATTTACCATCCGACAGTTTTTGTTAAAAAATTCTTGAAGGAAAATATTTACTATTTAATTTGAGCAATCCGATGCAAACAACACTATTCATATTATCGTCGAAAAATTTTGATAGTAAAGTGCTAGCTAATTGATAATTATGTCACTAATTACTGTTGAATTTTTTCAACGCCACATTAGACATTAAGATTTCAACGATGAATTTTAAAAAATAAATTGAAAATGTTACTGTCGGGTTTTGTGAGCGAGACCATGCACACGGTGGAATGGGGGAGGAGAAGGAGGAGGGGAGAGAGAAAGAGGAAAATGGAGAGGGAGAGGGAGAAGGAAAGAGAGAGAGAGAGAGAAATTTGGTGAATTTTG
>NC_029774.3:19667929-19687871 GCF_000817695.3 Arachis duranensis | reverse complement strand
TTTAGACAAAATTATTGTCGAATTTTTATAAAAAAATTTGATGATGATTCAAATTCATTAATGGAAATATTGCATTTAGGTTTGTGTTGGATTCAATCTGGCATTTAATGATTCGTCCAATATTTTAGATTTCTGTCAGATAATCTCACAGTGAATCTGATGAAAAAGTACTTGCATCATTTTAAATGAATTTATGCATAAAAAATAGTGACGGCTTTTGCGTCGAATTTCTCTATTCAATAGTAATAATGACACTTTTTTTAATTTGTGTTTTATTGTGGAAAAATCCAACAGTAAATTCGACAGCTTTTAGTATTTTTTTTGGATAAGGAAAAGTATAGGGAACAACTTCCCTACAAGCCAACATAAACCAACTCCATTATAATTTAAATTTTATAAATAAATAAAACTTTAAAAATTAAAATTTAAAATAAAAAAAGATTATTTTTACATTTATCCTAATCACATTTATAATACACAATAAAAACAATCCATAAAAAAACCTAATCTCTTTCCATTCATTTAGAAACAGCCAAATCTCTCCCTCCACAAACCTGTCGTCTCCCACACATTTTCGACGCTGCTGCCTACCGACCACCGTCGCGTCTTTCATCACGCTGTGTAGCCTCTTGCACGCGTCCCGTCGCCGTCCATCTTTCGTTGACGCTATCGCCCACCGTTCCGACGTATCCATCCCGCCGTGGCCCCCATCCATTGCGACGCAGCCACTGCCGGTCTCCCATTTGTGATGGGCGATCAACTACTCCGATCCATGGCGACTCCTCCAATCGCAATGCGCGGCCTCCGTGCCTTCCTCCTCACAACATGCCACCACGAGTCTCCCACCTTACACGCAATACCGTCCAAGAGGTCATTGCTAGCCACGCTACGACTCTTCTTCTTCTCTTCTCCTAAGTTTGTTTTGAATGATTCTTTATTTAACTAGTTTTTTATGTTTTTTTTCCTAAATTTCAGATGATTCTTTTTATTAGTTTTGGATGATTCTTTTTCTTATGTTTTATATGTTTTTTTATTAGTTTTGGATGATTCTTTTTTTATGTTTTGTATGTTTTTTTTCTTAGGATTTAGATGATTCTTTATCTTATGTTTTGGTGTGTTTTTTTTTAAGTTTGGATGTTTTTTTTAAAAGAGAAATTAGGATTTATGTAATAAATGATAAAAGATGAATTAAAGTCAAAAGAGGTCATTAATAATAATTAATTTTATATTTTAAAAAAATAAAATTTAAATAATTAATAATTAATGACACTTAATTAGTATAAAGGGCCAGTTTGGGAAGTTTCAAAAGTAATTTTTTTTGAATTTTTGACTTATGAAAAGTAGTAGTATTAATGTTTGGTGCAATTTTCTAAACAAAATTGTAACTTTCTAAAAAGCTATTTAGAAGTTTAAAGAGAAGTTAAAAAATGATTTCTCTCATAATAATACTACTTTTTATCACATTTTTATAAAATAAACACTTTTAAAATTAAAAATCTAAATACAAAATAACTTATTTATAAGTTATTTTTAATATAATCATTTATTACTTAAGTTATTTTTTTAAAAGTAGTTTAATTAAATTATTTTCTCAAATTGAGCCAAAATATAGTTTGAATATACTTGTTGACTTATTATTGGCTATATCCCTCTTGATTCAGCGGGATTGTTTTGATAATAAAAGCTTCAATATGATGAGCATTAAAAGAAAGAGAACTCCTAATGGTAGCCAAAGAATTCGTGATAAGCTTGTTCTTGGAAATATGTAATGCAGAGAGATTTTCTCTTCTTGATGAGCTCATATTGAGTAATGAATTTCTTTATCTTTATACTTCGTTAATTTAGATAAATAATTTTTAATTTTTTTCCAAATTTTATAACCAGATAATATTCTACCATTTTGTTTTTAAAAATAGACTCGATTAAAGCAAGTATACAAGAAATGAGGTTATAGTAGTGTTCCCTGCGGCATATATAATTTATAAGTTGACCATTCAACAGTCAACACCAACAAGCCTATTTTCATCCGAGGAGAATTGTGAAAAAACTTGTGTCTTTGTGAAGATGCTCCCCACTCCCCAGGATCTTGGCCTCATCTAATAACTTCCTTGTAGTAATATTTAAATAAATATTTAAAAAATATATAAAAAATATGATAATTCATAATAAAATAAATTTTAAAAAATTTACTTGACAAAAAATTACAAAAATTTTAAAAATAAAAAGATTTTATTTGTTTAATAATAATTATAAAAATTTGTATCAAAATTTGAATCATCTTTTAAAATATCTATTTAAAATTAATTTTTTTCGTGTTTTTAATTTTTTCGGTAGTTTATTTATCGTCAGCGTATTTTTAAAATTTATTTTGTCACCAATACAAACTTTTAAATAATATTTTAATAATTTATTCGTTTTATTTTTTTTCCCAAGAAATTTTCACCAACTTAAAATTTCTTCTCAAATAAGACAATTTTTCGTATATAAAAAAGTACAAAAATACACACGTACGTACCTTATTAGTGACTTAATAGCATCATTAATGCACGACATTTTTTGTCAATAATAATATAGATTATATAATGCAGATAAACATGTATTGTAGACTGTAGTCGTCTACTCGTCTTTGCTAAGAATATTGGGACCGCTATGTTCTGGTCGTCTTTGTTTATTATCCACAAGGCCACTATCAGCGTGTACTAAACTAAGGATCCAACCTTGTATTTATTTATTGGCGATTCTTTTTTAAATAATAAAATTACCTCTTATTCCCTGCATTTTTATCGTGCGTAAATAGCTCCAGCCTCCAGAGTTACTAGCTAGGGTTGTACGTCAACATCATGCATGTCCCTAATTTTTTTCACGCAACTATTATTGTTAATACCTACGGAAATTATTTTTAATATAGAAATAGACATAATATTTTATTTAAATATTGACATTTAATTTAAAGTGTATTATAGAAATGTGAAAATTATTCAATACGCTCTTTATATGTTAGTCAGGATATTGCCATGTAGACAATATATTTTACGTGTTGTAACACGTTTTTATTGGTGTTAATTTTCTGTCTATAAAATTCATTCATCTGTAATTATACCAAATAATCACATTTTCAACAAAATTAGTCTAATACTTATTTTATGATTTCTTTGTGAGATTAATTTTGATACATTAATGTTAAAATATTTTATATAGTCGTCTAATTATATTTATATTTTTAAATAATTGTTTATCTTAGATAAAAATAATTTTTTTAAGTTAGAAGCGAGACTCAAATCCAAAATTTTTAGATGAAAATAATAAAATTATATCATTTAAACTATAATTCGTTAACAAATAATTAATTACTTTTACTGATATAAATACTGCATAATTAAATACACGATTATTTATTTATTTTACACCAAGAGTAGTTATTTCTTCCCGGGTACATTAATTTGAATATTTTCAACTCAATCTTATGTAAGGTAGCATACGCTCACGACCTCAGAAAGGAAAGCAATAAAACACTAATTGAATTTTTTTTTTTTTTGGTGACTATAAAAAACACTAATTGATTGAGATTGAGCAAGTAGTGATCATTATTATTAAACATTATATACTTCTTTAATTTGTTATATACATTTTCTTAAGTAGTCCTGTTCCCTTGTCGTTTGTGTTCCTAATTACCATGTGCTGATAATTGATACGTATAAATACTCTTTCTTAACTAGGTTTGTCCCCTTGTCGCTTGTGTTCCTGATTACCATGTGCTAATAATTATATACGCACTATTTTTCAATAATATAGCAGCCAGGTTCTATCTAATTACTTATTCTTTATTTATAGTTTTATACACATCAAACTTATTAACGCGGTTTCTGGTAATTTTACTAAGAATAGACAAGCAGGTTTCCTGTAACACCTGACATAAAAAATTGAATACTATGGTACTTGAATTTCTTTGTATAGGCTAGAGTAGTTGAATAATTAACCAACTACACTAACATTTATTTAAAAAAAAAAAGTTTGATAGATTCTACATCGACCTTTCATCAAAGTCTTCTGGTCAAAAGTCTTTTATTATTATTAGTCCATTTATATAAAAAGATTGTAAATTAGGATTTTCAAACTCCAAACGGATTTATATGCCAGGAAACAAGAATTTGGTCTAAAAGGTATATATACTAGCAAGAAAATGGACTAGAATATCTAGAAAAATATAGCAGACGATGATGAGAAAAAACGGAGATAATTTTTTATATATATGTTCCCTTTAATCTTGAATGAAATTTTATATGATATTGAAACATTAGATGTGTGAGTCACGTTGGCTTTTGACTCATAACTCCTTAGTAATTAAAAACGTGTCTGAAACTAGTTTACTTTCAAATTAACGAAGTCAACTCACACGCTTCAACTTACTCGTTCATTTACTAATAGTACATCTGAAAACGTATGAGTAACAAGAAATGTCAACGCGCCATATATATAACAATCAATGAATCACGAGCACATATCCATGAGTGAAAAAACTGAAGTTAATTTGATTATAAATTAATTATCTTGTTTGATTTAATAATTCATCAGAAAAATGAAAATGAATTGATTTCGAAATCTAGTAAAATTTTATTATTTTATATTTGAAACACACATATTTTTTTATAGAATTTATATAAAATTAATCAATTTTGGATTATTTAAACAATAAAAAAAGATTAGGAAGTCTAGGAATCGCTCACCCTATTAAATCATTCATCATGTTCGTGCATCTCGTCAATGTTTAGCAGTGTATACTACAAGGGAAACTGATATTAGCGGTATTTTTTTGGGTTTGCGGCAGTTTAAAACCGTTGCTAAACAGAATGTCATCAGCTAAAGGATTGCCCTTCTTAAGGACACGAGGATTAAATTTTGCAGCAGCTTTTAGCAACTGCTGGTATAACCACGGTAATTCACATATTTTGTGTCCATAGGATTTGCGGCGCTTTCGAACTGCCGTGTTATGGCCAAAGGTGATTTTTTCCTTCTTTCGCAGCAGTCATTAATCGCCGCTATTTGGTGCTGCGATTTTTTGAAAATTTTTAGCGGCAGTTCATTTTAAAGCCGACAATTTTTCAAAATTATTTTCGGCAATTACAAATCGCTGCTATTTATTGCTGCTATTTTTTAATATAAAATATTTTAATTTGTTTTTCTTTAAATATATTTGGAATTTTTTGGATTATTTTTTAATTTTAAAAATCTTATCAATTTCTATAAAAATCTAAATAGAGGGTGAGAAATCATGAAAATTTAACTGTGAAACAAACTAATTATTTATATTAATATTAAAAAGTATTTCACTAATTAAGTGTACTGTATAATTAACTTAAACAAAACACATACTTCAAATAAAATAACATATAATATTAATTTCTATTTTTTGCTATGTCCGTTCAAAGAATTCATTCGTGCAGCAATGTCTGGTCCGTTGAATCAAATAACTTAAAACACCCTCTATGCTTGCCTCTTCATCTTCTCTGCTGCTAGATCGTCCTCCATTGTCTTTCTTTTCAATTTTTCTGCTGCTATTTCATCCTCACTGCCTTCCTCTACTGCCTTCTTTTTCAATTTCTTTGCAACTACTTCATCATCCACTGCCTTCTTTCTAAATTTCTTGGTCATCACCTCTGCCTGTAGTTCAAACAGCATCCTTTGGGTCTCCTCTGTTTAAGCTTCATCCATCGGCAGCTACAAACTCGGATGGACGATTTGACTTGGAGTTAGTCCAAAACCTACGTCACACACTCTACTCGAGTACTATTTTTCAAATGTTTGGGCAAGGGAATCATTTTCAGATAATATTCTAGTGGATTCATCACGCTGCTCAATCTCAATTTTTTTCTACAGATATAAATAAGCATATATAATCAATTACAGGCTAGAGCATACTCAACACAATTTTATAAATAAATCCAATGAGAGAGAACATAAAGGATTAACGCGTAGTAGTTACACTAATCCTTCGAGCTTCGTCATTTATATAGGAGCCATTATGTCGTTTATGCACTAAGGTTCACAATTTTTCTCTACTAATTCTCTTCCCTTGTAGTTTTGACTATAACAATACAATTTATACCATAACCATATTAAACCCAAATAAAGAAGATGCAGTCCAAAATACAATTCAAAAATGATTCAAACCTAAATTACCTCTTCTTCAATTCGCCTCACCAAGCTTTTAGAACTGCTAGTGTGAGTGTAAAGTTGCTTCGATCGATTCACAACATTTTCCTGCATTTTTTCTATTATGCCATCAAAAATAAGATTGATTAGAGAAGAAACTTGTCCATAGAATTGTACCATAAATAGTAATATTTCATAACGATATCAAAATAGGTTACCTTTGTGTTAGGGTCATTGCGATAATCATGGAACCATCTCTAATGCTCTTTATCAATTCCTACCGGGCGTTCTTCAAGAGTTTTTTCAAACGTCCTTGTTGGGCTCAGAGGTAGTAGGGTTGGGCTCAAAATTGGGCTCAAGTACAGTGGGATTGGGATGGAATTTTAGCATAGTTGTAGTGGGATTGGACTCAAGTGGTGTCTCTTATATGTTTGGATCATACAATTGGCTTAAAATAGTGCTAGCATCCTTAGCTAATATAACCTATGGTTCACTGTCACCTCTTCCACTAGCATATTTACCATCTTCAGACAATTCCATGACATTTATAAACTCAGGCTCAAAAGGACCATGCTCAAAATAAATGTAAATGACATTGTTGTTGGAATGGTAGTGCTTGATCATATCCCTTAAATCTTGGTCCGATACCAACCTCCTCAACCCGAATTTCAACCCTTCAATTGGGTCTAGATACCAGGTCGCATCAACTTTGTCATACCCCAACTCCTTGAAATAACCAATCACCGCAAAGACATCCAGATAATCTTTATCTATCTAAATCCATTCATCAGTCAAGTTGCTTGTGTAGATAATACTGCCATCAGCGACTATCTCAAACTTTTGACCATGATAGAAAACAAGTGTCAGGCGATCACTCATCTAAAGAAAAACATAAAAAACCCCAAAACAGAACCATCGATATTCCCTTATAAACAACCGTATTCCAGAAAAAAAAATTGTACGCTAAAATTTCACCGATTAAATAACAAACATATACTCACAACTACACCACTATAAGAAGAACGCTGAGAACCATTAAATTACCGTCGAATTTAGTATCGTACATTAATGTCGGTTTTACTGACAGATTTATGGACGATTTTCATGTGGAATTTGTCAGGTCAAATTGTTACCGATAATTTTTTTATTCCGATGATAAATTTGTCGATAATAGTTGTAGAGAAAACAGGAAAATAGTCGCAAAATGTAGCGTAGTATTTACTAGTGGAAAAATCCACCGATAAACTCATTTTAGTGGAATGCTGCGTTTTGGTGATCACAATGAGTTACCTTCAAATTTATCTACTGGTAAATTCGACGGTAATGAGCCCTAAAATTCAAGGCACGAACCCTCTCCCCCTTCGTTTTGAAATCTGGTCTCTCTCTCTAACCTCTTTTCTCCCTTTGTCTCTAACCCTCTCCTCTCCCTGCCGCTTCGCCAGCTCCGTCGCCACCGGCCCCTCCTGTCACCGCCTCTTCTCCCCCTTATTGAAACCATCCCGTACCTCCTCTCCCCTCTGTCACCCGTGACTTCCTCTCTCTTTGTTCATGTGCTGCCATCCAGCACCACCGTCGTCACCGTCCGGCACCGCCATTGCATCTCCTTCCCCTGAGTTATTCTTTCACTGTTTTCTTCTCAGGTTCAATGATCACTCTTTTCCTTGTTTAAGTTAATTTAGGATTTAGTTATATGTTAATTTAAGATGTAGGATTTGATTATTATATGCTTATTTAAAATTTAGTTATATGTTAATTTAGAATTTAGGATTTGGTTATCATTTACTAATTTAAGATTTAGGAATTAGTTATATGTTAATTTAGGATTTAGAATTTGGTTATCATATGCTACTTTAGAATTTAAGAGTAAGTTAAGCTTGATATCAATAATTAAGATGCACTTTCAAGTAAATTTATATGAGCATAAATTGCTTCAAATTTAGCATTATGGTTCCAAGTAAAGATAGATATAGGTATACGCTAAGTAAAAGTGCATGTTATATGTACAACATTATATATATAGTATGAATTTAAGTATGAAAACAAAGTAAACTTAGAATAAAAAGATAGATGGTGATGGAGGTATGAAGTTTCTTCACATGGCTTTCAAACAAAAAATTAAATATAAATAGTATGCACTTCCCTAAAGTTGTTTAGTTATAGTGACTTTTGAATTTTTCAAAGGCCAAGTGTGATAGTACATACACAAGAGAGAAATATTTATTGTATACTCTTATTTATATGTAGAGTGAATACTCAATGCAGCTCCTGATAATTTTTTTGAAGGACTACGAGACCCCTAAACAAAAAAATATCCTTTCCGGCTCCTGATCCTTATTTTTATGAGACTGATTAGCCCCTAAAAAATATTGACAGAAAGGTTAATCAGTCTCATAAAAGTAAATATTAGGGGCCGGAAAGGGTTTATTTTTTTATTGAGGGTCTCGTTGTCTTTCGAGTTAATTGTCAGGGGCCATTTAATATTTTTTCTCTTATATGTAATAACTTCTATGAATTAACAAAAATCTTGCCTTTTCAATGTATATACAAGTTAATATATTCTGCTGAAAATGTTATGAATTTAATTGAGTTTTGAGTGATGCTGTAGATTGAAGTTGGTTGGATTTGTGAGAACTGTAAAAGTGGATATATATCCAATTTTAGGGGAAGTTGTGTCAAAAAATTTTTTAAATAATGTAAATGTTGAAGGATTTGTCTAGTATATATGCTGATTAGTGTTAATAATATGTTCTCTTTACAGACATGATGACAGGTAACAAAGGTAGATCGAGTGGGTCTCGTGGTCGTGGTAGAGGAAGGTTTCCACCGAATTCGCAGGGACTGCTTAGTCATCGCCATCTACCTCATAGACCCCTGTGACGTAACAAGCGGGTTTAGCAGACCAGCAGTTCATTATGTTCCCAAACCCGAACTACGTGCCTCCTTCTGCTATGCCTCTACAGATAAAGCGACAGAGCCTGCAGTGGGTGATTCATCTAATGTGTCCCAACAGGGTGCCCCTCCACCATCACCTGTTATACGGATAAGGATTTGGTCTGATGGCATGCAGGCATACGTTATTACTATTTTAATGTCCTTTTTTTACCAAAGATATGGAGACTCGAAACCCGCAACCTCTTAGGTGAGTATGGAGAGACTATGCCATTTGAGTTATAACTCATTGGCATTTTAATGTCTTTTATATATATAAGATTTATGTGTTTTATGTGTTTGTTAATCTTATGTTTTTTCATTGATAGGTTTGCACCGAATAACAATGCATGTATACAGGAGATCTCCGAGGTGATTAAGTCAATGCATGACCACCTATGGCTGAGCTACACGAAGATCCCTACTGAGAACAGAGAGTGATGATTTCAGAAGTGGGTGGTAAGAACCCAATATTGTCGAATTAACTGTATTTGAATTGTATTATATTTCGACTAACTAATGTTGTTGAACTAATTTGCGCAATTGAAATTTATATAGGATACAGAACATGATCTCATGATCAGGAAGATTTACGACCACCGGGTAGCTAAACGACTTCAGCAGATGATCATTGGCATTCGTCAAGGGTGCGACCACCTAACGATCTGGATCCATCCATCTATCAAGAAGGAACTGGAGGTCCATTTTAGAACTAACGGAGACCTTCAAGTATACCCATAGGTTGAAGGACAACAATGAGAGATTTGCTAATGAGTGGTCTACGGCTCATTATGTGAGTTTAAATTAATTCTAAGTTTGAAATTTATTCGGTTTAAAGTCAATTTACTGTTATCCTAATCATAATGTGTGCTACACAGGAGGATTACATGCACAAATTGGAGGCTGCGACCCAGCAATCTCAGCCGCCTAATGGAAATGACGACCCCGACTCCAATACCTCAGTGGTAGATCTTGATAGGGTTTGGCGCGAGACCGCTTCTGATCCCAACAAGAATCACATCTTCGAGTTGAGTTCGTTCTTTGCCAGCGGCTTCTGCACCTCCACGTTGGCGGATTCATATGCCTCTGCCTCTGCCACCAGCCCTGCCGATCCCGAGGAAGTTGTCGACTTGAGGGAGGAGGTGTAGAAGCTCACATAGGAGCTTCACCAACAAGCTCAGCAGTCTGAGCAGAGATACAATGAGCTTCTTGCACGCATGAGAGACACCGTAGCCATCAACTCGCAGATGACGGAAAAATCGGAGCGACTAGAGTGTTTGCGAGAGCAGATGGAGATGTACAACCAGCAGATGCATGCTAGCTCCACAAGAAAAAATAATATTTGTAACAAAAAAATTGTTACAAAAAATCAAAATTTTGAAACAAAAGGATTTTGTAACAAAAAAGGGGGCCGTTGCAGTATGTCCCATTACAAAAAGTTTTTGTAACAAAAAATGGAACTGTTACAATTCAAAATAATATTTTGTAACAAATTTTTCTGATGCAAAAAACCAAAAGTTGTTACAAAAGTCATAACAAATTTTGTTCTTCAAAATATTTTTTGTGACAATATATTTTTTCCTATCATAAAATTTTGTTACAAAATATAACTTGATTTTGTATTATTTTTTTCTTTAGTTACAAAATACTATTTATTTTGTAATAATTTTTTTTAATACAAATTATACACATAATTTGCCAAATTATATTTTTTTTAATTAATTAATATATTAACTAATTTACTCAGCAAGTCAACATTTATATAATATATAATAACATAAATAGTTCAAATATCGTTTATTTAATTAAGATTGTTTTATAAATCTTCAACATATAAAATTTAAAATACAAACTGACAAGACACATTGAAGAACCCTAATGTAAATACATAGGATAAGAAAAACAAGGAATTATAAATCAAATCAAATCAAATCAAATCAAATCAAATCAAATAATATTTCAAAGTACAACCCTACTTCTCAAAATTTTAAAAAATTTACAGAGTGCTTCTTATGTTCCAAACTCTAGTGAAGATGCTCTATGGGTCATATTCTTACACCAGATTTGGTTTCAACTCAATCAGGTTAATATGAAACTTTATAGGAATTTCACAAGTTGCTACTATAATAGGGTGCCACAATAAAAAGCCTAGAAAGTGCAATCACTTAGTAAATTCATATAAAAATTATCATATAACTAAAAGTTTATGGTGAACTACTAGGGTTTTTAACTTCATACTACAATTAAAACAAGAATGTACAAATTTATTAATTTTTACATAATTTTTTTTCCAAAAAGCTTATTTCAAAAATCATACAATTTTATCTATTGAACCAAATGACTTGAAACTTCACAGGAACAACTAGGCTCATAAACCAAACTATTCAAATTGGTTCCAAGTGAAAAGCAATTGCGGTTTGTTATGATCACACAACATTTTCTACCACATGCATCCATCTAAACAAAACAAGAAAAATTTGCAACGAAGTCTTGAGAGAAAAAGTACAAAGTATGGTACCCATTTTGTTATGTTTCAATTTCAACAAATTAAACCAAACAAATGAATTAAATAAGAAAGATCATATAGTCAAATTCTAGTTGTAGATAACAGTTCCATAAAATAATACGGAAGTATCATCATCAGTGTTTTTCTTGAAACGTTGACAAAAGAAATACGCTATTGCCTGTTGCCTCTAAATACCTCACTCGTTTATCAAAATAATCGAATGCTCCTCCTATGGTACTCGTTTAAAGAAATCGCTGAACAAAGTTCAATTGCCAAAACTAAACAATTCCAAATTCCAATAAATAATTTTTATAGAAGTTGCTTAGAGAACATATATATATAGACACACGGATTAAAGCATTCTATGAGAGACATATACCCGATGGAAATTTCTTGTTGCGGATATAAAAATATGGGTATGTCTGCATAAGAAAAGAGAATAAAGAAATTAGAGATGCAACTAACAATAGAAAGTAGAACTCAATAAGAAACACAAATATCCCCCTTATGGTCAATTTCTTAATAGAAAGTAGAACTCAATAAGCAACTTCAATCTCAACATCTGGATCCTTTTCTTTTTGTTCCTTAATAAATCTATAGATAACAAACAAATAGATGCAAAAAATTTTGCTTATTCCTTTAATACTGCATATGAAATTCATGAGTTCTAAAATTGGTTCCAAGTGAAAAGCAATTGCGATTTGGGAGTTATATACACTTAGAAAGTTGACTACCCCTTTTTTTAACCGATCTTGGAAACTCATTAAGGGTCGCATTCTAAAGTTCATAAGCCACTCACCTCAATTCCACTACCACATGCATCCATCTAAACAAAACAAGACAAATTTGTATACCTCTATAAAGCAAGTTATGTTAGTGGCTGAAAATTTTTTGGTTATGAAAACAGAGCTCCTAAGCAATCTTAGCTGCTCCTCAACTCCCTTGAGCTTGCCCTTCCCTCCTATCCGAAGTTCCTAACGGAAATCAATGACAACAATATTCCCAAAAATTAAAAGAAATCAAAATCAGAGGAGAGAACGCCCTTACCGGTAGTGAATCCTGGCGAGGCAGCTGTGTTCTCCGGTGATAGGGACTCAGTGACGCAACCCCTAACAGCGGCGACGACAGTGACTCCATGAACGGCGACTGGGCACAGTAGGGCGAATAGCGCCTATTCCTTTTTCCTCCCTCTTCTAATCTCCACGCATCTGTCTCTCCTGTGCGTCCTCAGCGTCGTCCGTGATGGGAGATGCGACGGCGGTGGAAGCTGGCAAAGACCCGCTCGCGATGAAGACGACGACGGCGGCGGCTTCCCTCGGTGACAGCAGAACGCGAACTGACGGCGGCGATGGAGGCACAGCGGCGCTCCTTCCTCGTGGAGCTCTTCCTCTCGCTCAACGTCTCCTCCTTCCTGACAGCGATACGATGGCGCAGCGGCAGTGATGCCCGCCGGCGCCGTCCTCCCTCTTCCTCTTCTCCTTCTCTTCCTCTCTGATTCCAGCTTCCCCATTTCTTTTCCTTTCTTTTCCTTTCTATTCTTCCCTTTCTCTTGCCGTGTGTGTGTTTGTGTGTTTTGTGTGTGCATTTGGAAAAAGGGGGTGTGGCGGCTGGAAGGGTTTAGGGTTAAGGTGAGTAAGTGGGTGTGGATAGGGTTAGGATAAAATTAGAGTTAGAATTTTTAATTTGAGAATTAGGGATTGTTTTTGAAAAAAATGTAAAATTAGAAATTTTTGGATAAATTAAAATTTGGTAATTTTTTAATTAAATAATTAATTTTATCACTTTGATTTAATTACTTTTTGATAAATAATTTTTTGAAAATAAAATCATGAATAACTATAATAAATTATAAATAATTTATTATTTATTTTTTAACAATTAGAGATTTTACAGACTTAATAATGAGTGTTGGGTTACGATGGACTTAGAATTTTAGTAGAGAGAAGGAAAAAATTAGAACTCTATATTTTGTTTTTAAGAAAATTTTTTAAAATTTATTTAAATGTAAAAATATGTTAAATTTTAGAGTGGTAATAAAAAAATAATATTTGTTATAAATTTATTTTAAATAAGAGAAGGAAGGTGACCACTAATGAGTTATAACTCAAATGGTATAGTTTTCTCATACTCATCTAAAAAATCGTGCGTTCGAGTATTTCTATTTTAGTATAAAAAAAGAAAAAGAGAGAGAAAAGGAGGGTGACCCAGCGAGCAGTAGAATGAAGAGTGAAAGTGAGGATTACAATGAGTAAAAATTATATATTAGTTTTATAAAAAAATATAAAATAATATATACCCTTTTTAAAAATTAATCATTTTTGGAGTGGTGTGGGATAATTTAGGTATTTTTATTAAAAATAAGGTTAGTGGTATAATTTTATAAAATAATTAAAAAGGTAAAATAATAATCAACAACCAAATTAAATATAAAATTTTCATCTTTAAAATACCTTCTAATTACAATTCTTAAATTATTTCTATTCAAATACCTATTTTTAATAAAAATTAGAGATAAGCAAATTAATTTTCCTTTATTTGTAAAATAAGATTAAAAATCTAAATATTTAAAATTAAGGCATAAAAAATATTTACTATTTTTCAATTATAAGAACTCTAAATAACAAATAAGAATTTACTCAACTTATATATAAAAATCTCTAAAAATATAATCTTAAATAAATATAATAAATCATAAATAACTCATTATGTTAATTTTCAAAAATTTGAAGTCTTATATTTAATATGTTGAAACAAAATTTTTTATTAATTACAAAAAATCTTTGAATTTTGTGACAAATAAATAATTTGTTACAAAAATGTTGTATTTTGTGAGAAATTAATTTTTTGTTATAAAATATTTAGAATTTTTGAAACAAATAGATATTTTGTTACAAAATATTTTGAACTTTTGCAACAATATAATCTTTTGTTACAAAACATTATAATATTTTACAACAAAACAACAATTCGATACGAAAGCCAATATAATTTGTAACAAAAGAAATCACGTTGTTACAAAATATTCTTATTTTGTAACAATAACTAATTATTGTTATAAAAAAACCATAATTTGTAACAATTTTAAATTTGATACAAATTTTTTGTTAAAAATATTCCATTTTCTTGTAGCGGCAGTGTTGCTGATAGGGCACCGACATCGGGACCTACTCTGCCGACCTCAGCAAGGGAAAGACAACGACAATTATCGGGATATGTAGAGTTTAAAAATTTAATTTATTTTATATCTATTTTGTTGTATTCTACTTTTGTGACATTTAATTATATTTAGACAATTGATATTTAATAAAATTATTAGTTAATTTCTGGTAATTTTGAATTTCTGTCCCAATTATGTTAATAAGAATTTTAATTTGACTACTAATTGCGACTTAATTGTGAAACAAAACTATCGTAAAATTTACTGGTGAACAAATCTGACGGTATTTAGACGTCAAAACACATAATATGGCGCCAAAGTTACCGTCGGAATAATCCGATGGTAATCAACAACTTAGTCTCGACAAATTCATTAAAAAAACTGACAAAAAATTCGCCGGTAATTAACATCGGACAAAATAATCCGCCGATAAACAATTTTCGATGCTGTTTATGCCGTCAAATTCAATCCAACAATACTCAATTTTTTTTCTTGTAATGCACTAACAAATCATCATCCTATGAGGATTATAAAATTTCAAATCAAGCTATACTCATAACATGCTTCCAAAAAGTTACCATAGATGCTAACAGATTCTTCTAATACACAAATGATGTAGTAAAATACAAATATATGGACAATGGCATGAAGTTCATCCTACATTACTCATCCACCACCCAAGAAACAATATGAAATGAAGACCCTTACCTGTTACATCAACAATGTTCGACGGCGATGCTTCGTCGATGAAATGATTTACTGAATAGAAAAAGGGAGTGCCACACGAATGAACGCTGGTGACACTCAGCAGGTGCTCCTTATGGGAGACGAAAGGACTTCATGGAAAAAAAGAACTTCTTGGAGTTTTTGGCGGAAAATATAGGATAATGGGGAGGGAAACCATTTCGATATGTTTATTTAGAAGAAGAAAAAATCAAATAGTGTTACTTTTGCTTCATTTGCGCCTAAACCCACGAAACGACGCCGTTTTGATGTAACTAAGGTGGCATCCAGTGTGACAGTTAATAACCCATATCAACATCTCAATAACACCAATTTACCGAAAGATTAACAGAAAATCATATTTTGTAAAATCAAAAACTTATTTGGTCATTTTATAAAATTAAAGGTATAATTAAAGCGCGAATGAAAATTCAGGAACCAGATTGGACAATTCTTTTATATATATAATCCTAAATTTATATAAATTAAATTTATATTTTATTATAACTATATATTAAACCCTAAACTAAATTAAATTTAATTAATCTATATTTGTATACGAAATTAAATTATATATTGAAGCCTAAATTAATCTAGCATATTAAATCATAACCTTAATCCTAATCCTAAACAAATATATATGAAACATCAAAACAAAAAATAAATTAAACTCAAAAAGAGAGAAAAAGAAAAACTTAACAGATGTGTGCTGGTGAGGGAGAAAGTGAATGAAAAGAGGGAGGGAGTGACGGTAAAAGAATGAGTGGGGTGTTTTAGCGAGCTAAATGGATTTAGGATTTGCTTTTTATAGTGGGGGACCACACCAAAGTCGGTGGTCCCCAATTTTCAATTTTTCATACATGCCACTAAATCGGGCGATAATCCTTCGATTTTGTTAGTAAATCTACGTTTCTTTCCCGATTCTTCAATATATATATGTTCTAATTAAAACATTCTTCCTTTTATTTGTTTTGAAAAATAAATATTTTTTAATTTATTTCAAAAAAATCCTTTAATTTTTATATGATCCACACTCACGATTTATCCACAAATCAATAAACAGACATACATACATAATTAATTAAACGTATTTTGAACATGTTTGGGTGTCCATTGGTATTATATTTGCCAATATGAAATAACAAATATTCTATGTAAAAAATTATTAAATATGATGTTTTAACATAAATAAATTAAACATGCTTTATTTCTTTCGCATCTCTTTTAATGTATGACTTCTATGTGATCATTTTTTTAAAATTGTTGTAATTAGTGTATGTTTTTATGTCCTACATGGGATAATATATAAAATTACATAAAATTTTTTATTAAAATTTAAATGAAAATATATATAATATATTAAAAATAATTAATATTTATTTTAATTAATTTGAATTGGTTGAATGGTCATTTATTTGTCTACTTAAGCAAGTATTTAGAGTTCGAATTTCGTCTTGTGTGTATAATAATCTATTAGTTAACGACAGACCCTTAATAAATAAAGCATCAATATGTGATGGATTAGTCCTCGATTTGTCGAGTTAGAAAATTCGTAGAAAAAATTGTATTTGTCTTTAAAGTAGATTAATTTTTCATTAATAGCAATACTTATAGACTTTTGTCTTTGTTAAAATTTACTTTGGACAATTTTATTTGTTGGTATCATATTCATTCTTGAAGTCAAAACAATATGATCAACATTGTTACTTGTTAAAACTTCACATTTTATGAAATGATTTTTAAATTTTTAAATTCATAAACTTATATCATTACAAAAGTTATTAGATCGATTAATATTTTTTGATAACATGGTGTACTAAAACACTATAGTTGAGTATTAGTTAGTGTGAAGAGAAACCAATAACAACTTTTGTTATTCAATATAAATTTATTCTATTGAAAAATAAATTAATATTTCCTAAATTTGTAAATACATTTTCTTCTAATTTCTTACACCATTTTATTTGACAGTATTTACCATTAAAAAATAGTAAATGACCATACTATTCTATAATATATACGATGTACAAAGTAATTTTTTATCTTAAAATTAATTCTGGTTAGTGAGATAAAATTTAAAATATTTTTCTATTTTCTTACTCAAATTTAAATTTAAATTTAAATTTAAAATTGATTAACAATTCATATTTTTTTTAATTTTAATAAAAAATAAATTAGTTGATGCAAAATATTCATCATTTAATAATTTCAATCATTTAAATTTTAATTACCAAAAATTGGGTTAAAAATTAATTATAAACTTAATAATCGATAATATATATTATATTAGTACGTAAATAATAATATCCAATGTATTAATTATTTTTTTTTTGACAGAATTAATGTATAATCTATTGAGAATTGTTTTATTATCCAATTTTTTTTATAAACTTTGTAATATGTGATAATAGTGATTTTATTTTTTATTATTATTTAAAAATTTTTTATAATTTTTTAATTATATAATTAACTTAATTAATAAGCTTTATTTCAATAATTTATATAAATAATCATTACAGAAAAGAAAAAAAATTATATATCATATATAATAATCCTTGATATATATAGTGTCGTGTATATATTAAAATTATCTATTTTAATAATGTGAGTAATTATTATTATTTTTACTTTTTCGTTACATTAGAAAATAATATTTAAAACTAAAAAAGAGATAATTAATTTTTTTTAATTTGAATTAAAAAATATCTTGTAAATATATCTAACTTTTATATATACTAAATATTATAATATTAAATAATATAGTATTTGCTATAACAATGACTCAAAATATTAATCTAAGATATATTTGGGCTTAATAAGACTTCAATGCAAGTAAGATCAACTAAAATCCATTGTTAAGGTGCCAAATCTGACTTAGTTTCATTACCTTAAAGGTCCAATGCAGATAAAGTCCACGCATCCCCTCTTAAATCGGCTCAAATTGGATATTCGTTGCTAGTTAGATATGGTAATGAATACTCAAGGGAGCGTGAGAAGCCCCTTTCCGTCCCTCACTCCTATTTAAAAAAATGCTTCCGTTCCTTTTCCGTCATTACAAGTTTCTGTTTAATTATCCCTTAGGAAACACATATCTCCTCGGGTATCTATGAATATTCTTTGAAAATTTTTGAAAAAAATTAACACAAAAAGACATAATATAATAATTATAAAATAATCAATTCAATATAATTCAATACATTTTATAACATTTTTGTTATGAAAAATAACATTTATGAAAAATAACATTTCAAAAGGAGAAAACATAAAAACATATTTCAACATAATGACATAACATAATTTTTTTGGACGATATTGAGTGACGTAATGATGGACTTGAGAGGCAGAGAAAGTGAGTTAGAGTTAGAGAGAGAGAGAGAGGGAGTTGAGAATGAGTTTGGAAGAAAAAAAAGAATTCGAATTGAAGGCAGAAATTAGGGTTACTAAATTGAAGAAATGGATTTATGTATATATCAATTAGAATAAGTTAATAATTTTATATTCGCGTATATTTAATAGGTTCCATTGGGCGGATACTTATGTCTGTGTCCCCATTAGCGGTGGCAAATAGAAAAGTCTGCCATGTCTCGCCAAAAGCCCGCCATTTGGTGGGCTGGCTCTCCCCACTCCACCTAGTAAGGCGGTTCTGAATTTCTCCCCCACTCCGCCTAATGATAGGCTAGCGGGTTGGCGGGCTCCCCTTTTTTTATAAACCATTCAATATTAAATAATATATATAATTTCACAACAATTTCAATAAATTTATAATCTTTAAAAATATAAAAAAATTATAATTTTTAAATTCACACACATTAAAGTCTTTATAATTATAAATATGTAATAAACATAATTATAAACCAAATTTTTTGAAATAAAATAATAAAACCAATATTGTCCAAAGTAAAACAAATATTATTCAAAATATATAATTAAACATCTTCAAGTTTATAATCAATCAAACATAAAATATAATCCAAAATATAACTTAGAACATCTTTAATTATCATTTTCATCCTCTTGTAGATCAATAATATCAAAAAAATTTATAAAAAAATGGCACTGACAAAATAAAAGCTTGGCCCAGCAGGGAAGCCTGTCCTGCCCCGCCAAAACCCCGCTAAAGCCCATGGATTAGACAGAGTAGGGTAGGTGGACTTTTTAAGTTTGACGGTCTCAAATTTCCAGCTAAAGCCGTCTTTTTTGCGGGTTATGCGAGTCAGTCCGATGGGTTTCGACCCATTTACCACCCCCTAGTCCCCATTTATTTTTGCGTGGTAGGTCGTGAGAATTTCAGAAGTCCTCATCTAGTCCAAAAACATGAGTAATCACTTCAATTATCCGTTTTGGCTATTTTTGTGATCATCCTTATTACTAGTATTCATTAGTTCGTGACGTAGAATTATTCTAATCACTCAATAAATTCTCATATAATCAAAGTTAATTATCCCGCGAGAAACGAAAACTTAATTATCCACTATAGT
>NC_029774.3:19654993-19667690 GCF_000817695.3 Arachis duranensis | reverse complement strand
GAAAAAACAATTAAAAAAAGAAAAAAAAATAAAGAAGAAAATGAAAGAATAATGGAGGATGAAATATATAAGAACAAAAAAAAAAGAAAAGAAAGAAAGGAGAAAAATAAAAGCATGAAAAAAACGTAAAAAAGTAAAAAGAACAAATTTGGTATTCGAATAAGACAAAATAAAAGTTAATATTTAAAATGGCTTTGGTTAGGAATATAACTTTTTATATTAGTTTAAACTTTTAAAAAAATAATTTTATGATATTTTATGACTTAAAAAGGTCTAGAATTTAATTATTACTCACCTCAAAAGAAAAAATTTCAATCTAAGATAAATAAAAAAAGAAATAAAGAGTTTATCTCAAAAAATTTACACAAATTCAAAAACAAATTTTGTGTGAGAAGTGTTTTAGATATATAACGATTTATATATCTTCTTTTATTAATTTAAACTTCTTAAAAAAATAATTTCGTGACAATTCTAGAAGATGTGACACATAAATCAATTTGATTCCTAAAATATATTAATGTGAGTCAAATTGGTTTTTTATAAATTCTTTATTAACGTGTTATTGATAATTGATAATGTACAAGTGAAATTTTATCATTTGTCTTATTTTAAGTTTTAACACGTGATGCAACACTTAACAATAATACGTGAGTAGAAAGTTATGAAAAAATAAATTGATTCACATCAATATCTTATAAGAACCAAATTAAAACATTAGATATTTTAAAAACTAAATTAATTCATACATATTTTTTCATAAACTAAGTTAAACATTAGGAGAAAAAATAAAAGAAAGTGTTATATTATACTTACAGAGAATTTCTCCATAAATTGTACTTTATTTGAATAATGCCGTGTCTTGTCGAACTTGCTAAAATAGTGTGGTCAAAGCCGACTAAAAAGTTAGTGCTGCAAAAGAGAGTGACTTATATTCATGTACACAAAGATTATTATCTCTCCCTCCCTTCACCTTTTAATTCAGCCCTTTGTCTGTGGTCAATGTATTATTGAAATAACGCTTTAGTTTTGTTCCAAATAATCAATTACAATGAACAGTTAGTTAAGCTCATCATCTTGTCCAAATTATTCTAGAATTGGGTAATTAAGGGGACTACCAACCTATGTCCCAAGTGTGAGTTCGTGATTTTTTTTATTTTATTTTAGTTTTGATTAAATAAATGTATATATTTTAGAAAAAAATACATAAACAATGTTTTAGGTTATGATTATAATCTTTTGAGTTTAATTTATTTTGGATAGAAAGTTATATGTCAACAACAAAAATAGATAGAGATATATTTGTGCTTACTATCTACTCATAATAATGTATAATGCTTTAGTTTTATCTTTTTCCATTAAAGAATGAAAAAATGGTTTCTTTTAATTTATCAGAGATAATAAATTTAAATAAATTTTTCCTTCTCTTAAAATATATGTATTTTTTTTGTCATTGTTTAAAATTGTGATATTGAATATTGCGGTCTATGCAACCGCATCAAACCGCAATTGCGTGCATGAGCATTTAAAATCCTAGCACGAGTGTATTTATCATGTGTGATAAAATATTTATTAGAAATATAATTATTTATGTATTTTTTTAGTTTAAATTAAAAAAAAATCATAATATGATATTAGAGCTTATTTAATTCATTGTTATTGGAAGAATTTATAAATAGAAAGCATCTCTCATTTTTTAACTAAATCTTAATTTTAATATGGTATTAGAATCTATTTGACCTAATATTTTTGGACTACTCACCTACAAATATTCACGTTTTATACGATTATTTTTAACCGTACAAAAAGTGTATTACGAAAATCACATCTATTAATAATAAAATCTTTATAAAATTTATAAATAATTTCTTATCCCGTAAACTAATTTTTAAAATTAAGTTAAATGCATATTCAGTCTCAATTTTAATAATGCTTGTATGATAAGATATCTCACATGAAAGATATACCATTTTTAGAGGTGGAAAAAGTCAAACGACCTATCAGATAGGAGTGAAAATAGATCAGATCAGGCTAATCTTTATTTGTAATAGGCTTGGACTGTCATGTAGTTATTTGGCTTGAGGCTGATCTGCAATTTATTATAAGTTCTTTATAAAGTATTAGACCTGATCTGTTATTCAGTTTAGCCTGACTTGAAGTATGTTAAAAGACCTGATAATTTCCTTTTTTTTTTACAAAAATTAAAATATTATTTAAAAAAATTATTTTTTAATAAAAATATTTATATGTAATATGTCATATATTTAATATTTATAAAAAAATTTAAACTTTTAACCTCTTTAAAATATACAAAAATATTTATAATAAAATATAATAAATTTAAAATATCTCATAATTTTATTAATAATAAATAATTATTTATATATTTAATTATTTTATTAGTAAATATTTTTGTATATTTTAAATATTTTAAAAGATTAACAATTCTTATAAATATTAAATATGACATATTATATATAAATATTTTTATTAAAAAAATAAATTTTTTAAACAATATTTTTATTTTTATAAAATAAATTATTAGATCTTTTAACAAGTTTCAGGCCAGGCTAGGCTGAATAATAGGTCAGGCTTAGTACTTTAAAAAAAAAGCTTATATAACAGACTGCAGGCTAGACTTAACTTCATGACAGACTAAGCTTATTAAGAGTAAAGTCTGATTTAGCCTGACCTACTTCCACCCCTAACCATACTCATTACTCAACTCTTTTAAGGTGGAGTCATAACTACAGTATGACATATATAAGATGATTATTAGATATTTCAAAAATTAGTGTTCCAATAGTTTTAGTTAGGGTAAATATTAAATTGGTCATCTATGTTTGGGCGTAATCCTATTTTAGTCCTTAAAATTTAAAGTGTTTTATTTGAATAAAAAAAGTTTCATTTAACTTTAATGTAGTTCCACCATGAGGTCAAAGTTAAATAATTAACAGAATGTCTTACATAACAGCAGTACAAGAACAAGACCGATAATCTAGAGAACAAGTACAAGCTCTAGATGCACAAAATCAATCATAAATGTATCAATATATTTATTTATCATTTTTTACAATTTAAATGAAATATTTTTTTGGTTCTTCATTTTTTTTATTTTTCTAAACTATTTTTTCTTATATTCTAATATTTGGTTTAGGTTTTTTTCTTAAATTTTTTGATTTTCTATTTTTGTTATAATTTTTATTTTTGTTAGACAGTATTATGGCTATTCATATTAGGGTGAAACATATCATATGTTTGTATACTGCGCAGGTAAGAGAGAAAGGCATGGAGTGGTGATTCTAGTTAGTTAATTAGTAAATAATATGTGTATGTTATGGCGATTTTAATTAATGACTATGTGTAGCTGCTATATGTTTCATACTGGACAACTGGAACGGCATGGATAAGGAGAAAGCCAAAGATTACATATTGAATTACGAGAATTACGAAGGTTCGTGGAGATGCATCACCTAATAACGAAAATAAAATTTAGCATATATTTATGTCATGTGCACTATATTTTATAAAAATAAATTTGATGTCTTTCACTCTTTCTAGTCTTATGATGGAGGCTTTGGATTAGTATGTGGTGCGGAATCTCAATGTGAGTTGGATTATTTTCTCTCATAATATATAGTGATTCACTCGTCATAAAGTTTATCTCAATATTGTTGTACTTAGTAGTCATGACAAAAGTTGGTCTTCATCCATAATTTATATGTTTAGTCAAATTTTCTAATACATAATTTTAGAAAAGTGCGTTAGAATTGTTGTAGATGATCCTCTCTAAAATATTTTAAATCTAGTAACATGTAGTTCCAAAATTAGTTTACATTTTTCAATGATGTGGGACAAAATTACAAAAGAAATAAATAAACAAAATATCAAGATTAAATACAGAAAGAACAAATATGAGAATTTTTAGACCTTCAATTCACGTGTATTATGAAATTCAACTGAAAAAATGAACACTTGCATCCTCAAGATGGTATCTAAACATGATCTTTAAAAACTTCTTGACATTTATGTTGACATTGTCAATGGGAGTATCCTTTTATTTATTTATGTTTCTTCATTTTTTAATGATGCAGAGTTATGGTTAAGCTTTTGGTCTGAGGTTCATTACAATTCACTTTATTCAATTCAATTCAATGCAGAGTTGTGCTGAATGTAAAATTTCTTCTTAAGATTCCATTGACGGGAGCAGAATTTTGGGACTTGGAGATTGGAGTTCATGGAAATGACAATCCATTGAGAAGTTTAGCTTGATCCGTATGTTGCAGCTGTTGGGATAAATCTTAAAGGATTTATGTGCAACATTTTCCATTTATTTTTTCTTTTAAACTGTTCAAATATTGATAAAATTAATAGCTCTAAGATGTCTGTATTAAAATATCTAAGTTTTGGTTTAAATGTTATTATGAATAATACTTAAAAAGCATTTTTTGATCGATTGTTCTTGCAATGGATGGATTATTCTTGTACATGCTTTTTTTCCCTGTCTTTTCAGCATAAAAGCTTATGGCTACCATGAGATTCTGGCTGCGTAACTGGAGAAAATTTGGGGTATGAGAATTCTTCCAAAATCGAACAAAAGCGTGACTGTCAGTGGTTTATGAATACAGGTGAACCAAAACCATTCAGAAACAAGAAACAAGAAGTTAAAGCCATTGGTGGTAATCCATTTTCAGGTGTTTCCCATGTGAATGTTTCTACATGGGACACCAATTCAGGATTTCACTCTGTCACGTCAATTTTTTAACTGGATTTTTGGATTTGATTTCGACGGACAATTAATTTGGTTGATAAAACTCTGCTATCAACTGGAAGTGAAAGTTTGAATGTGGCTAGGAGGGATGTTGAGAATCAATGACATTTCTTAATTCTCTTTTTAGAAATTTATTTTTGTTTATGTTTGCAAATTTTATGTACGCGGTCGTTGCATGTATAGAGATAACATGGGTAATTTGGTTTGAATTTTACTAATGTAACACTATTTTTTATTGATTATTTTTTTAAACAATATTTACATTTTTGTCAATGTTTTTTATTTTTTTGGAATGCATTAGAGTACATGTAAAAGTATATACCAATTTTTTTTTAATTTATTAAGGATATAGCCACGCTTTAAAGCGTGGCAATAGATTCATTATAGGTACGTTTAAAAAGCATAGCCATATATTCCTTTATCGGCACGCTTTTGAAGCGTAGCCAAAACCAACCTAATAGGGACATTTCTAAAAGTATGGTTGTATGTCCACTTTTTGGCATGCTTTTAAAGTATGGCTATAAGGTTATACATATGTCTCCCGTTTTTAAGTGTGGCAATAGATAAAAGCGTGATAAAAAATAAAGCGTGTTAATAAATTGACAAAAGCGTGGTGATAGAGCAATTGACATATTTGCAGATGTGATTCTTTTAAAAGCGTACCGATAGTTCAAAAATTATGACAAAAGACTAATTTTCTTGTAGTGTAAGAACAAATTAAGTCATTTATTCTATATTATTTGTTATTTAACATGTCAATAATAGGTGTTATAAAAACCTGTTATAAAAAAACTATCCATAATTATTAGAATTCATATTGATGGGCCTAATATATTGTTGACATTTCAGATAAATAAAATAGATGATATAAAATAAGAGTTTAATTATTTGTTATTTAACATGTCAATAATAGGTGTTATAAAAACTTGTTATAAAAAAACTATCCATAATTATTAGAATTCATATTGATGGGCCTAATATATTGTTGACATTTCAGATAAATATAATAGATGATATAAAATAAGAGTTTAATTTTGATACACTAATAGTGTAAAACATTTTATACAATCATATAATTATATCTATTCTTTTAAATGACTATTTACATGGTTAATATGAAAAATAGTTATTTTTATTGATGAATTATTACATAATTAAATATATATAAAATTATTTTATACTAAAAATATATCAAAATTAAATTCTAAAAATAAATAAATTAATTATTATCTTTTAAATCACAGAGGAATCTCTTTTAGGTTCAATTCATTTGCATGTTCAATAGATTTCTTCTGTTCATCTATTTATTCCCGATCCATTCCCTTTTCTCAATTCTCGTCAAACCTGTCATCGTTGCAAAAACCATTCATCTTTTTATAAAATAATTCCTAAATACATCTATTTATCTATTTTCTATTTTATTATATAAAAATTGGATGTCTGTACTTAATAATAGAGCTTAATAATAGAGCTGACGTGGCATGCTCTAGAAAGTGTTTTCCGATTTAATTATTTTAACTCATTTAATACAATTTATTACCATGACTTAATTATATTAGCTAATTGATTTGATTAGATATTTAAATATTAATATAATTTATTATAATATATATTACTTAATTAAATTTATTACATTAATTGTAATTTATTATATTAGTTAATTAATTTATTCATTTATAAAATCTGAAATAAAATAAATAATTTATTATTTATTCTAATTGAATTCATTAAATTTAATTATACATTATATACAAATTAATAATAATTTGTAAATCACTTTATATTATATATGTATTAACAAAATATTATATATGTCTTAATATGTTAATTAAATATTATATACGTACAGAAAAATAAATACAAAGATGATTTATATAATATTGATAATATTATATTAGCACGGTAATTTTTTTTTTGTTTTGATATCATATAGTATTGATAATGATAATATTATTATATCGTATTATATAAACTTTCTAATATTAGTATAGAAAATTAGAAAATTATTCCTTATGGCAATCACTTTGAGTGGAATAGTGTGTCCCTTATATAGTATTGATAATTGTTGCTTAATTTAAAGTAATTGTATGTTGGTATCTTTAAATTTATTTTTAATAATGACCTAAATAGATAAATCTAATTGAATTGAATGATTGTATAAAATATTTTATATTATTAATATACTAAAATTAAATTCATTTTTTTGGTACCGAATTTTATAGGTAAATTTTATACAAAATTAAGTTATTTTTTTATTTGTTTTATCTATGTTACTTTATTTAATTTTAAGTAGCGTCATATTTACAATTACCGCCAGTATGATATTTTATAAAATATGAAAATCAATTTTTTTATAATTTAAATATCAATGTTTGAATAGAAGAACTTAACAGACGAGAGAGAGAGAAAAATTTACCTAGAGAAAAAAAAACTCGCATGAGAATAGTGGCAACAGGTTCAACAACAACGGTAACGGGATGAGCAGCGATGATGACATAAGCTGTGAATAGTGATGGACCCAGAAAAATTTAGTAATGGAGACAAAAATATAATAAAATTTAGGTATAGATATTTTTTTTGCTTCCCACGATATTCAAAAGTTAATGACTAATCCGTCGTGAATTTGAATTCCATTTAAGAATCTACAATTGGCCGGAAACGAGTTGCTATACATACGAGACAGAATTCGAACTCTCAATACTTATTTAAGCGGACGACTAAGTTGATCACTTGATCAATCTAAATTGGTTTAGATATATTCAAAATTTAAAATTAGAACTATCTAATACATATTGATAAGAACTAGAAATATACACACAATCATTATTATAATATTTAAAATAATAAAAATATAATTTCATACGCATAATATAATATTTAAAATAACAAAAAAATAATTATAAAGACTTTTTTTTATTTTTAACATGATTAAATATTATTTTTTTATATATATTTTTAAACAATTATTTTACTTATTTGTCAAATCTACTTATTATAATTTTTATAGTATAAATAAATTTTTTAACCAAAATAATTACAATATATTAATACATAGATACTATATTTTTATATCTTAAACAATTTTTAAAAAATCACTAATAATTTAAGTTGTATTTAATTAGAAAACTAAGTTTTAATTTAATTATTAATTAATTAACTAATATAATATAATTAATTATCACTAATTTTTGAGTGTATTTATTTATTTTTCATACTAAATCAAATTTAACAATATAATTATTATTATGTGTTAAGTTTAACAAAATATTTTTTAACATAAAATACAAAAGAACTATTTATATTTTATTTTGAGACAAATATAATATAATAAGTGGTATATATGTATATAAGTATTAATTTTTTTTAAAAAATTTGTGGGGGCAAATGCCCCTCTATATTAAACGTGGGTCCGTCTCTGGCTGTGAAGGAAGATGAGAGTTGTGAATAGGTAAGGGGCGATAGACTCAGCAACAACATGATAGGAGCTATGCGGTTTTTTGTGAAGAAGTCGAGAAGAAGAAGATTTTAGGTGAGGATGATTGAGTTTATCTTGCATGGCTATATAGTATAGACTGAAGCTATGAATCATGTGTGATGTGAGACGAATCCTAATTCCTAAAAAGTGTTTATATGTATATATTCGGGGCGGGTACATCCTAAACTCGGCGATACCTATCTTGAGCAAAATCTGCCCCGACTCGGGTCAAGTTATTACCATTTCATCTGGGTATGGACAGGTCGGGTACCTGCGTATTCGAAAACTCCTGCCAAATCTAACCACGTATTGATACTCATTTTTCTTAAGGGTTTATCGCTAGCCAATGAATTGCTATATATACAAGGCGAGATTCTAACTCCTAATAGTTGTTTATACAGACGAGTGAAATGATTACTTAACAAACTCAAATTGACTAAAAATATTTATAATAATAATTACTATATATTATTTAATTTTTTAATAAAATTTTTAATATAATTTTATGTATTATCCCGTACAAAATACGAGAACATGCACTAGTGTTTAACAAAAACAAGTCATATCATTTGAAAATCATAATATAAAATAACAATATGATAAACCATATCGATCTCATTATTGGGAAAAATGTTAAAACGATGTGGGGTGTGGAGTGTGGTATAATAGTTGGAGTGACGAATCTTGAAGTCACCCGGCACCCCCCATCCCCCCAAAATACAAATTTTAAATTTTATAATATTATCATCTACAACTAAAGTTATTTTTAGCGATAAATTTTTAACAACAATAATATAATAATCACTGAATATCTTATTTAAGTTATATTTTAGTGATAAGTATATAGTTGTTGTTATTACTATATATTACAATCACAATTATATACGTTTTACCAACAATTATATAATCACTATTAAAATTTTTTAACAATAAATATAAGACAGTTGATATTCAATTACCAATAAATATATTAACAATTATTTTTATTGGTATTGAAAGTAAAATAAATAACCACTAACAATAATTTTTTAGTAAGATTCTGTCAGGGAGATAATGAATTATTTGTATAATGTGTATAATGGGTTATTGAGTTACAAAATGAACATCTCTCATACTACCTAGAATAATCATTCGAGTACTAAGGATAATAAACATCTTTCCAAAAGATTAAACTAATTTCGGAGTTCACACCTTTTGGATCTAGCACTATAATATCTTGTCATGATACCACTTATCCCAAAAATTTCAGCTAATGAGAAAAAGTAACACTAATAATTATATCTCTAATACTCCATAAATTTTCATTGTATATATTATACAAATATTCCATTGACTCTTTATACTTTTCCTTTCTAGTAATATAATAACAAAGGCTACGATTCTTATTTTCACCAAAACGTTAGAACAATTATGTTTATTATTGTTATTGTACAATGTTGTTTTTCAATGTGTATTATTTTTATTGTTAAAGTTAAAACAAATTAAAATTTTGAATTTTCTTCGACGTGTTAATGAAAATAAATAAACGAAAAAGAAATAGTCAGCATCAAAAAATCATAATCATAATAATCTTTCCCCCACATTTTTTTTTATCGCTTGTTCTTGGGATGGAATTTTCATAATTTGTCTTAGCTACGTTGATTTTTCTGAATTTCTTATTAATTAATTTGACGCTTGCTTATTCTTATGAAACAAGAAAGTATATAAAACCTTTTTAAACTATTTAAGTGAAACCAAAAACAGAAAAAAATGTATATTTCAGAAAAATGAAAAACTAATTTAAGGCAAAATAATAGTAGTTGATAAGATAATTGGAGTTTGCACCTATATAATTTGAAAGCAACCCTTTACACGGGAGGCGATAATTGTGATGCGGTGGGAAGCCACAGTGCTTTTGACTCGAGTCATCATCCTTCATCCATGCGTGGGTTGACTTGAGTTTGACCACTAAACTAGAGAGCTAACAACTTTAAGCACTTCATTTTTTGTTTCCTTGTTTGGCTATTATTGGCTACACCAACCTAGGGGATGGCCTCATTGTTATGTCTTCTTCTAGTTAAGCTTTTGGGTTGTTTTTTAGTTTTATGTTTTTAATATTTTTTATTGTTTACGGTATCTTCTAATTTGAGAGAGTAACGATTAATTTTTCGCGGATCTGAGCTCTATTTAAGAGTTTGTTATTGGTCAATAGATTGTTACATATACAAAGTAAAATTTGAATCCTCCAATACTTATTTAAGCAAACGAGTGAACTGATCACTCGACCAACTTAAATTAGTTATATTTTTAACACTAATCTCGTTGAGTTATAAACCTAAAATCATGTAGTCCATCCCGTTATATTTTGGTTCTTAGATTGGGTCTAAGTTGTGGTCGGCCCAATAATGTCTTTCCTGAAAATGGTCACAAGGACGTAATTTGAATCATATTTATGAAGAATTTTTTGTAGGAGTGTTTAAATTTAAGTCAATTCAGATAAAATTGTTCATCCAATTTAATTTAAATTGAAATTGATTAAAATCGCACTAATTTAAATTAGGATAAAGCATTAAATTGGTCCCTTAAGTTTGGGCGTAATTCTGTTTTGGTCCTTAAGGTTTAAAGTGTTCTATTTGAATCTAAAAAAGTTTCATTTAGCATCAATTTAGTCCCCACAGTGAGGTCAAAATTAAATAGTTAACAAAATGTCCTACATAACAACAGTACAAGAACAAAATCGATAATCTGGAGAACAAGTACAAGCTCCGGAGGCATAAAATCAACCATTGATACATCAATACATTTATTTATTATTTTTTTATAATATAAATAAAATATTTTCTATAAAACTAAAGAAAATGATAAATAAATATATTGATGCATTAATGGTTGATTTTGTACCTCTGAAGCTTGTACTTGTTCTCCAGATTATCACTTTTGTTCTTGAACTGTTGTTATGTATAACATTTTGTTAATTATTTAATTTTGACCTCACTGTGGGACTAAATCGATGCTAAATGAAACTTTTTTTGATTCAAATAGAACACTTTAAACCTTAAGAACCAAAACAGAATTACGCCCAAACCTAGGGGACCAATTTAGTACTTTACCCTTTAAATTAGGAGTGAACTACCAATTCGTTCTTTGTCCATTTTTCAAAATAACGTTACTCCTTAAAATAAAAACGATCCACTTCACTTCCTGTCCTTTATTTCCGTGACATAACGCAGTCTTTGTAGGTGTTTTTCCATTAATTCTAAACGGAAAGTGCTGACGTGTCTCTAAATATAAATTTACTCAAAATCAATTAAAATTTTAGATATCTTTTGAATAAAATATATATAAATTTAATTAAATTTTAGTATACTTAAAGTTTTAATTAATCTACATTATTCGTATATGGATAATTACTCCATTATTCTTATATTCATAAAATGTGAGATAATATTATTATTTTGTTGATAAATAAAATTTTATATATAATATGTATAATGTATTACATACACATCTTTATCTTATTCATGTATTATTATTATAAGTTTAATTTGACAATGTAAAACGTTTTATATAGTCACACATTTACATTTATTTTTTTGGATGACCATTCACAAAGTTAATATAAGGTTGTAATTATTTTTATTGATGTGACATTACATAATTAAATGTACGTGTAAAACTATTTTTGTACTGAGTATGCATCAAAATTAAATTCTAGTGTTATTTAGAGTAATACTACACAAACAAATCTTTTTATCAACTAAGTTCAACCAAATTAGTCTAACATCAACAAAAATTATTTTTATCATTTTCACTCACCCACTCACCCAAATTTTATTGTTCAACTTGGTAAGACTTAGTTTATAAAACAAATTGTACGTATAATATTTCTAGATCTCTATTATTTATTAAATATTTTGTAGATATAAAATGAAATTTATATATTTATTTACTTTACCAACTTAAATTTATTTTTAGTTTTTAATAATAAAATCTTAAAATTTATTTTTTTTAAAATTAAATAAACCAAATCAATACAAACTAAAATAGTTTGAATCGAATTAGATTAAATTTAAAATGAAAATCAAACTGATCCAATCCAAATCGCAACAAATTATATATTTTGGATCGAGTTGGTTTTTCCTTTAAAATTAATCTAAATGGTACCGTAAATACCTCTAATTTTACGCATGATAATACATAGAATTATAGGTGTTGGCGATGCGATTTAAAAAATAAGTTTTAAGAGTATAATTTGTTCCCTCTTAGATTATCACTTACCTTAGCTTCACAGTTTTTTATCTTTAATTTTAAGAGTTCCCTCTTTTGAGTCGAATTTAAAAAACATATAAGAGATGCAGAGTGAACTAATGGTAAGTTTTATTTGTGTATGAACAAATATGACAATTAAGTATCCATTGTATCACTACAAATAATCAAACTTGTATCAATACAATCCACCCTCAACACCCACCTCC
>NC_029774.3:19654438-19654925 GCF_000817695.3 Arachis duranensis | reverse complement strand
CTCTTCATTAGACCCTTTTCTATCACTTTCATAAACCAACTCATGAAGTTGCGAAAACGATTTCTTCTTCCTCTAACCACTCCCTTTATCCTCTTGCTTCTGATGACTTATGGCAATCGTCCAATTGAGTATCCATTTTTCTCTTTTTGACCAACAAAATTATTGATAAAAGTGGGAGCTTCTTTTCTGGGGTCGGAGGAAGAAAAAAAGTGAGCAACACATGGATTTATTCGGAGCCCGGCGTTAGAAATTACAAATTAGAAGCATTATGCTCCACCATCTAACAATCACTAGAGGTAACAAAAATTCTGAAATATTATTAAACCCAAGAAGGCTGAAAATTAAGTCAGATAAAAATGAACGATCAACAGAGAGTGTGGTGGTCATAATCATAGACCCCAAAAGTAATTTGCCTCCACTTTATGTTTGAATATTTTCGTTGATTTTATTTTCATTTATTAGTAATTTGAAACAAAAGAAAGAAAGG
>NC_029774.3:19641219-19654390 GCF_000817695.3 Arachis duranensis | reverse complement strand
CCCCCAAACCAAAAAATTAACACTGTACTATTTTTTAATTAATTATTTAAAGTTCACATTTTTTAGAAACATATTACTAAGAAGTTACAATTTTGTATAACAATAAAAAATTAATTTTGATATACAGGTTGGACGAAACAGTTTTATACTTGCATCTAATTATATAATGTCATATCAAAAAAAATAATTACCTTTTATACAGATCATGTAAATGGTGATCTAAAAAATAAATGTAATCTAACCACTATATAAAATGCATCAAAATTAAATATTCTAGGATTTTCTTCTTCAATCCCATTATGTTATCAACAGCATTTCTGCCAATTTCTACCAATTCTTATTTATAACTGTGTTTAATAAAAGTATCTTTATAGATGTGTCTAATAAAAATATTATTTTATAACTATATTTAATAAAAATATTTTTATAAATATATTTTCTGAATATATCTATTTATATATATGTTTAAAATATACTAATTAATTATTATTGACAATAAATTAACAGATAATATATTAGTATTCTATATTTTTTCTTTCTTCTATATGTTTTGTGGGGTACTTTCAATCTTCGAAAACATTTGTTACAATCTAAATTGATTAATTTGGATTTTTTTCCCTATCCTATAATCTATCTTAATTTATATTTCAGATTGAGAAAATTTTGGGAGCTAACATAGCACATCAAATATTACTGCCAAAATTTAACATAAGAAAAAAAATCCAAAAATTAATTAAAAAAATATTCACAATTCGAACTTTTTTTCTAAATATATGACTAAAAGTAATGTATATCACTAAAATAGGCCAACAGTTGGGATTAACGGCGTTATAGAAAGTGGCTACTAGCGCGATAAAAATATGGACGCCATTTACTGAAAAACGGCACTAACGATTTGTGCAAAACATTTTGCTTCGCATGTCCAATACGTGGCGACGTTCTCTCTCTCTTTCCAAAGTTAACCTAAAAGCAACATCCTCTCCCTCGTTCGTTCCTTCTTCTTTTTTGGTCCCCATCTCCTTGAAGAGCAAAGTTTTTTCTTCACCCCAACAAGTTAAAGAAAACGGCAGCACTCATACATACCTAAGTAACTTTTTTTTAGTGTTTCATAGTTAGTATGTGTTAATATTATTCTTTGTAAACTGAAAGTAGTACCAAAATAAACAATTTATTATTTTTTAATATTATTTTCTTGTTTAGTAGCTAAATAAATTAGTTTTAGTTGTTTAAGAGTAGTTAAAGAATATAATTTTATTGTTATAGCTTATGTAATGGTAGTACTAGTGTTGGTGTTAGTTAATCGTTGTTGGTGTATATTATTAATTAGTTGTTAGTACATATTTCAGTTTTATTTTAAATAAATTTTTTTCAAAAACAGAATTATTTAGTAATTTTACTTTTATTTTAAATAATTTTTTATTTTTCTCAAAAAACAGAATTATTTAATAATTTTAGTTTTATTTTAAATAATTGTTTTCAGAAATAGAATTATTTAGTAATTTTAGATTTATTTTAAATAATAAAAAACAGAATTATTTATTAATAGTTGTTACTATTAATTTTTTAGTAATTTAGGTTTTTGCGTTAAAATTTTACTAAAAAATATTAGCCTTGATTATTATTTAATGACTAAGGTTTATTTTTAGATTTTTTTATTTTTACATAAAATATTAGAAGTTTCAGTTATTATTAGTTTATATTTTGAGTTAATTTATATGTGTAGTAATTTAATTTTTAATAATAAAACTGAATTATTATTAATTATTAATATATACTAATACTATTAGGTTTTTCTTATTTTAATTATTTATTGAAAAATAATTAATATTATTAATTTTTAGCATATGTTTACTAATTTTAGGCTTGTTTGTAATATTTATTGAAAAAAAATAGATTTAGAGTTATTATTATTAATGTTTAGGATATCATTTAGTTTAAATGCTTAATTAATTAAAAAGTAACAGTATTAGTAATTATTTGTTAACTAAGATTAGTTTACTTTTATCTTAAGTATTTGTTAAAAAATTAGTATTATTATTAATTGTTAATATATGTTTTTTTTTTGTAAACTTTAGAAAAAACAAAAATGGAAAAATGTGACATCAAACGTGTTACGAATAATATTATAGAATATCTTAAAAATTTTGTATATGTAAGTAATTTTTGTATTTATAGTAATGGTAGGGGTGGAAGTGGACCGAGTTACTCGACGGAAACTCATGGTTCGGCTCGTTTTAAACTTAAGTCGACTCGACTCGTTTTATTAAATAAGTTAGGCTTGGACTTTTTGTAAAGTCTATTAGTTAAAAAGGTCAAGTCATAAGTTTTAAGAAAAGCCTATAAAATTCGTTGGACCAACTCATTAAAATATTTTTTTGTAAAAATAAGATATTCTTAGTTTAGGCTTTCAATTATTCACTTATGTTAAACATAAAACAAAACTAAAAAAATTAATAGTCAATACTAATTAAGATCGTAATTTTTTTGTTCAAATAAAAAGTTTATGAATTGTAAATATAGTTGTGATATACGACTAAGAATTGTTATATAAATAAATTTTTTTACAAATTATGAATTATAAATTTTAAAATCTATTTAATGTCAATTTAGATTTTGTAAGTTTATGTTTTTTTTTGTTTTAATTCACGAAAAAACTTTTCAAATAGGCTCGCGGGCTTGTCGAGTTTTAAACAGACTGGACTTGAACCTGAAAAAAAAACCTATGAAAAGTAGCATGCCTAGACTTGGGCCGTCTACTTACCACATGGACCAAGCTCATCAAAGTCAAAGCTCGACCTAACTCGACCCATCTCCACCCTCTAAATAGTAGTTAGTAATTAATAACTAATTTAGTAATTATCAATTATTAGAATTTATAATAATTTATTAAATTAATTATATATCTTACTAAACTGAGTATTAATTTATTTTAGTAGCAATAGTAGTTATCACCTAATTATAGTTATTGACTGTTAACTATTATTTTTATTTTCAGGATTGAAAAAATTTGCACAACAGACACTTATACTAAATAAACTCATATGATGTCAGAGTGGAGAAATAGTTGAGATCAGAGAGATCGAATTTTATCATATATCTCAAATTAGAAGGATCATGTCTCATACTCTGACTATAGACGCAGTAGTTGAAAGGTCGCATTCTGAGACGTACACGTTTCATCTTCTGTACTGCAAGTGCTGTACGATTACTTTGGAGAATGTCACCGTGATTTTTGGACCAAAACTCATGGTTTTTCAGTGACTAAATCAACTGATCACAGCACAAGTATATTAGAGAATGAGTGCATGAACCAAATCAGCAGTACTCCTGAGCCGAACGACAATAGAAAAAGCGAAATCAAGCTAGCATGGTTCTCCATCCTAAAGTGACGCTAATATTTGACTGATCGACAAAGTAAAAAAAGTTATGTGAAATAGCATATCATGTTACTATTTGGTACAACATTATTCAGTGTCAAATTTAAAATTACTGTACACTGAAAGTATTTATTGCTATTACTTAGTGAGTTTTTTCAGATTAATAATTTTAGTTGGAATTTTGTATACCTTACACACATATATCGATCATTATGTCAGATAGGGCCGGAAGTGAGTCGAGCTGAGCCGAGCTAGACCAAGCTCAAGCTCGGCTCACAATAATTGAGCTTGGCTCACGGCTCGACTCATTAACAATCGAGCCTATTTCTTAAGCTCAAACTCGGCTCACCGAAAGCTCATGAGCTGGTTCGAGCTCACGAGCTGGCTCAAATAATAGAAACATAAATACATAATCTATAATTTTATATCAATAAATTATAGATAACACCCAAATTTAGGGCTAGAAGTGAGTCAAGCCAGCTCATAAGTCAGTTCGAACTCGACTCATCAATAGTCCGATAAGCTGAACCCGTAAGCTGGTAAGCCAAATTTGAATTTAGATTTGAGCTCACAAATTGAATGAGCTGAACTTGAGATTGGATAAACTCATCTTATTAGCTCGTGATCTGCCTTATGTATATATATAATATTAAAAATATAGATTAAATGCATATGATATGTGTATTAATAATTATATATATATAATCGAGTCAGCTCACGAGCTAATGAGCTGAGCTTCTCCAAGCTCAAGCTCGGCTCATTTAATTTATGAGTCCAATTTCAAGCTCAAGCTTGGTTCACTAGCTCACGAGCATAGCTTGTCGAGCTATTAACGAGTCGAGCTCGAGCTAGCTCATGAGCTGGCATCACTCACTTCCACCCCTAATGTCAGATATCAATATGTGATTACAAGGACATGAATGATCCTCTAACAATAGTAATAATAATAACAACAATCATCATCATCATTATTACCGTAGTAGTATAACAACACTAATAATATTATAAATAACAAAACTAGTAACAAACTAATGAGTTAATTGTCAAATTCGTTCGTGAAAGATCACTCATTCTTTAATTTGGTCTCCGAAAGATTAAATTAGCCATATTTGTCCATAAAATATAAAACGTAAGTCAATTAATCCTTCCATTAGTTAGATGATGATGTGTCTCCTTAAGTGCCACGTGACATGATGATGACATGATGATATGGTTGTTAATGCCACGTCTTAATTACAAAAAAATTGGCCGACATGTCAAGTCAGTAACAGGTGGCATGCCATGTTATCTGACATATCATAAATTTATTTAGAGTCAAATTAGTCTCTAAAAGTACACACGCAAATTATTTTTATCCCTAAAATTTAAAAATTAATCAAATTAATCTTTATATAAATCTCTTATTTTTTCTTAATATTATATTTTTAATACTACTAATTTTAATATTATTTTTTAGACCTTAGTAAACAAAATTCTCTTTACATAAAATAATAGAAATAATTAACTTATTACAAAGTTATTTTGTTAGTTTTAAATTTTAATTTTTTTAGTGAAATTTTTTATTTAGATCATTTTATCAAACTGTTATTAATTCTATACTTAAAATTTTAATTTTTGAATCTTACTTAATAAATATAGTAATTTTTTAAAATTTATATTTTCTATATTTTTTAAATTTATACTTTTTGTATTGTTTAACTTAGGTGATAGAACTCAATAATTGAAAAATCGATCGATTTGTGTGATCTCTCATTGAATCTTAATATCTTAATGTAGTTTTTTTTCTTAATAAGAATTGTATTGTAAGTATAGCCTCGACCAACAATTACGGCCCACAATCAAAATTTAAAATAAAGATTGTCACAATCCAAAACAAAATAATCGGAAGTTTTAAATTCTAGATCGTCTTCCTTCGGACTAGCAATTAAGTGTGCACACTTTTGGTTGAAAAATAAAGGTATTTTCAAGCATGGAATGAAAATGTAAAAAAAAATAAATTAAAGAATAAATAAACTACAATGGGTCAAAAACAATTAATGCAAATTAAAAGAAAATAAGGTTAAAACGTGATTAATGTATAAAAGAGCCTTCACTTAGTAACGAGAGTTAAGGAATTTTATCTTTGTCATAACCACAACTATGGAAATTACAATGAGTTAATCACACTTCGTCAACTCTAACATCGAGGATAAGTCAAGAGAGCATAATTGGCCTTAGCTTAATCCACAAATTCTAACTAACTTACTAATTAACTTAGTAAAAAACTAGCGTTAGTGGAAACAAGAGCAACTAACAATGCAAAATTACCACTAAATGTTAGACATTATGACCCTAGTATCTTAGTTACTCATTTTTCAAGGCAATGGGTGAAAATTTACTCAAAATCCAAAATTGATATTTTCACAAATATTTAGTGAGCATAAAAGTAAAACATAGCAAATTGCAAAAAATAATGAAAACTATAACCAATCTATGACCAAAATCAACAATAAAAACTTAAACAAACATATATAAATAATAGAATCTCAAAATCATCAACAAAAACTCAAGAAATCAAAATTAGATATATTAACAAAGTAACTTCAACTATAAGAAAAAGTAACAAGTGTAGTCTAATAAAAGAGAAGATTAGAGATTACTTACAATGAGACAGGTAAATATCCAAGATTAAAATTGAGAATGAAAATTTCTACTATAAACCCTAAATAAAACCTTAAGGGTGTGTGTGGTTGGAGGAATTATAAATAATTCCTAGAAATTTTAAGATGGAAATATCATATTTCCATATTTGGTTCAAAGTTTGAAAAGTTATTCCTAAACAAGTTTGATTCCAGGGAATCAAAATACCATAATTTCAATTCCCACCTCTTTCTTAAGTATCTTTGATTCCCATAGGAATGAAATCTTTATAACAAAGTAATATTTGAACCACACACACCCTAAGAGAAAATTTCTAAAACTAACATAAAACTTATTTCTACTCCTAATAATGTATGTAATATGTGTAATGGTATCTCCTTTCATATGGAATGTTGTCCCTTTGATATATAGTCTCCCACTTAACTTCAAGAACTCTAAATTGAACCAAGAGGCCCCCAAAATTGTGAGCCATGTGATTTTTTAATGAAGGACTTGTGCGTATGCACAGGAAGGTGTGCGTATGCACACTGGAATGTGTACTTCTCCTTTATTTTTTTATGAAATCTCCCATTTCGCATGCTTCCTTCTACTTTAACCTAGTTATTCTTGCATATTGGACCTGGAATCACTCAACAAAATATATCATGACATCAAATGAAATAAAATTGATTAATTTAAGCATAAAAAAAATATGTTTTCATATTTAGGCATAATATAGAGAAAAATCACAAAAGTATGCTATTCAAGTAAATAAATGCAAATTTATTTGATGAAATCCACTCAATTCAAGACAAAATTTACTATCAAATATAGACTCATTATCCTCATTTTCCTATGTCTTTTCAATTGTTATTTTTTTAAATTTAATTTGTTTAAAAATTTTGTACTAAATAAATATAGAAAGATAAAAATAGACAACTAGTTATAGATTAAACTAAATTTTGGTTAAGATTTAAAAGATTAAAATTTTAACTATTATATATATTTAGTGCGATCCAAAAAATTAAAAATTTTAATATATAATTAAAAATAAAAATTTGTGTATTAAGGTGTAAAAAATAAGATTAAAATTAGTTGGATTAAGATATATTAAAAATTTAATATTATAAAAAATATAAAAAATTATATAAAGACTAATTTAATCAATTTTTAAAATTTTAAAGTTGAAAATGACTTATGTGTCTATTTCCAGAGACTAATTTGACTTTAAATAAATTTATATGTCAGATAATGCATGGCATGCCACATGTCTCTAACCTAATATATCAATCAATCATCTTATAACACGTGGCATTAATCTACCACGTCATTATGCCATATGACACTTAACATAACACGTTATCATCTAACTAATGGAATGACCAATTTAACTTACGTTTTATCTTTCAGGGACTAAATGACTAATTTAATTTTTCGAGGATCAATTTAAAAAATGAGTGATCTTTTAAGAACGAATTTAACTATTAACCCCAATAATAATAATAATAATAATAATAATAATAATAACAATAATAATTACAAAATTACTTGTATTGACATATTCATAAAACTTCGGTACATACATGGCATTCAATATTCAACTATGCATAAAAATGGTTCCCCAGATGAGTGCTGGTCCGTTAGTGCATTTGCAACATCTACCACATCTTCCTCAACTATTATATCATCTTCGTCCACATCTTCAACTGAACCAACAATTTCATGATTACCTTCAAACTCTTCATCGCTTTTGATACTATAACCCTTTTCGTTTATGTTGGGTTCCAAAAAATTAAGATCATCGATTTTCTCGACCTCATGTTTTAGCTCTGTCTCTGCCCACTTATAGTGAATCAGTTTCAAATTTTTCTTCCAATCCGTCTAATAGCAGGCTAAGCTCTCCATTTTTTTAATTAATTTTTTAATTATTTTATTAATAAATTATTAAATATTAAACAATATATAATTTTATAATTATTTTAAAAAGTTTATAATTTTTAAAGATATAAAAAAATATTTTTTAAATTCACAAATATTAAAGTATTTATAATTCTAAACATATAATAGACATAATTATGAACCAATTTTTTGAAACAAAATAATAGAACCAATGTCGTAAAAAATAAAACAAATATTGTCCAAAATATATAATTAAACATCTTCAAATCTCTAATCAATCAAACATAAAACATAATATAAATTATAACTTAGAACATATTCAATTATCATCTTTAATTAAAAAAAACCGACAGACCCGCCGAAAAAGTCTACCTCATTCCGCTGAAACCCGCAAAAACTCACGGATTATACGAGCTTTTTAATTATGACGGTTTCAAATTTTTAGGATAATCCGCTTTTTTGACGAGTTATGCGGACCGGACTGGCAGATTTCAGTCTGTTTATCATGCCTAATTTTATTTAACAATATGCTATAGTGTTAACTGAAGTTAATTGCTAATAATATTAGACAATATTCTTTAAAAATTTAAAACTCCTATTATATTAAGAGAAATCACCATAAAGTAAAATATTTGATACACGAAAATAGTAGTATACTAGTAATATTTTTTAAAAGAATGACATTTAAGTAATTAAATTTTGGTTTAGGGTTTAAATGTTTTAAGTAAGGTTCTTACTAAGTATTTCACTTTAAAACGGAATTGCTCATGTAGTAAAAAAGATTTCCATGGAGACACGATTTAGTAATTATTAGGCAACTTATAAGCTACCACACCTTGTTTTATTTGTCGAACACAACATAATTTTCAGCAAGATACATGTCACTAGAACTTAAATCAGTGTAAGTTTTTTAATTACTGCAATATCTTTTTAGGTTTTTCACTAACATATCATGGTAGGCTTGTAGACAAGTGGCCTGCTCTCTGTTTTTTTGTGTTTAGCTATGCCCGCAGAAAGCCTACTAATAGTACGGATTTTTTGTTGAACTTTTTTTTTTTTCCAAGTTAAGAATGAAGTTCGAGTTGAAAATCTTCAAGTAAATATTTGAGTTATCGTTCATAGACTGTGTTGAACTTTATTTATTATAGATTTTGCATTTAAATATATGAACCTATTCCAAAGCGAAAAAAATATATTGTTGTAAATATACGATTAGTTTTTGGTCAGGGCGTTTATTGGCCCAAAGCCAAGACAAGAAAAGAACACATCTGTTTCGACTTTCGACTTTTGATCATTCTATTATGCTCTGCTGTGTATAGTTGAATTTTGTGCTCTAGCCAGAAAGAAAAAAAATAATTTATTGTCTTCCTATATTTTAGTCTCTGATTACTGTAATGAAGCATTTATCCAAAAAAAAAAATGTGAGAGAGAGAATAACAATACACCTTTCTATGTGTATAAAATGAAACTTTGAAACTGGAATTTCACAATGACAAAAATTGCAAATTGAAATTTTGTGTCCGTTTGAGAGAGGAATAAAATAGTGAGAAAGAAAATAAATAAAAGTGAAAGAGTAAAGATGCTTGAGACAAACATTTTCATATATTTAATTTAGTGTAATGAAAATATTTAAATTATAGAGATAATAACATTAAAATTTTAAATACATTCAACAATTTAGTTTAAAATTTTGGTATTAACACAATCAATTTCTAAATATATTTATATAATAACTCATTTAAAATATAATCAACTAAAATACATATTAATCAAAACAAAATATTTCATACAAAGTTCACCAATATCTTAATATAAATATAATAATTTCGATTACATGAGGGATAACAAAAATACATATTAATTCATGTTGGAGAATTTTACTCTAAATTCACAAAATCAAGACAAAATCCAAAAAGAACAAAATACAACTGAAAACATATTTCTATTTTAATGCATTGAGGTCAGATTGATGTTGCATGCATATTTTAAATGCATTTTGAAGTTCATGTTCAACTACACCATAAGAAGACGAATCTGGTAAAGCCATGCTGCTAGCACAATCTACTTCCTCATCCAACAAAGAATCATCCATCTATACAAAAATAAATATCAAATGCTAATAAGTACAAATATATAATAAAGTTAAACTAATAGTAATCATTTTTTAAAATCCAATCCCAATTCTTAAAATAAAATTATGAAAAATAGTTGTACATCGTAAGAAAAGAATTACAATTAAGACACTTTTTTTTCCATGTTAACAGTTGCTTCTGATAGACAGCCAATATCCATGAAGTATTCCTACAACCATAAAATAAAGAATTTTCAAACTTATAATTACTAATTAAAAGATGAAAGTAATAAAAAAAATTAACTTCTAAAAAGAATCAATAATTTAAACTTATCATACTTTGGTATCCACCACTTGATATAATTTTTGAAAATCATCCATTGTCAGCAAACGTGAGGATGAGCTCTCAGCTTTTTCATTTTTAGTAATACTATCAGGGAACTTATTCTGAATCAAACCTCTCTGAAAATGGACACATTTGAAAATTTTAAAATTTTAAAATAAACCAAATATTTAACCAAATTAAATATAAATAAAAATAGCAACATAACTAAAGCATATATAATACAAAGATTTATATTCGAAAATATTACATCGATCACCTTTTTATCATGCATGGAAGCAGCAGCTTCAAAAAGATTAACCAGTGACATATCATCACAAATCCGAAGAACCATATACACACTTGTGTTATACTGATACCCCAGAGGTCGAGGATCAATCATGAAAACCATCTTCCTTTGAATCAAATAGTTACCCAGTTCGGGAGGAACTTTACGTTCAGTATTAGTCTAAATTCAAAAAAAATAAATAAGAAATGAAACAAATCATAAGAAGGAATGGAATTACAATGAGTCTAATGAGAAAAAATATTCTATAATCAATATCAGCCTACGTTAAAAATTTAAAAAATCAGAAAAAAACTATAAGAAACATAAATGAACCTGTTTCAAATGGGGATTTTCATTTAGCAAAGCAGAGCATCTTTTCTTAATTATTTGAGTAATCTCACGATCATGAAGCAGAAACACATTGCTACCGTTTGCATGAGAAATAATCACCTTAATTCGATAACTGTATAATAATAACACAAAAGAAATATATAAAGATCATTTTGATGGCTTAACATTTATCTAAAAAGTATGTAAGTGAACAAAATAAGGAATTACTTGATTTTGAAAAATCATTGGAATTAAAAAAAAAACGGGATAAAATCAACTCTTTGTGCAAACCTGGGTATAACATCAACACATTCAAGTTCACACATGTCACAAAAAAATGATCCTTTAACAGCACGAGTAACTCCACCACAAAGACAAGATGAGTACCACCATTTTTGTTCCTTTATGACAGAGACTATAGATCCAAGCAACAAACCATATACATCCTATGCAGAGGCCATTTTTAGAAAAGATAAACATATGATTAATAACAATAAATATGACAAAATTGCTCAATAGATAATTTTTGCAAAGAATATTTCATTTTTTATGGCAGTAATAAAAAACAATTAACATTCTTAATTCTTTAATAAATAAAAAAATTCACGTAATAAATATTAGAATATACTGGATCGGGAGTTGCACAATTGGAACCAGTTGAAATAGAATCCAGCAACATCTCATCAATATTGTTAGCATCAATAGAAGCATCAAATGGAATTCGACTTGTATATTTTTCTATTTCAGAATAATGAAAATCAGCTTCACATATTGGAGTGTACGCAGGTGCTTGAAAAGTATCCTACAGTATAAAGAAAAAATACCAAATGAGTACATTTACATAAAAAATAAATAAAAAATACATTGCAAACAAAAATTGACAAATTTATATCTATGAAGCTAAGGAAGCATTATATAAAAGTTACAAATAGAATGTAAACATACATTTATATGTGAATCAACACTCAACCCTAAACCTGTCTGTCTGTCATCCAGTATTGTAATAACTTTGAACATTCCACCAAATTCTTCCTTAATCAACTCTGTGAACTCAATTTTGAGAATTAATTCTTTTCCAACAACAAGCTCAAAAAAAGCAGGATGCAATGGATGATTAAAATCCTGACATACACAAATAAGAAGATATAAACCACATAATGAACTAAATATAAAGACTTGAAACTGACAAATAGATGATTGTTTTAAAAAATAAACGTAACTCACATTCAACTCTTTCTGAAACTGATCCAAAGCGACAGAGCAAGATTTTCCAAATAATTTAGTTGCAGCAGCATTAAGGAGAACAAAGATTCCACTTGAAGTACTATCTTCCACAATTATTTTTACTCTATAGCTAAGGAAATGCATAAAAAACAGTTATGTATTATATTTTAAACGTATAAAAAAAAGCTAAAAGCAAGAACAGATTTTGCCAATGCAGAGTTATATTATACATATTTAAAACAAATACCTAGCAATGACATTATCAATATTTTTGTCACAAACTTGACAATAGAAATTGTCATGTGAATGCTTCTGAACGCTGTGTCCACAAACACACGAGAAAGACCACCAATGACCATCACCAACAACTTGTTTAATTTTACCCGCAACAAAGAAGAATCCATTCTGGAAAGAATTGAGCACATAAAATGAAATTATAAAAGTTTGGCAAACAAGACTGGTTTAAAAAATAAATTCAAGTTAAAAATACGACGGTATGAACCACACAAATGAAAAATTACCTCCATCTTTTGTTGAATTAGTTGAATTGTACGGATGCGCCTCCAATCGAATGAATCATGATTAATATAGGAAACTAATGAACCATGAATATTCTTCTTAAAGCTAAAGAAATGATAAGAAGCAACATCAAGCCTACAGATAACAACAATAAATCATTAATTTATAATACTAATAGAAAAAACTTCAAAGATAGAATTAAAACAGAGAAAAAATTTAAATCAAATAACTAACCTCTCAAGAAATCTAACAGTTTCTTGTAAATCTGGATTAATAAGAATATCGGAGACATTCAATACATTTTGTAGACATACTTCATCTGAATAAGAAACCCAAAGATAAAACAAAGATATAAGTACAATAACTTCTTTTACAGAATAATTCAAAGATTAGACATCCTAAGACAAAATTATTCGAGAAATCATTTGTTAATTATAACACAAACCTCCATATACTTTGATTTTAAAAGATTGGAGCACAATAACAGGCAGTCTTTCGAATTTCATCAGAATGGAATTATC
>NC_029774.3:19635166-19641119 GCF_000817695.3 Arachis duranensis | reverse complement strand
AAGGAATACGAACAAAATGTCTATCATTAATTATTATACCACATTGAGCTTCTCCAACTTGAAGAATCCACTCTGAGAATAATTTTAACTCATCGACATCTGAATTTTCAATACCACTCTCGAGTCGCATATTCCTACTCAAATTAAACACTTCACAATGCTTCCATAGATAAGAAGAATTTATTGAAGCCATGACAATTTCAGCACGTGAACCTTTAGGTATAACTGGTAAAACTTGTCTAAAATCTCCGCCTAGAACAATGACTTTCCCTCCAAAAACTAAATTTTCATTGGAAGCACAAACAATCTTCATTAAATCTCGAAAAGTTCTATCAACAGCTTCAAATGCTAACTTATTTGTCATTGGAGCTTCATCCCAAATGATTAAAGCTGCTTGACGAATTAAATCTGCCTTTTGTGAATTGATTCTAATTCTACAAACTGATTCCTCATTCAATTCAATAGGAATACTAAACATAGAATGCGCCGTCTTACCTCCTGGTAACAATAAAGAAGCAATACCACTTGAAGCAACATTAATAACAATCTTTCTCTCAGATCGCAATCTAGTTGACAATGTTTTATACAAAAATGTTTTCCCCGTACCACCAAAACCATGCACAAAAAAGAAACCATGCTCTTTATTTGAAACACAATTAATAACCCTATGATATATGCTCATCTGTTCTACTGTCAATTGATGAAAATATGCATCATGTTGCTTCTGCATTTCTGAGATATCATATTGCAATTCACGCACCACCATAGAATTGGAAAAGTGAGATATTGAGTTAACATTAGGAACTGGCATTCCAGCATAATCCTTCAAAGATTTACCATTATTTTGAAGAAGGTTCTCAATCTCAACCAAACAAAAATTCTGTAACTCTTCAGATGTCATTCTTAATCCTATAAAAAAATTCATACAGTGGAATTTATATTTTATTACTTATTATAAACAAAAATCTAAATTATAATATAACATCACACAATAAATATAAAAAATTATTTAAAATTTTATTCCAACGAATAAAATTTTCTTTTCATACCTGGATATTGTAACTGGAGTCTTCTATGATAAAGGATATCTTCAGATAAATACATCCAAGTTTGATTCCAAACAGAGAAAGGCCTACTCATTGAACCTGATAATAATAAAGTTCCAAATAATCGCCTAAGTTGAGCACCTGTACCTAACTCAGCAGCTTCTTTAATAGCTTGAATGAATTCATTATCATCAGTCAACAAACCCAACGATGAACAAGCTTCTTGAAATGTATTATATGTCACGCCACAAACTGTTCTAAGGCTCTTAAAGCTTGTACAACCTCTTTGCACATTTAGTAATAGGCGCATATAAAACAATTCACCAGTTGATGGTGGAACAAAACTTAACCTGCCTACTGAAAATCCCCTTTGTCGTGGTCTCCATTCTCTATTGTCAACAATGTAAACAAAATGTTGTGGGAACTCAACATATGTTAAATGTCTTCCCTCCGAATAGGTCCTGTTAGCTAACATCCAAGCAATAAACATAGTAACCAAATCTCTATTCCTGACTAAAACTGAGCTTATTGAGTCACGATCATCAAAAATAACATGTTGCTCTTTCGGTAAATGAAAACTTAACCTTTGAACAGATGGCCACCGATGATGAATATCATAAGCAAAAAGCCTCCAAATAGACTCACATGGAGATAAGTACCGACAATCAAAGTATTCTCTAATCTCATCAATTGCGTGAGAGTGTTGATTCCCAATATTACTATTACCCAATGTTGCTGTTACGCGATCAGGACCTTTATTAACATATTTGAATAAATATTTAATAACATTCGATTTGTTACAAAACTCCAAATTAATATGAGCACGATACTTCATCAAAAGTAGCGGATTATATGGCACAACAAATCTATTATCAACTTCAACACCATATGTTTTATAGGTCACACCAAGATCACGCCGTTTATATATGGGATATCCTTCTTGATCAAAGTAAGTTTCATTAACAAACTGCTTAGGATAAAACTTAGAACATCTACCATCTTGCATGCAAGGAGAATTAAACCGAAGTTGACCACACGGACCATGAATCATAAATTTTGTTACCACATCATAAAGCAGAGGATATTTTGCAGGATTAGGCAGCTCCGCACATATCAATTCATCTATTATTTCACTTGATTGCAATCTACTCCTCCCATCAAGCCAAAGCAAAATATGTGCATGCGGCAATCCTCTCTTTTGAAATTCAATTGTATACATTCCTGAAAAAAGAGATTAGACAAGAAAAAACATTAGTTTTAGAAAAAAAAAACAAGAATCAATGAAAAAATGAGACAGGTGCACATACCTGCATTAAGTGGCCCAAAGAAAACACCACTTTTCAAATCTTCTAATAAACACTTCATTTTCGCATGAAAAACTCGACATGAAATATCTGGATGCTCAGCAATTGGAATACCATCAACACTCGTATATCTTTGAAATTCAGGCCAATTTGGATTGCACGTCATTGTCATAAATAGATCCGGATAACCAAAATGCTTACAAATTGCCATAGCATCTTGACAATTGTTAAACATATATCTTCTACCACCAGTGAAAGAAGAAGGTAAAATAACACGTGTACCAATTGAGGAAGCTTCTGTATCTCCATGCTGCATAGCTTCTTCAATTCCACTCAAAAATTCTCCACGTATAGTACTTTGTTTCTTCCGTATCTCATAAAGTCGTTGTGACTCGACCATCGAAAAACTATCAACAACAAACTGTTGAAACAATCTTCTAGCTTTATGAATAATGCTTTCTTCTGTCTCTCTAATTTGTAACCGAAAACATATGAACTCCCACAAAGAAACTTTAGTTCTTCTTCCACGCACATTTATAGTTCGAACACCTCTATAAGGTATATTATTCTCAAAACCATCTTCACCATAGGAAAAAAGCAAAGGATATTATAATGGCCAGTATAGAGGATGAGTTTCATAAATTTGTTTCAGTTGGCCATCTATAGATTGAAGAATAATATTTTTTCCTTGTCTGAATTATCAAAATTACCAACAATCAAAGCAACAATCTCATTACAATTAGAAGAATTATATGTTCTTCGATCAAAAGATCTATGAGAGAACAATCTAAGACTAAAAATTTCTGATCGGTGATCCTCATAGAATCCTCTAACTCTTCGAAATGACTTTGCTACCACATTATGTTCATCAATCATATGTATTAGACTAACAATCAATTCTGTATCCACATCTGATCCATGGCTGAAAAAATAAACAAAATTATAGAAATTTATAGAATAAATGAATAATAATAACAATCTTATAATATTCATTGGGCTAATATTTAAACAAAAAACATACCTAAAAATACTTTGTCAATTATTAACTTCATGCATTGTGTCATAAATGTAGAGTTATGCAAACTTAGGTCTTTCGCCATTCGAGGATAATAAACTACCAATTCTATGATAGTTTTGTCCACTAACAATAAATTGGGGTGGACCCTGACCATTGTTAATAGAACTAACAACTTTACCTCCAAATGATGTGAATGCAAACATACTATTGTATGATCGTATATTCTTTTGAAAATATTGGCTCTTTGCATCGGTACCATTAATTAAATTAACCAATAAATCTGGTGCTCTCTGTAAGAACGGTAATTGAACCTTCCCTTTAGCACAGCACACAGAAAATATAGGTTGATTTTGTCTTGAATCTTTTTCAACACGTTCTAAATACCAAAAAACAGCTCCACACCAAACACATGCACAATCAGGATCACCGATATCAAGACATTCTAAAAGAAAAAAAATATGAAATAAATTATTTTAAAACTTCAATTTAATAAATAAATAAATAAAGAATTAATATAACCTTGCATTTCACTTTGTGCAAATAACGGATGATCAGCAATATCATCTTCTATAGGTCTAATACTTATGGAAGGATCAATTACATCTGTTAATAAAATGACAATTTAAAAAAAATCCTAATCAGAAAGAAAATTATAAATTATTATATTTAATGAAAATAAATAAATATAATATATGTAAATTTTTTAAATTTTACTATAATACTACCTGACATAGTAATAGATGAACTTGTTGGAAGACAGCTAGCTAGAAATATTGAAAAAGATTATAATAAATTAACAAAAACAAAAAAATGTTGGATCATGCACATTTAAAACAATATATTTAATCAAATTACAAACACTTACAATAATTAAATTGAGTTGCTTGAGTTACAACTCTTGCCTTAGTAACTGCATAAGAAACCAACAATAAATTGGACGAAAAAATTTATGAACCACAACATTAACTAATATAAAATTTTATCACTAATAAAACTACATAAAAAATCAAAAAGAAAAAACTTGCAATAACACACCTCTTCTTTGTTGTAACTTGAATGCCTTTTTCCTCTTCAAAATATTTATCCTATTCAACCTTGCCAAAGCAAAATCAGTAGGCATGATGAATAGAAAAAATACAATACTGACCTCCACGAAAAAAGTAAGTTTCAAAGAATGATATAACTATTTAGCAGCAGCAATCTAATCTACTTAAAACGCACTCATGAACAATGAAAATAACTCTCTCTCTATGTCTCTCCTTACGCATGTATCGATATATATCTGTATATCTAAAAGAGTTAGATGTCTTCTTCATATCCTTTTATCTTATTTAAAAAAAATTAATTGTTTAAAATAATTGCCACATTGCTATTTGTATTTGGCAAAAAAATATTTAATTAAAAATCATTGTATAGTTAAACATTGGCGAACTCTAAAGTAATTATCATATTTGATATTCAATGTCAATTATCGGTAAATTGAATTTTAAAAATAAATAATTATCATCATACAATGCAAATTAATAAAGCTGCTGCATATTATAATTAATATCATAAGAACTACATTCATTACTGAAATTCACAACAGTGGACATATACATCCACACTATGACTTATATCTACACTCCTCCAACTATATGACACTGTGTCCAATATCTAGCAAAGCAGATTTTAATGTAGCACATATTTTCTTTGAAACAAAAAAGATAAATATAACACCTAGGACAAAAGAACCACTAATCTGCTTGAACATTGTAGAACTTCAAAACGCAAAAGTTCTTCCAAAAAAGAAAGAGGAACAAAGATGACTCTCCTAGCAGTTGGACACACCTCAAAAAAAGAGGAAGATTAATAAACTTCATACATAATTCACCATAACAAAGATAAAACCTATTACATAAATCTAACTTCATAGACCTAAGACAGCAGCTAGCTTTCATCCATAAACACCCATTTTAACTATCTTCAATCTTGATTATTTTAGAGCAATGAGCAACAGTATCCTCAAGTTCCTTATCAAAATCAGCCTCAAGATTCCTCTTCACCTTTAAAAATACTGCATCTTTGGGAACAACATTAGGCACATTAACTTTCCTTGAGTCATCTAAAAGGTGCGAGAGCAAATCCTACACAAGAAAACAAAACAAAAAAAGGAAAGCACCCAAAAAAAAGAGGATCACCCAATTAGATGAAAACCTATTGAAACTCCACAGAAAACTAATTATAATGATGAATAAGAATTATTAAAAATCAAGCAATAAATCGAGTATCACCTGAGTTTCATCAACATCAGACCGAATAAGTGAGCCAATATCATCCGACAGCACTACATTTTCATCACTATCAACAGAATGATCTTGAATATCAACCTCCTTAACACCTTCCATATCTAAGTGTATATCATCAAGTCCAGCAACATTTGCTTCTTTTTGAAGAAAAGATGACATGACAGTATTCTCTACACATTTTGTATTAGAAGTTTCACCCAACTCAGGGCCAAACACAGGAACAGGTGCATCCTTTAAATAATAAGACAAAAGGCACAAAAGAGGAAAGATAGATATCAAAGGACTGCGACAAAAAAA
>NC_029774.3:19628966-19634130 GCF_000817695.3 Arachis duranensis | reverse complement strand
AAGTTAACTCGTTCCTTGAGCGTTGCGCTTTTATTTCGCGATTTTTGTTTCCTCTATTCTTCAAGGCTCTTAGCATATTATAATTCTTCTGCTATTATATGTACTCATTTTATTTTAGAGGTCGTAATACCACACCACATTTGTTTTACGACTTAAGCGTAAAGCTTAGTGTGGTAGGGTGTTACATTATGGTATCAGAGCAGTTCATTCCTATAGAGCCTGAAAGACGGACTGATTGTGCTTCTATGCATGCTCTGTATATGTGTTTATGTGCTATTAGGATATCTGATTGATATATATGGCATAAACGTTTGTGAGCTTGCATTTGGAACTTAAAGCATTAGACCTGCGATATTGAGACTGATCAACTTAATATCACTTGTTTGGTGTGTATAGGGACCAGATGTCGACTCGCGGACGCGGTCGCGGGCGAGGTAGAGGTAGGACAGGCACCGTTACTCCTGCTCCCATAGGGACTGATCCAGTAGACTTTATGGCTGCCCTGGGAAATATGGCTGCAGCTATGCAGGCAACAGCTGAGGCATTGGGTAATCAGATAAATCAGGGTAATCATGGGAACAATAATGATGAGGACGGTCCTATGACTCTTGCTTTATTTCTGAAAGTTCACCCTCCAACCTTTAGGGGAACCTCAAATCCCACTGATGTAGATAATTGGATTCAGGCTATGGAAAGGGCATTACAGGCACAACAGGTTCCTGAAGAGCAATGGGTTAAATTTGGAACTTATCAGTTGCAAGGTGAAGCTCAGTATTGGTGGCAGGGAACACGACGTATCCTGCAGCCTGATGGTGCTGCGATTCCTTGGGAGGTTTTCCGGACAGAGTTCTATAAGAAATACTTTCCTAATTCAGCCAGAAATGCCAAGGAACTTGAATTAATGCAGTTACAACAGGGACAGATGACTGTTGCTGAGTATACTAGTAAGTTTGAGGAGTTATGTTGCTTTTCTCGTATCTGTCAAGGTGCGCCTGAAGATTTTGCCGAATGGAAATGTATTAAATATGAGGGAGGTCTTCGAAGTGATATTCTGAGCTTCGTTGCCCCAATGGAGATCAGGGTATTTTCTGAATTGGTGAATAAGAGTAGGGTGGCTGAGGATTGTGTGAGGAAGGCGGCAGCAGAGAAAGGAAGTTTGAGGGTGCCTTTTCAGAGACCTTCAGGAAGGAACTTTGCTCCGAGAGGTAGGAATTTCAAGCGTGGAGGTTCTATTCCGCAGCAGACTCAGGGTCAAGGTAATTATAGAAGGCCGAATACTAATGCTAGTCAAGGAAAAAGGTTTGGAAAGCAGCCACAGCAAGATCTAAATTGTCAGAAGTGCGGAAAGTATCATCCTGGAGTTCCGTGCAGACTAGGACTTGGAGTGTGCTATTCCTGTGGACAGCCTGGGCATATAGCCAGTAATTGCCCTGAGAAGAAGAAGTATGAGACTGGTAGGGTGCAGCAGCCGGGGAGAGTATACACCACTTCTACCATAGGTGCTGAGGGATCTGAGACACTGATTAGAGGTAATTGTGAAATGGCTGGTAAAATCTTAAATGCTTTATTTGATTCAGGAGCAAGTCATTCATTTATTGCATTTGAAAAGGCCCATGAATTAGGATTGAGAATGGTGGTTTTAGGTTATGATTTGAAAGTATATAATGCTACTCATGAAGCTATGGTGACTAGGATAGAATGTCCACAAGTTTCCTTTCGAGTACAACAGCATGAATTTGTGCATGATTTGATTTGTTTGCCTATGACTGGTCTTGATCTCATTTTGGGATTGGATTGGTTATCCAAGAATCATGTTTTGCTTGATTGTTCTGAGAAGTCAGTACAGTTTATGCCAGAAGGGTCAGAAGCACCAGTTGTAGTGAATAGTTACTATTTGAATTCTATGATAGTAAACTGTTCTGGAACCGAATGTCAGGGTATTATGTTATTAACTGCGGGAGTATCAGGTGATGATCAGAGTTTAGAGCAAATTCCGGTTGTATGTGAATTTCCTGATGTGTTTCCGGATGATATTAATGAATTCCCACCTAACCGAGAGGTTGAATTTGCAATTGAGTTGGTACCTGGATCCGGTCCAATTTCAATTACTCCTTATAGGATGTCGCCTTTAGAAATGGCTGAACTGAAGGCTCAGCTGGAAGATCTGTTGGGTAAGCATTTTATCCGACCAAGTGTTTCTCCGTGGGGAGCGCCAGTGTTACTGGTAAAGAAGAAGGATGGGAGTATGCGGCTGTGTGTCGATTATCGGCAATTGAATAAGATCACTGTGAAGAATAAATATCCGTTGCCTAGAATCGATGATCTAATGGATCAGTTACAGGGTGCCGGTGTGTTTTCTAAGATTGACATGCGATCAGGGTATCATCAGATAAGGGTTAGAGATGAGGATATTCCGAAAACTACTTTCAGAACGCGTTATGGTCATTATGAGTATACAGTGATGTCTTTTGGGTTAACTAATGCCCCGGCAGTATTTATGGATTATATGAACAGAATTTTTCGACCGTATCTAGACAAGTTTGTTATTGTCTTCATTGATGACATTCTTGTTTATTCTAAGACTGAAGAGGAACATGCTGATCACTTGCGAACTGTGCTACAAATTCTGAGAGATAGGAAGTTATATGCTAAGTTATCTAAATATGAGTTCTGGAAGAGTGAAGTGAAGTTTCTCGGCCACGTGGTGAGTAAGCAGGGAATAGCTGTGGATCCTGCTAAGGTGGAAGCAGTGATGAATTGGGAGCGACCAACTTCAGTGACAGAGATAAGAAGTTTCCTAGGTTTGGCGGGGTATTATCGGAGATTCATTAAGGGATTTTCACAGCTCACCTTACCTTTAACTAAATTGACTAGGAAGGATACACGACAATTAAGGCCGCATGAGATGAACTACCCGACACACGATTTAGAACTTGCTGCTGTTGTGTTTGCTTTAAAGATTTGGAGGCACTACCTCTATGGTGTTAAGTTTCTTGTTTTCTCAGACCATAAGAGTTTGAAGTATCTTTTTGAGCAGAAAGAGTTGAATATGCGTCAGAGGAGGTGGATGGAGCTTCTGAAAGATTATGATTTTGAATTGAATTATCATCCAGGAAAAGCGAACGTTGTGGCGGACGCTTTGAGTCGAAAGTCTTTATATGCATCTTGGATGATGCTACGGGAGGAAGAGTTACTGAAGGCATTCCAAGGTTTGAATTTGGGAGTTAGAGAAGAATCTGGAATCCTGTGTTTGAGTCAGTTGCAAATTTCTAGTGATTTTAAATCAGAACTTCTGAAGGCTCATCGAGACAGTGAAGCGTTACGTAAGGTATTACCAGCAGTCAAACAGGGGAAACAGTGGAGAGTGTCAGAAGGACAGGATGGTTTGTGGAGGTTCAAGAACCGGATTATTGTGCCAGATATTGGAGACCTGCGACAGAGAATCTTGAAGGAATCTCATAAGAGTGGATTCTCAATTCACCCAGGGAGTACTAAAATGTATCAGGATCTGAAAGCGATGTTCTGGTGGCCAGGGATGAAAAATGACGTGGCATTGCATGTATCTAAATGTTTAACGTGTCAGAAGGTTAAAATTGAGCATCAGAGACCATCAGGAACCCTTCAGCCTTTAGAGATTCCACAATGGAAATGGGAGAGTATCGCAATGGATTTTGTGATAGGTTTGCCTAAAACCCGGTTTGGTTGTGACGCTATTTGGGTGGTTGTGGACCGATTGACGAAATCAGCTCATTTTCTTCCTATCCGAATAAGTTGCACAATGGAGGAATTGGCTCGAATGTATATTAAAGAGATTGTCAGGTTGCATGGCGTGCCTTCTACCATTATATCTGATAGGGATCCTCGTTTTACATCAAGATTCTGGGGAGCTTTTCAGCGTGCATTTGGGACTCAGCTAAGTTTGAGTACTGCGTATCACCCTCAGACAGATGGTCAGTCAGAGAGAACTATTCAGACTTTGGAGGATATGTTAAGGGTGTGTTTTGGACCAGCCTGTGAGCTGGGATCGGTATATGCCATTAATTGAATTTGCTTATAATAATAGCTATCATGCGAGCATCGGAATGGCTCCATATGAGGCTCTGTATGGCAGAAAATGTCAGTCTCCACTATGTTGGTATGAAACTGGAGAAAGAAGTTTATTAGGGCCTGAAATGATAGCTGAAACAACTGAACTGATAAAGAAGATTCGTAGTCGAATGCTTATAGCCCAAAGCCGCCAGAAGAGCTATGCTGATCAGAGGCGAAAGCCTTTGGAATTCGAAGAATGAGAACATGTCTTTCTGAAAGTTACACCAACCACTGGCGTGGGAAGAGCTATTAAGACTAAGAAACTGAATCCCCGTTATATTGGACCCTTTGAAATTCTGAAGAGGATTGGGCCAGTGGCTTATAGAATTGCCTTACCGCCATATCTTTCAAATTTGCACGATGTGTTTCATGTGTCTCAGCTTAGGAAGTACACCCCTGACACAAGTCATGTTCTAGAACCAGAACCAATCCAAGTGAGAGAAGATCTAACACTCCCAGTAATTCCGGTGAGGATTGATGACACCAGTGTTAAACGATTACGAGGAAGGGAAGTATCATTGGTAAAAGTAGCTTGGAGTCGAGCTGGTATCGAGGAACATACCTGGGAACTCGAATCAGATATGCGAAAGGACTATCCAAATCTCTTTTCAGGTAACTAGATTTGAATTTTGAGGGCAAAATTCTTTATTAGGTGGGTAGGATGTAAACCCCGGTTAAATTAGTAGATAATTAGTCAATAAATTAGTTTTTAATAAGGAGGATTAGAAATGTGAATGCTATATTAAATTAGGGTAGAGCTCATCGAAACGAGAATTTTGACACTAATTTCGAAAAAAATGGTCCAAGATTGGACCGAACGGACCGAACGGACCGAACCGGTTAAACCGGGCCGAACCGGTTAAACCGGGCTGTGGGCCCAATTAGTCCAACAATTAAAAAGAGCCACGGGCTCTTATTCTCTTCATTTCCCTCAACGATGCAGCAGCCTCCCAGGGAAGAGAAGAAGAGAAATTCGTTTACGGTGAATTCAATTTCCCGTAACTTCCTCGTTTGAGCTCCGATCGCCGCACCGTTTGTGGCCACGCGTTCACCGCGTTGAGCTCTACATTTCTAC
>NC_029774.3:19613487-19627106 GCF_000817695.3 Arachis duranensis | reverse complement strand
TTTCTCTCCGCATGACTTATTCTTTTTGATCCTCTTAGAGGTTTATGGAGAGGCAGGATTGTGTATATGTACTTTTGGGTTTGGATACGTATGTATATATGTGTAAATATTCTCCGGCCAGTCTTGACTTCGCAGGCTGAGTTAGGAGCTTGATATTTTGTATCTTTGGCACTCTATTCCCACTTCTGTTAGCTTATGTTTGATAGTTATGGTTTTTTTAGCACGTAAGTTAACTCGTTCCTTGAGCGTTGCGCCTTTATTGTGCGATTTTTATTTTCCCCTTTTCTTCAAGGCTCCTAGCATATTATAATTCTTCTGCTATTATATGTACTCATTTTATTTTAGAGGTCGTAATACCACACCACATTTGTTTTACGACTTAAGCGTAAAGCTTAGTGTGGTAGGGTGTTACATAGCACATATTCTCTTTGAAACAAAAAAGATAAATATAACACCTAGGACAAAAGAACCACTAATCTGCTTGAACATTGTAGAACTTCAAAACGCAAAAGTTCTTCCAAAAAAGAAAGAGGAACAAAGATGACTCTCCTAGCAGTTGGACACACCTCAAAAAAAGAGGAAGATTAATAAACTTCATACATAATTCACCATAACAAAGATAAAACCTATTACATAAATCTAACTTCATAGACCTAAGACAGCAGCTAGCTTTCATCCATAAACACCCATCTTAACTATCTTCAATCTTGATTATTTTAGAGCAATGAGCAACAGTATCCTCAAGTTCCTTATCAAAATCAGCCTCAAGATTCCTCTTCACCTTTAAAAATACTGCATCTTTGGGAACAACATTAGGCACATTAACTTTCCTTGAGTCATCTAAAAGGTGTGAGAGCAAATCCTACACAAGAAAATAAAACAAAAAAAGGAAAGCACCCAAAAAAAAGAGGATCACCCAATTAGATGAAAACCTATTGAAACTCCACAGAAAACTAATTATAATGATGAATAAGAATTATTAAAAATCAAGCAATAAATCGAGTATCACCTGAGTTTCATCAACATCAGACCGAATAAGTGAGCCAATATCATCCGACAGCACTACATTTTCATCACTATCAACAGAATGATCTTGAATATCAACCTCCTTAACACCTTCCATATCTAAGTGTATATCATCAAGTCCAGCAACATTTGCTTCTTTTTGAAGAAAAGATGACATGACAGTATTCTCTAAACATTTTGTATTAGAAGTTTCACCCAACTCAGGACCAAACACAGGAACAGGTGCATCCTTTAAATAATACGACAAAAGGCACAAAAGAGGAAAGATAGATATCAAAGGACTGCGACAAAAAAATGAAACATGGCACCTATAAATAAATTAAGTACCTTCAAAGGTGTTATCTCAGTCTGAGCAAGTTCAAACATTGAAATAATTGCAGCATCATCACAAATCCTCTTCACACGAAAAGTTCCAAAATATCTATCAACACCAAGAGACTTAGTATCCACTTTCAGCAAGACTTTTTTACCCTCCAAATTTCTAAAAATGATAGGGTAGTCATCCCCACAGAGAACCTACAAAGAAAGAAATAAATGCTACCATCAATAAAAAAACCATTTTGAACAAAACCAATAAACTACTTTCTGCTTTTCTTTCATTAAAACAGAGAAAGACAAATCCGACACACCTTTGAATCTTTATGTACCTCATTAAATAGGTCAGCACATGTTTTTTTAACCAAGTAGGTTGTTTCACGATCAAAGAGGACAAATATACCCTGTCCAGTTTCATCTGATACAACTACCTTGAGCCTATACCTACAAAAGAATGAACTACGATCATAAAAGATAGTAGTAAATGAAAAAGGTCTATTCAACACATTAAAAGACCAGATTACTCATAAATAAAAATCACAAAGTAAATAAAAAAAACAAGAATGTAACATGACAGAACCTTGGGATCACATTTGTCACATGATGCATGCACATATCACAAAAGTAAACACCAGATTCAGGATGTACTGTCTTCCCACAAACACAGGTAGAATACCACCAGCACCCCTCTTCTACAACATCAGTGATAGTACCTAAAATGACAAAGGTTCCATCCTACAAATCATAGAAAATAGAAGCCAAATGCATAAAAAACCATAAAAATTTAAGAATCAAAGTTTCAAAGGATTTAATAATCAAGAATGAAAACAAATAACTACAAATCAGATAAAAAAAATTTTTTTAACCTCCTTGTTTTCTTGCAACTCATCTATTGTAGATTTCTTAGTCAACCTCATGAAGTCATCCTCCAATGAGATAGTTTTTCCTTCATTAGCAATAAACAGTGGCTGGGTCCCATTTATCCCTTGCTCTACCACGCTAACAAAATGACAATGAAGGAACAATCTTAATGCTTTTTTCAGCATATTCAAACATACATAAAAATAAATAAAACTAAATATATGAAAAATAGTACTACACAAACCTCTTCCTGAAATCAACAACAGCTGCCAAGTCAGGATTAAGATATATTTTTGTTGCTTTCATGACATTTTGTAACCCAGGTTGCCCTAAAAAAGAGGAAAAAAATGTTAGCAACCTTTCTAAAAAAATCTTATACCAACAATGTAAGAAAAGAGTTTAAAAAAATCATGATAATACAATATTCAACAACAGTACCTCGAAAAAGCTTAACTTTGGCAAGTTGAAGAATCACTACTGGTTGTTCAACATAACCAGAAGAAAGAAAATGATTTAGTTGATCCACATATTCTCCAAACAGGGCGCACCTAAGCACCATCCTACAAATAAAACATAACAAATTGTAACATAAAAAATAGATAAAACAAAAAACTAAATGAAAACCATATGCTGAAATAAGAAAGTAATGAAGCAACGAACTTTTGAGAAGAAAGCTCCACAACAACCATCTTGATTGTTTTTCCATCTTTATCATAACTTTTTTCCTCTCCAACTAAAGTCAGCAACCCAATAACATCTGCAAGTACATTAAAAAAATCGCAAAAAAGTAGAATAATATATAACAGGATCAACAACACATAATCTCAATAATGGAAAAGAAATACAGAACCACTCACCAACTAAATAATCATGATCTTGACTCATTTGCAATATCTCCTCAAAAGGATATAGAGTAAAACAGACTCTTGGTATGATATCATCTGGTAAAGTTGTTACTATTGTTCGGAAGAGGAATGTAAGCTTAAACTCATGTTTTGTAGCTCTATAAGAGCCATGATTTGGAACAACAGAGAAATAACACATCTTGTAGCAATTCCCTTCAATAATATTATCTTTAAACCTGTTGATAAGTTGCTTCCTTATAGTGGCCTGGATTTTGTTTGACTATAAATAATAAAAAATAAAAATACATGTTAGTCAGCAACTAAAGAAATATCAACAATATGCTAACTCAAAATAAACTACAAATAAAATCACTAACATTTTCATCCACCAAAATGAGCTCCATTGAATTTGGAGAATCTGGATTTCCAAAGCTTGGAACAATCCAAGCCCTAATTACCCTCACTTTAAGCCTCCAAGCCTCTCTTGGAGGAACTATCTTGCTAATAGCATCAAAAGATGGACTCATTTGAGCGTACTAAAACACTTGTAGAAAAGAAAACAACAACAATATGAAGATATGTGAAAGATGAACAAAGCCAATGATCTGCACTACTCTTACCACTTCAACCCTCTTTTATAGACAACGCTAGATGAATAGTTTCAAATTTGAATTCAAATTTTTTAGCAAAATGGGGGGAAGTAAAGATTTTTCACCTTGCAAATCCAAAAAGAACTGAGGTTTCTCATAGACTAATTTAGGGTTTTCTTGGAAAAAGAAATGATGTGATAAGAAAACTACCATTTTTGATATCACAGAAGTTTATACTGACAACCACCAACTACTCCACATTCACAGATCTCACATCTCCATAAAAGATCTCTATCAAACATCAAATCAAATAAGCCTTCATTCTATAGAGAAGACACAAGCAAAGAAAGATGAAATGAAAATCATAAAGCATTTACATGATGTATAATTAAAAAAAATCGAATTTAAAAATAAAAAAAAATAAAAGAAGAAATCTACAGGATCAATGACACTAGATATACAATCACAAACCTTATCACTTGTCAGAATTGAAATCCAGATTTTGGGAGAAAATCAAACAACCACCAATTACCAAAACCACTTCTACGTCATACATCACAAATATCTGAATGCTACAAACCACATCTTAAAAACAAAATCATGAATAATCTTCCAATGAAATAAATGAAAAAATTCGAATTTAAAAAAAAAAAGAAAAAATCTACAGAATCAATGACATCAGATTTACAATCACAAATCCCATCTCTTGTCAGAATACAAATCCAGATTTTGGGGAAAACCAAACAACCACCAATCACCAAAACCACTTCTACATGATACCAAAAAAATATCTAAATGCTACGAACCATACCCTAAAAATAAAACCATGAATAATCTTCCAATGAAATAAACGAAAATATATCAGAGAGAAAATATAAGTAAACAATCGATGAATTGAACATCTAAGTCCTGAGATTTCTGCATCAAAGAGCACACCTGTGTAACCCTTCTCATTCCTAATATTTAACCCTAGCCACTCTTTCTCAATACAACGTTATCTTCTGGTATAGTTCACTTTTATTACCTCACCTTTATAATAGATTGGATTCTTTTTATTTTGATTTTTTTTAAAACCTAATTTGGTCTTTTTTTTTTAAGCTTGTAACCATATTTTTCTGAAATGAGGGCCTTTAATCTTTTTGATCCGTATACACAAGCACAAAAACATGAAGTGTGGGCCAAATATAATGAAATGTCATATCCACTACTTTTTTTTTGTATACATTAAAGCCTAAAAAAATTACCAACCCTACTAAAACCTATAAATATAATTGGTAGTGATTGAAACCTAAGACCTACACTACAAATAGATACATAATTAGATACATAGATATAAAACTGAGATGAAACTTGTGTTAAAAATAATTTTACAAAAAATCTAAATTATAGGAAAATTCCATGTCAGCTTGTGCTCTTCCTTTTTTTTTTTTGGACATGGCCATGGGCCAGATGAACAAACCTAGCCTAGACCCAGAATCCGAAACTCCCAACCCCGGAAACCCAAACCCGAACCCGCTCATCTCACCCACTCCCCAGCCCAACACAACTCAGAACCCTTAGCAACCTCAGGATCTTCTTCTTCCTTCCGATGAGTGCGTCTTTGCCCCCTTGAGAAAAGTTTCGATGCTACTACGTCCCGTACAGATTGTCTCGCTTGTCGTTGCGTGTGTTCCGTCTTCCTCCTGCGCGAGTTCTCCTCTTCGCTGAAGTACCCCCTGCTGCCGTTGAGCACGGCCTGACTTTGCTGAGTTCTGAACCATGTGGTAACCATTGCTCCGCTTGTGCTGAGAGAGCATTTGCCGAATATTAGTTGAGTGTTCGTTCCCTTTGTTGTGGCTATTTGCTTTATTGAAAGTGTCTCTGATGGTGGGTTCCGTTTGCAGAGTAGAAATCATGTTGTGGAGTTGCAGATTCCCTTGAGATGCATGGCTGTTCCAGGTTTCCCTTTCCACCCGCCCAGGTAATCCTTCATCTCTTTGATTTCCTTGAGGGTTGGTTGAACTTGAAACCTGAATTTGTTGAACCCGATTGCGTTGATTATTCTGAAGAATTGCGAATCCTGCCTCTGTTCTGATAGTCTTCATGATCTGTGTAGGCGGATTGAAAGTCCATTGTCGCTGTAGCTGATTTACTGCTGCCGTCGCTGCCAGTTGGTGAGCTAAGGTGTTGCCTTCTCGCGGAGTCCAAGTAGCTCCCACATCCGGCGCCTCTTCAAGCAGTTGCAGAATGTCCCTGATAATTGCATCTGCTTCAGCTAGTGGCGTTCTTGCCTTGATCGCTTGAACCAAAGGTAAACAATCTGATTCAATTATGCAGTTCGTTATATTTAGATTTTTAATGAGAATAAGAGCTTCTCTGTATGCTTGTGCTTCTGCTGCTAAAGCTGATATTGATTTGAATTTTGATGAAGCTCCGGTTATGATTTTGCCTTCCCAGTCCCTGAACACTGCTGCTGTTGTTGCAATTCCTGTCTCCCTTTGGAAAGCCGCGTCTATGTTTACTTTTATCTTGTTGCGGGGTGGAGGCCTCCAGGTAATCCTTAGCTTCTCTGCATTCCTATCTGCCCTATCTTTAATGTCTTTGTTGAGATCTTTTGTTGCATTATGATATTCTGTTGCAATCTGTTCTGAATGAATTATTGTATTTTGTGGATTGAGTTTCTTCTGCTGGAATATGTGCTGATTCCTGGCTTTCCAAATGCACCAACAAATACATCCTAATTTGCACAAAACTTTTTCTTGTTCATCTCCTGCCAGCTTCTTAATTTTGTCAATTGTATTTATCCACCAATTTTCAAAAGATTTGACCCATAAGCTGTAGGCACGATTTGAATACTAGATCCAAACCAAACCGCTCTCGTCCACGGGCATAATAGCAACACATGTTCTATAGTCTCATCTTGTTTATGACATATGCTGCATTTGGGAGTGAGAGTAATTTTACGTTGATATAAGCTCGCGTTCACTGGCAGAATCCCATGTGCTGCTTTCCAAAGAAACATTTTAACCTTCTCCGGTGCCGGTAATCTCCAAATCCTCTCCCAAATCTCCTTCGAATTCTGACTTGTTGAAGCTTTGCCAAGAGTTGCGACTTCCATTGTGTCCTTCTCCTCCTTCGCTGCCTGATATCCTGATTTGACCGAATAGTCTCCGTCATTTCTATACGGCCAGACCAGATGATCATTTTTGTTGACCAAACTGATCGGCGTTCTTGTTATCAGCTCAATCTCATTTGGATGAAAAATTTTTTGAATTTTCTCTAAATCCCATCCCTCGCCCTCTCTTATTAGCTCACTCACTTTTTTATATTGATTTTCTCCGACTCCCCTCAACTTGTCTATCCCTACCACCCAATTATCTTTCCAGATATCTATCCCTGCTCCATTTCCTATACTCCACCTTCCTTTCCTTCTGAGAAAATCTCTACCCTCTAACATACTCCTCCAAATCCATGATGCATTACCTCCTCTTTCCGCTTCCCATAGGCTACAATTTGGATAGTATATGGCCTTTAGAATCCGAGCCCATATTGCATCTTCCTCCTTTACCAGTCTCCAAGTTTTCTTAGCCAAGAGCGCTAAGTTTTGGCATTCGAAATCCTTAAATCCTAAGCCTCCGTTTAATTTGCTCCTGGTCATATATGACCAGCTCTTCCAATGAATGCTCCTTTCCTTATCGTTCTTATTCCACCAGAATTTTGCAATTAATGATCCCATTTTCCTGCAAAAAGATTTTGGAAATTTGATGATGTTCATGGCATAGACCGGAATCGCTTGTATAACTGCCTTTATCAGAACCTCCTTTCCCGCTTGATTTAAGAGTTTCTCCTTCCATCCTTGCATTTTATCTAGTATTTTTTCTTGAATCCACTCTAGTGCTTTGTTCTTGGATCTCCCCCATGTTGCTGGTAATCCTAGGTATTTTCCTGGCTCTTCCCATGATGCCATTCCGGTGATCTCTTCAATATTAACTCTCTTCTGTATCGATACTTGGCTTCCAAAGATCAGTCCATATTTTTCTATGTTTATTCTCTGTCCTGAAGCCTCTGTGTATTTGTTTATGATCTGAATTAATTGATAAATCTCCTCCTCTTGCGCACCTGCAAAAATGATACAATCATCAGCGAATAGCAAGTGGGTTAAAACTGGTGCTGTTGGAGCTAATTTTATTCCTGAAATCAGGTTATCCTTCAATGCCCTTTCCATGAGAATAGTAAGACTTTCCGCTGCTAAGATAAAGAGATATGGCGATAGTGGATCTCCCTGTCTAAGTCCCCTTTGCGGGTGGATCTTGGCCGATAATTTTTCATTAATTTTAAATCTATAGTTGGCACTCTTAACACAACTCATCATCAGCTTCACCCATTCTGTACAGAAGCCAAACTTTTCCATGACCTTTTTCAAAAAGTTCCGTTCCAATCTGTCATAAGCCTTGTTCATATCCAGTTTGATGGCTATCTCATTACTTCCGTGATTTCCTTTTCTGTTTAATTTGTGAAACACTTCCTGCACTACTACTATGTTGTCCTGTATGAGCCTTCCTTTTATGAAAGCACTCTGAACCGGAGATATGATCGAGTCAAGCACTTTCCTCAATCTTCCAACTAATACCCTTGTTACAATCTTGTATATGAAGTTACAGCAGCTGATGGGTCTGAGTTGATTGAGACTCTCCGGTTGCCTCACTTTCGGAATTAAAACCACAGTTGTTTCTCCTATCTCCTCTGGTAAGCTGCCTTCTTCAAAAATCTGCCTCACCACGCCATACACTTCTTTCTTTAGAATGTCCCAATTTTGTTGGTAGAAAAGTCCATTTAACCCATCAGGACCCGGGGCTTTTAAGCTTCCCATACTGAAGACTGCTTCCTTGATTTCCTCATCTGTGATCTTTGCCATTAGGTTGTCATTCATCTTACCCGTGACCCTTATAGGTATATGTTTTAAGCACTCTTCCATGTTCCTATCTCCTTCCGAGGTGAACAGTTTGGCAAAATGTGTTTCTACTAGTCTCATGATTTCTGTTTCTCCCTGTATCCAATGTCCAGCCTCATCTCTTAGTTTATCAATTCTGTTCCGCATTCTTCTCTGTATGGTTGTTGCATGGAAAAAAGCTGTGTTTTTGTCTCCCCATTTAAGCCATTTCAACCTTGATCTTTGCCCCCAGTATTTTTCTTCTTGCCTCCAAAGATCATTTATCTGGTTCTTCAATTCTTTCTCTCTTTTTTGATCTCTGTCCGTCATCTCACCTTTTTGTATCTGAAGTAGCTCGTTCTTCTTTTTTTCTATTTCTTTGTCTGCTCTTTTAAACTCTCTTTTGCTCCACTCCGTCAATTCCCTTATGCATCTACCCCTCTTTTTGGTGAATTGATTCCAGTAGTTTCTGCTTCCATCATCCTTCTGCCAGCTTCTCCTGATAACTTCTTCACATTCCACATGTTCAGTCCAAAAAGCCTCATACCTGAATTCTTTTTTATCCTAATTTTCGGCTGTGTTTCCAAAATTAAGGCACAATGATCCGAACTTATGGCTGGGGCAGCTTTTAGAACAACATTCTGATGTAGATTAAGCCATTTCCAATTCACTAATACCCTATCTAACCTTTCCCTAGTGACAAAGTTATTTCTTGGGTTGCTGTACCATGTGAACCTACTTCCTTTAAGATCAATATCTATTAAACCATTATCATCTACAAATTTTCTGAATGTATCCAAATAAATCTTTGGTTGAGGATGAAGGCCTACCTTTTCATCTTGACTTAGGATATCATTGAAATCTCCCAAAACAGCTTGAGGTTCTTCATTATTTCTATTACTTACCGTGAGCTCCTGCCAGAGTTTCCTTCGCTTTTGAAAAATTGGGTTGCCATACACAAAAATACCCTGCCATTTCATAACATTATTGATATTAATATTTGCTTTAATATAATTATCACACCACTCATAAACATCAATATTTATATTGGATTTCCAGAGCAAACATAGCCCACCGGACAAGCCCCGGGGTTCTACACAAAAAAACTTGTCAAAATTCAACTTTCTTTTTATCCTAATCATTCTTTCTTGACTGGCCCTGGTTTCCATTAAAAACACTATAAGCGGCTTTACTTTTTTACAAAGGTTATACAACTCAGAAATTGTCGGGGCAGCCGCTACTCCCCGACAATTCCAACTGATGATACTCATGGCTTAGGGTGGGGCTTGATAAGGCCCGCCTCCTCAGCCATTTGCATTTCAGTAGTCTGACCAGTGACAAACCTAGCTAACTGATACTCCCCTAAATCATTGGAATTGTTGCTGTTCTTTGTTTTCTTGGGTTCTCTATCCTCTTGTTCCTCTTGCCTGTCTCTGTAAGTTAGCATTGGAATCTGTTTGGTTTCTCGCTTTCTCTTCAGATTCAGCTTCAGTTCCAATTTCTTTGCAAGTCGCATCTCCCAATCTGTCTGTGCTTCCGCTTCCTTTTCTTCATCTTCATCACTTGCTAATTCAACATAATAGATATTATCCCCTAGCTTTGTTTTTTGGTAATCTCCTTGATGTTCTATCATTTGATCTTTTTTGGATAGTCTTCCATTAGCATTCTCCTCTGTTTCCCCCTTCATAAGTTCTTGTTCCTCTTTTTCCTCTGTTCTGGCTCCACATTCCTGTTTATCCAGCTTCCTTGCTAACATAAGCCTTTTTAATTCTTGGCCCATAGTTTCCTTTCCTTTTTTTCCTGGGCCCATTTTCCAATCGTCTATTTTATAACTATTCACTTCTTCTCTTTCCATTGCATCCTTATTTAGCCCATTTTTTCCCGTAATCCTTAACTGCTGGTGTGAAGCCCCTGTATTAGGCCCAATATCCCTTGCTTGACCAATTCCATCTGATTCCTTTTCCTGATTCCTCCTCTCTTGCATCTGGGCCTTTTTGAAATTGGCCCATTCATTCTTCCTCTCTCTTATCTCCTCAATCAGATTGCTAATCTTATAGGCTGCTTGTAGGTCATGATGCATATCCCCCTCTTCCTGAAAATCAGGGATTCTCGGTACTTCTTCTACCTGCTCCTCTGCATCTGCCATCTCTTCTTCTCTCTTCATTTGGTTTTCCCATACACTTTCCTCCCGGATTTTCTGCTGCGGAACTTTTTCTGACCTCTTCCTACTCTCTTCAGAGCTTCGTTCATCACTACTCTCTCTCTCCGGGTTCCTTGGTTCACGCGCCTGCATCCTCCCCTCCTGATTCTGTCCTCCTTGGTTTGGGGTACCTCCTCCCATGGTTGATCCTGTTCGGCCCTGAGTTGCTCCCAGTCCCGGTGCATATTTCTTCTTTGTAGGATCCCAGCATGCCATGGCTGTTGGATTCTTGCATGACTTCCTTTCATGCCCTAGTATGCCACAGTTAAAGCAGTAGCTGTCCGGCAGTCTCTCATACTTGAAAAAAATCCATAGTGGAGGCAGATTCTCTCTATCTAACCAGAAACCTGTTGGTAATGCTTTTGTGATGTCGATGCTCACCCTAATTCTCAGATATGGATTTTTGAGGACTCCCTCTGTCTTTGGTTCTTCAGCTTCGACTAAGACTCCTAGCATTTCTCCGATAATCCTAGCAGTCTCTTTCTCCATGAATTCAAGTGGTATGCCATGAACTTGAATCCAGAATTCCATAAAGTCATGGTCAACTTCAAAAACAGACTCACCCTCCCTCCATAACCTGAGATTTATCAGATTACCTTTGACATTCCATGGTCCATTCTGAATGATCTGCAACCCTTTCTTCCTATCTTTAAAGCTGAATAGTATCTTCTTTCTTCCAATATCTGTAACTGCCACTCCTTGAGGGTTTCCCCACATTCCCAGTAAGGCATTTTTGCAGGTCTTGAAGTTTATCTCCTTATCACTTATTAGTTTGCCCACCACATTTAAGCAATCTTTCTTATATCCCATTTCTCCCGGCTTGTTGAGCTTTATGACTTTACCTTCAATGTTGTTCATTATGAATGTTGATGTAGGGAAGGTTCTGTGTTCCAGGTTTAGAGTTTAATGTGGGAAATGTATTGTGTTTCAGGTTTCGGTGGTTTGACGGTTCAAGGAAGATGAGAATTATGTGGAAAGGTAGGTTTGGATTGATGAAAGCAAGGTTGAGAATAAACTCCCTTAAAATTGGAGAAGAACCCGAAGTTCTATAAAGACTCTCCTATTGAGAGAAACTTTACACGTATGAATTTATACACGTGTTGTTAGCTTGTGCTCTTCCTAGTTTACTAGTTTAAAAGATGTAACGTTTTTTTGGACTTGTTTCATATAATATATTTGAGTGAGAGTGGTGAGAGGATTTTGACTTTGGGCCTGATTAAAAAAAATTGTTTTAGATTCATTTTTTTTCTAAAGCAGTTAGCCGGTTTAAGTTCATTTAATAATTTTGTTTGGTTGTTGGTTATTACAGGCACATGGATGAGGTATATCTCTGAATTTTCCCCTAAAATAAAATAAAAAAATTTATTGTGAATTCACTCTATTACCAAGGATTTTATTGTGAATTCACAATTTTTTTTTGATAAATATATTAAGGACAAGAAAGATAATAAGACATTGAGAGTTGAAAATAATTTTTTGTTAGAAAAGGTAAAGGCAACCAAAGCTTATGATAAAAAATCTTTGAAAGAAGAAAATAATGTTTCAAGAGTTGAATTAAATAAATTTAAACTCAAACAATCGGTCTCAATTTCTACTGATTTAATTGTTTAAAATGAAAGACTAAATAAAAAATTGAAAAACTAAATAGAAATTTAGCAAAATTTATTCAAGATTCATAAAATTTTGACAAATTACTTATTTGTCAAAGATCTAATTTTAAAAAATCTGTACCACCTGGATTCAAATAGAAAAGCAAATCTGTTTTTAAATAAATATTTAAAAAATTAGAAGCTTATTCTTTCAAGAATGTTAAGCCAAAAATTTTCAGCAAGCTTTAAAATTAAGCAAATAGGAACCATTGCTATAAATGCAATAGAAAGTTAATTAATTTTGTTTTTGCTAACGCTAGTCTTTCACTAAATTAATTAGTGAGTTGGCTAGGATTTGTGGATTAAGATCAATTATGTCTATTTGACTTATTCTCGATGTTAGGGATAACTAAGTGTAATTAACTCTTCATAATTGTCATGTCTGTGGTCAATGACTAGGATAGGAAATCTTAACTCTCAACCCTTGTCAAGACTCATTTTAGTATTTGAATCTCCTTTTATTTTCTTAGTTAATTACCTTTATTACTTTTTTATTTTCTTGTAATTTAATTTCTTGTCAATTGCTATCACAATCACCTTTTTTTTATAGTCAATGATATGCACACCTCACTGCAATTTCTTTGAGAGACACTTAACGATTTAAAATTTCCAGTTATTTGTTTTGATTTGTGACAATCTTAATCTAAACTTTGATTAGGGTCATTTGTTGGTTTGGTACTATACTTGCAATATAATTCTTTTTAAGAAATTTCGAACCGACGTTTGGCCCTTGATGAGCGGATAATTTATACGCTTTTTGGCATTGTTTTCATATAGTTTTTAGTAAGTTTAAGCTACTTTTAGGGATGTTTTCATTAGTTTTTATGTTAAATTCACATTTCTGGACTTTACTATGAGTTTGTGTGTTTTTCTGTGATTTCAGGTAAATTCTGACTGAAATTGAGGGATTTGAGCAAAACTCTGAAGAAGGCTGACAGAAGGACTGCTGATGCTGTTGGATTCTGACCTCCCTGCACTCGAAATGGATTTTCTGGAGCTAGAGAACTCCAATTGGCGCGCTCTCAACGGCGTTGGAAAGTAGACATCCAGGGCTTTCCAGCAATATATAATAGTCCATACTTTATTCGAAGAATGACGACGTAACTTGGCGTTGAACGCCAAGTACACGCTGCTGTCTGGAGTAAAACGCCAGAAAAACGTCATGATCCAGAGTTAAACGCCCAAAACACGTCATAACCTGAAGTTTGACACCAAGAAATGCCT
>NC_029774.3:19609232-19610230 GCF_000817695.3 Arachis duranensis | reverse complement strand
TCATCTTTAATTTTCGAAAATCACTAACCATTTTTTCAAAATTATTTTCGAAAATTTCTCTTCTCTTTTCTTATTCTATTTTAATTATTTAATTACTAACACTCCTCTTCACCTCTCCTCATCCAAAAATCCGAATCTCCTTCTTCATTCTTCTACCTCTTTCTTCTTCTACTAACCTGAGGGAATCTCTATACTGTGACATAGAGGATTCCTTTTTCTTTTCTTGTTTTCTTCTCTTTCTTATGAGCAGGAACAAGGAAAAGGGCACTCTTGTTGAAGTTGATCCGGAACCTGAAAGGACTCTGAAGAGAAAATTAAGAGAAGCTAAACCTCCTCAAAAGCTGAGCAAGCTGAGAGTGGATGTTCAAACCTTCAAACAAAAAGATGGTGAATCCCTCTATGAGTTTGGGAAAGATACAAGCAGCTGACCAAAAGATGTCCATCTGACATGTTTTCAGAATGGACCATATTAGATATATTCTATTATGGTCTCTTTGAATTTTCGAAAATGTCACTGGACCATTCTGCAGGTGGATCTATTCACCTGAAGAAAACGCCTGAAAAGGCTCAAGAACTCATTGACATGGTTGCAAACAACCAGTTCATGTATACCTCTGAGAGGAATTCCGTGAATAATGGGGTCCCTCAGAAGAAGGGAGTTCTTGAAATTGATGCTCTGAATGCCATACTGGCTCAGAACAAAGTGTTGACTCAACAGGTCAACATGATCTCTCAAAATCTGAATGGATTGCAACATGCATCCAACAGTACTAGAGAGGTAGCTTCTGAAGAAGCTTATGATCCTGAGAACCCTGCCATGGCAGAGGTTAATTACATGGGTGAACCATATGGAAACACCTATAACCCATCATGGAGAAATCATCCAAATTTCTCCAGGAAGGATCAACAAAAGCCTCAACAAAGCTTTAACAATGGTGGACGCAATAGGCTGAATAATAGTAAGCCATATCCATCATCTTCTCAGCAACAGACAGAGA
>NC_029774.3:19605444-19606484 GCF_000817695.3 Arachis duranensis | reverse complement strand
CATAGCATCATGATTGGAGAGGAAGTAGAGGTTTATGAAGTCATAGCCAATGAACTCTACAAAATAGCTGACAAGCCTTCATACATGGCACGGCTAGCCTTCCCCCACCTCATATGCCATTTATGCTACTCAGCCGGAGTTATCATAGATGGAGATGACTCCATTGAAGAAGACAAGCCCATCACCAAGAAAAGGATGGAGCAAACAAGGGAAGTTCCTCACGGCCCCCAAGGAGAACATGAGGAAGTTCATCAACAAATGCCTCATGGAATGCACTTTCCTCCCAACAACTATTGGGAGCAACTCAGTACTTCCTTAGAAGACTTGAGCCAAAACATGGAACAACTAAGGGTGGAACACCATGAACACGCCCTCACTCTTCAAGAAATAAGAGAAGATCAAAGAGCTATGAGAGAGGAGCAACAAAGGCAAGGAAGGGACATAGAAGAGTTGAAGAACATCATTGGTCCTTCAAGAAGAAGATGCCACTAGAGGTGGATTCATTCCTTGTTCTTTATTTTCTTTCTGTTTTCTGTTTTTAAGTATTATGTTTATCTATGTTTTTGTGTCTCTACTTCATGATCATTAGTGTGTAAACCATGCCTTAAAGCTATGAATAAAATCCATTAGTCTTTCACCTCTCTTAAAAGAAAAATGTTTTAATTCAAAAGAACAAGAAGTACATAATTTTCGAAATTATTAGTGAATTTAATTTAATTATATTGATGTGGTGGCAATAATTTTTGTTTTCTGAATGAATGCTTGAACAGTGCATATTTTTGATCTTGGTGTTTATGAGTGTTAAAATTGTTGGCTCTTGAAAGAATGATGAACAAAGAGAAATGTTATTGATGAACTGAAAAATTCATGAATTGATTCTTGAAGCAAGAAAAAGCAGTGAAAAAGAAAAAGAAAAAAAAAAGTGGCGAAAAAAAAAAAATAGAAAGAAAAAGCAAGCAGAAAAAGCCAATAGCCCTTAAAACCAAAAGGCAAGGGTAAAAAAGGATCCAAGGCTTTGAGCATCAATGGATAGGAGGGCC
>NC_029774.3:19605192-19605310 GCF_000817695.3 Arachis duranensis | reverse complement strand
TAAAGTCGTGATCCAAAGCAAAAGAGTGTGCTTAAGAGCTCTGGACACCACTAACTGGGGACTTTAGCAAAGCTGAGTCACAATTTGAAAAGGTTCACCCAGTTATGTGTCTGTGGCA
>NC_029774.3:19572884-19603988 GCF_000817695.3 Arachis duranensis | reverse complement strand
ATCAGCCATGGGTGATGCCTCCAGACTGGTTAGCTGTGCGAGTGACAGCCGCACAGGTTATTTCCCCGTGAGGAATGAAAGTAGCCACAGTTGATGGTGAACCCCTATACAAAGCTTGCCATGGAAAGGAGTAAGAAGGATTGAGTAGAAGGAGTAGGAGAGCAGGCGTCCAAGAGCTCTACAGCATCTCCATCCGCTTATCTGAAATCCTACCAATGAATCTGCATAAGTGTTCTATCCTTTTTATTATATTCTATTTTATTATTTCTATTTTCGAAAACCCATAAACTATTTTAAATCTGCCTAACTGAGATTTGCAAGGTGACCATAGCTTGCTTCATACCAACAATCTCTGTGGATTCGACCCTTACTCACGTAAGGTTATTACTTGGACGACCCAGTACACTTGCTGGTTAGTTGAACGAGATTGTGAAGAAAATAAACAATGCCCTCAGAGTATACATCTTTTATAAATACATAACAAGTGATCACAATTTCGTCCACCAGCCCTCATCAGCTTTTTGGTGCCGTTGCCGGAGAATTGTAAATGTGTGTCATGTTATTGGCTATTGTGAATATTTGAATATTGTGAATAGCTTATTTTTTGGTTGTTTTTTGGTTTTTGTTAGTAGCTAGGAGATTGTGTTTTTTTTCTTGATATCTTTTATTTTTATTTTATCTCTTTTCTATAAATTTTCACTCTTTTGGCCTTTGACAATGCCAAGAGCCTAGGTTTGAATTTTCACACTAAAAGTAAAATTTGTTCGTTGTAAGTATAGTCCAAACCCAGCAATTGAACATCAATCAAATGTTAAATTCAAATCAATTATAAACCGAGATCGAGAGTAATTCAACCTCGGATCGTCTTACTTAGGAGTTGCAATGAAATGTATAATTATTGGCTATGGGAGAAAATGGGAATTGGATGACAAGATATGCAAGAAATGTAAATAAGCATGCAAGGAATTAAAAGAAAGCAAGTAAAGGCAATGAAAATGGAAATTAAATGATAAAAGTGCTCTTGGTGAGAATTGGAGAATTTAGGATTTCTATCCTAGTCATGGACCACAAACATGGTAATTGTGTGTGAATTAATCCCAATTAGTCAATTTTAACATCGAGATTAGTCAAAAGGGCATAATTGATCCCAATCCCTAAGTCCTAAGTCAACACTAGTGGGTCACTTAGAGTCAAGGGAAACAAAACCAATTAACAATCCTCACACAATGCGGAATGGACATCGACAACTCAATTCCATCCAAACACCCAATTTCTCAACCAAGAGTGTAAAAACTAAACATGCAAGAAATTAAACATCAAAGCAATAAAAGTTAAAGCAATTAAATGCAAAGAAAGAAAACTTCAAATGCAAGAAATCTCTTGGCATGTAATTGAGAGCTAAGGTTACCTATCCTAGTCATTGACCACAAACACATTATGATTATCAAGAGTTAATCCTACTTAGTCAACTTTACGTCGAAGATAAGTCAAATAGGCATAGTTGATTTCAATCCATAAGTCCTATGTCAACACTAAGAGTCACATAGAGTCAATGAAAACCAAATCAACTAACTACTCTAATGTATCAAACAAGAATGGACATCAAAGACTCAAGGATCACCAAGGTCATCAATTTCAAGCCAAGAGTGAAGAAAAACTAGGTAAAAACTAAGCCAAGTATTTTATCAAACACTTGGTGTGCATGAAAATAAAATAACATTAAATTGCATTAAAAATAAAAGCTAACTACCAAAAGCAAGAAAATGACAATAACAATTAAAGAAAGCATTAAATGAACATAAAACATAAATTGCATTAATTGAAAATTAAAATAACAAGAGTGTGCATAAACATAAAAATGACAAAATAAAGGAAATAACAAGAGAAATGAAGAAGAACAAAGATGCAATAACAATAAATGACAAGAAAAAGTAAATGAAAACAAGAATTAAAAGTAGAAATTACAAGAAATTAAACTAAAGAACCCTAATTCTAGAGAGAAAGGGGAGCTTCTCTCTCTAGAAAAACTAAACAAAAACATGTAAAAACCTAAATCTAAGTGCTCCCCCTTCATCCTTCTTCAATTTGGTTTGAAATAGCTTCAAAAATGAATTAGATTGGATTTTGGGGGCCCAAAAATCATTGTGAGCGAGTTGCAATTAATGAGGTCACGTGCTGGGACCTGTACGCACACATGCTGAATCCCGACTTGTATGTACGCATAAATTGTGTGCATATGCACACTTAGACTTATGTCCATTATAGCAAATTGCATATCATTTTGAAGCCCCAGACGTTAGCTTTCCAATGCCGCTAAAACTACCTCATTTGGACTTTTATAGCTCAAGTTATGACCAATTTAGTACAGAGAGGTCAGGACTGGCAGCTTCACAAATCCTTCATTTCTTGAATTCTCCCAATTTGTATGCTTTCCTTCAACTTCTTCAATCCATACTTGCCTTGTAAGTCTGAAATTACTCAACAAACACATCAAGGTATCAAATGAAATTAAAGTGAATAAAATTTAGCAATTATTTAGGTTAAAAAGCATGTTTTCACTTTCAAGCACAATTTAGGAGAAATCATGAAACTATGCTATTTAGATGAATAAATGTTGGTTTATATGATGAAATCCATTCAAATCAATCCAAAATATATCTTCAAATATGGATTCATCAGCCTTGAGTTTGGTTGTAATTATGTTGTAGGAAACAGTAACTTCAATGTCGGTTCACATCATAAAACGAAAATTAATTGAGGGAAGAGTCGCATGTATATGAACAACCTTCATGGCAACAACCTCCTCCATGTCACTATGAGCACAATCCTCCCCATAGTTCATACCAATCCAATGGATATGGTGGGTCTCACTACGGTAATTAGGGCTGGGTAAAAAAAAAAATCCAAATCTTGGATTTTAAACCCAATCCAAACCAAACCATTAAAAAAAAACTAATTTAAAAAAAAATCCAAACCACATTGCATCAATTTTATAGTTTGTTTTTTAATCCAAACCATTTAACCAACTTAAATCCAGATCCGGATCCAAATCCGAATTAGGATCGAAATTTGAAAAAACCCTAATTCGGTGAACCAGTTCACAGTTCACACAACGTACAAATCAACTGTGGCGTCGCGCTTCTCCTTCAACTATGGCATCTTCTCCTTCGGCGCTTCTCCTTCAACTGTGGTGTCTTCTCCTTCGGCGCTTCTCCTTCGGTCTTTTCCTTTCTCTTTCGCCGTTATCATTCGTTGGTTTCACCGTCTCCGTCTCGCCGACTTGCCGTCACAGGTGTGGACTTTCCATTCGCCTCTGCTCGTGCTTCTTGCCACTGGGTCACAGCGTTAGTACCATTACCTCGCTTGTTCTTCTTTCAGAGGAATTTCGGGTTGTGTGTATGATTTTACAATTGATTGCATTGTAGATTTTTTTTCATCCAGGAGCACAACAAAATTCGTGAAATTGAACCAGAACAAGCAATTCCAGCACAAGCAGAACAAGCAATAACTCCTGTTTTAGTTTTCTGCTTCCAGGTTTTTGTCCATTTTTTTATTTTTATTAAGTTTGATTAATTTTGGTTAATTAGTTTAGTTAGATTAGTTGCTGTTAGTTGATTATAGGTGGTTAGGTTAGGATGATTTTTTTAGATTGTTAGGTTTATGATGGAATTGCTGTTTTGATGAGAAATTGGACTGAGATGGTTTGAACATTGTTTGCTTGTGTGAAAATTTATTACTTTATTGCAAAATTGCTGAAATTGTTGTCGGAACTGGGCTATTTTGATGAAAAACTGGGCTGAAATTGTTTAATCCTATGTAGATATTGCTGCTGGAATTCTTGAGTTTGAATTGCATTTTGATTAATTAATTTTTATACTTAGTTCTTTGTCCAACCATTAATCTACTTTGATTGTGAATATGTTTTTATATTTAGAAACAAGATATGATTTTGTTATTGTTACTCATTCATCTTATGTTTCCAAAAAAATTAAAGCTTTTTTTAAATATCTTGTCCACTTTAATTTTTTATTGAAATTTAATTTTTTATGAATCTGGTTTCTTGTATTACCGTTGTTTATATATGTCCTGAATGATAACCCTATGATATTAAATGCACTCTATGAAATTGGAATGTTAATTGAAATAGAAATTGATTAGTATGTATCTATCATAAACTAAACACTGAAATATCTTTGAATGTAAAATTCACATGAAACAAGAAATAAATTAAATAAATAGAGAAGCATAGACTTAGAAATACCCAGATATATAACACACACAAAACAATAACACTGCATGATGATAAAATTATTAAAGATAGTAGTACTACAAATCAAAACATTATTACCAAATTGAGAAAGAAACTAGGATCACATTCTTATTATTGATTAGTACCTGTCCAAGAAGAAAACAGTGAAGATCATGTGTGATAACATTCATGAACATGGATAAAGAGAGAAAGAATAGAAGAAGAAAGAGAAAGGGGTGCACATAGCATCATGCAGCAGCAAGAACAATTCAATAGTAGTTAACAAATTTTAGTTCTAAGTCTGTATAATAATTTTTAGTACAAGGAGTTAATGTTAAATGTTTCCATATTGCTAGCTTTGCTGCTTATTAAGTTTATGTGAAATAGTCTCATTGATGATCGGATTTTTGTGTGGTAAAGAATTTTACAAATAAATTTTCATTGAAAGTATAGTTTCTAAACTAACAAAGAATCTTTTCATACAAAAATTTGGTTGTCACAAGTAATAAACCCCTAAAAATAATAACCGAAGTATCCAAACATTGGGTCGTTTCTCAAGGAATTGCAGGGAAGTGTGTTACTATTGGTTATGGATTTTTCTGAGAAATTTTAGAGTTGGAGAATGGAAAAATAAATGATTATAAATTAAAGCAATAAAAATAAACGAGAGGTTTTATGTAATTAAATAAAAACAAAACCTTGGCCAGGAGAAGATTAATCAGAAGTTCTGTCCTTGTTGGATTTTCCAAGATTAATAGTAATAGGTTGTTGTTTCTACTTAGTTAACCCTCGATGAATGAAGGAAAGTCAAGTAGTTAAGCTAACTCCCATTCACAAGTCCTAATCCTATCCCTTGGGAAGGATTAGCATTAGTGACTAGAGAGCCAGCCAACAACTTTCAATTACAATTGAATTCTTGAGTCTCCCGACTCAAGGATCTCCTAATATTAATCAACTCCAAAGCCAAATTGGAAGCCTACTCCATTGACATGGATGCCATGTTCGCATACATGTAAAGGGAGTAGAGAGAAGATATGATAATTTTGGAATTGAGTTGAGATAATCAAGCAAATAAAGAAATTAAATAGAAGAATACTCTTTGCATTAATAAATTAACAAGATAAGAAGATAACTAAAGTAATAGAATAAATAAAAATAGAAAAAAACTGAATTAAAGGAACATTGAACCTGGAATTGAGAAGAAATAAACCTAAAACTAAGAGAAATCCTAAAACCTAGAGAGATGAGAGAGCCTCTTTCTCTAGAAACTACATCTAAAACCTAAATTGTGAATAATGAGAAGTGTCTCCCCGATTTTCCCACTCTGCAGCCTCTAATTAGTATTTTTTGAGTTTGAAACTGGGCCAAAAACAGCCCAAAAAATGTCCCCATGATTTCTGATACGTACAGCACGTGGCTCCGTCACGCGTACGCGTCGCTCACGTGTACGCGTTGCTTGTCTGCCGCACCATCCACGCGTACACGTGCTTTGTGCATGCGCGTCGCCTAACAGCATAGCAACTATGACAAATTATATGTCATTGCGAAGCCCCGGATGTTAGCTTTCCAACGCAACTATAACTGCCTCATTTGGACCTCTGTAGCTCGAGTTATGTCTGATTTAGTACGAAGAGGTCAGGCTTGACAACTTTGTAATTCCTTCAATTTCTTGTATTCCTTTCGCTTTTGCATGCTTTATTTCCATCCTCTAAGCCATTCCTGCCCTATAAACCCTAAAAACACTTAACAAACATATCACGACATCGAATGATAATAAGAGAGGATTAAAAATAGCAAATTTAAGTCCCAAGAAACATGTTTTCAATTATAGCACAAAATCAGGAAGGAAAATGTAAAACATGCGATTTCTATGAATAAGTGTGAGAATGATGGATAAAATCTACTGAATTAAGCACAAGATAAATCGTAAAATAGCGGTTTATCACACAACACTCTAAAATTTCAACACATGTTTATTTATATTTTTAGAAAAAATTTAACATCTACACACTAGCATTTTGTCACGGCCTTAGACATACTCCAACGCTACCGTGAGGGCACTTGGACTTACTCAACCTCTTGAGCTAACACCAAGTCAGCCTAGCCTTCAATATTTAGCAAGAAACCTAAGAACACAAGAGAAAGGAAGTTTTAGTAGAAAGAACACTTTATTACTCAAGTGTTTGTTACAAATGACTCACACATGACTCACGCACTCAAACTCTAACTCTCACCTCCTATTTATAGCCATCCATCTCCTCAATGGATAGTGAGGATTAAATCTAATCAATGGTCCAGATTAATCATTCAGAACCTTCATTACAAATATCTGTTCTACCACAACTTTCTAAATACTTCTAGATTATTCCATACTACTCTTCGTACTTCTATATACATCCAGAATTTTCTAGATTACTCTATGACCTTCCAGAGTCTTCTAGAATCTTCTAAGGTATTCTGAAACTTTCTAGGACATTCTAGAATGTTCTAAAACCATCTAGAGCATTCTCAAACACTCAAAAAAATTATACAAATACCATTAAATCTAACCTTCTAAAATTTATCGTGATATTCTCCCCCAATTAATGCATAGACGTCCTCGTTGCGTGCTGTTCATGATAGCACTCTAGATGTTCTTGAAATTGTCACATATCTTCACGAGCTTCCTAGCTAGCTTCAATTATCGGGAGTCCTTTCCACTTGATCAAGTATTGGATACTTGGTGATACTCCTCTTCGTCGCACGACGCAATTAACTAAGATCTCTTTGATTTCTTTATCAAAGGATCTAATCACTACAGGCGGAGCACGACTCGAGTCACCTCTACTCGGTTCATCTTGGTCTTCATGATATGGTTTAAGCATACTCACATGAAAGATCGGGTGGATCTTCACAGAGGGAGGGAGTTGTACTTTGTAAGCAACCTCCCCAACACGTCTAATTATTTCAAATGACCATTCGTATTTGTGGATTAAGCCCTTATAAAACTTGCGATAGGATTTGAATTGTTGTGGAAGAAGTTTAATCATTACCTTGTCTCCCACGTGATAGCTTGCATGCCTCCTCTTCTTATCTGTCCATTTCTTCATCCTTTTTGCATCTTTGTCGAGGTAAGAACGAGTAATATCTGCTTGTTCTTCCCATGACTTAATCATATGATAAGCTCCAGGGCTCTTCCCTGAGTAAGAGGAAGAAAGAGAGTGTGTTGTAAACAGCTATTGTCCGGTCACAATCTAGAATGGACTCTTCCTTGTGGACTCACTCTTTTGCAGATTGTATAAGAACTGATAAATGTCTAAGAGTTTTGTCCAATCCTTTTGATTAACGCTTACAAAATGCCTCAAGTAACACTTGAGTAAGGAATTCACTCTCTTAGTCTGCCCATCGGTTTGAGGATAGCAGCTTGTTGAAAAATGAAGCTCCGACCCAAGGAGTTTGAACAGCTCTATCTATAGTCGTCCTGTGAATCATGGATCTCAATCACTAATGATGCTCTTAGGCAATTCCCAATACTTCACCACATTCTTGAAGAATAGTCGTGCTGCTTCCTCTGTAGTGTAGTCAGTAGGGGCAGGTATAAAAGTAGCATACTTAGAAAATCGATCCACTACCACGAGAATAGATCCAAATCACTCAAATTTAGGTAAGGTAGAGATAAAATCTAGAGAGACACTTTTCTACGGTCACTCTGATGGAGGCAGAGGTTCCAACAACTCACTTAGTGTCTTGTTTTTAATCTTATCTTGTTGGCACACAAGACAAGTCTTCAAATAGCTCTCCACTTTATCTCTCATTTGAGACCAATAATAAGAAGATTCAATGAGGGCCAAAGTCCTTCGGTGACCTTGGTGATCAGCCCGCTTGATGTCGTGGTATTCTCTCACTAATTTTCTTCTTAGATTTTTCCATTTAGGAACGTATAGTCTTCTCCCTTTAGTGTAGAAAAAGTCATCTTCTAGCCAAAATTTTTTATTCTTACCTTCTCTAACCAACTCCACCAACTTCTTTGATAATGAATCATGATATAACCCTTCCTTGATGGTATGCACAATATCTCTTTCAATCATGGAAATGGCTACTAACTCAGCCTTGCAACTCAGTGCATCTACTACTATATTAGTCTTGCCTGACTTGTATTCAAATTCAAAATCAAACTCAGCTAAGAAATCTTTCCACCTAGCTTGTTTGTGGCTTAATTTCTTCTGAGTTTGGAAGTAGCTTGTAGCCACATTGTCTATCTTAATGATAAAGTGTGAACCAAGCAAGTAGTGACGCCAAGTTCTCAGACAATGCACCACTGTGGTCATCTCCTTTTATTGGATGGTGTATCGCCTCTCTGTATCATTAAACTTGCGACTCTCAAAGGTAATAAGATGTCCTTCTTGCATCAGAACCCATCCAATAGCGTAGTTAGAAGCATCAGTATGGACTTTAAACACCTTTGAGTAGTCAGGCAGTGCTAGTACTGGTCCTTCTGTGATAGCAGCCTTCAACTCATTAAAGACCTTTTGACACTCCTTTGACCATTTCCAAGAGTGATTCTTCTTGAGAAGATCAGTTAATGAAGCAGTCTTGACGGAGTATCCCTTGATAAACCTCTGATAAGAATTAGCCAACCCAAGGAATGATCTCAATTCAAACACCTTGTTTGGCGGCTCCCACTCTTTGATAGCCTTCACCTTGTTAAGTGCTCGATAATCGATGCACAGTCTCAACGAACCATCATGTTTCTTTTGGAACAAGACTGGTGCGCCATAAGGTGCCTTTGATGGACGAATAAACCCAGGATCTAGCAAATTCTTGAGTTGCTTCTTTAACCCCTCAAGTTCTTCCATCCTATAAGGTGCTGAGGTAGGCGGCTTTGCTCCTGACTTCAGCTAAATCTTGTGGTCCACCTTTTCCCTAGGTGGTAGTTGTTTTGGCAACTCAGGAGGCATCACATCCTTATTTTCTTCAAGGACTTTCTTAATTTCGGGAGGAACATCTTCTCTTTCAGATGTTGACTCTTCTTGTAATAGAGCCAAATATGTATTCTCCCATTTCTTAATCCCTTTCTTGAGTTGCATAGTAAAAAGCATCGATAGTCTTCGAGCTTTAGAGACTGTAGGGCCCATGCATGGATACCCTTTCTCCATGACGTATACTATGTCATAGTATGGCATAGGTATTATATTTGCCTTCCTTTGCAAATCGAGTCCGATAACTATTTTGAAATCGTCCATGGATGCTACTGAGAAATCCACAAGACCCTTCTAAGAACCCAGAGTCATCTCAATCCCTTTTGCTACTCCCTTAAGGGGTGCACCCTTGGTATTCACGGGTTTGAACCGGTCATTCTTTTCAGTAATCTTCAATCCAAGCCTCTTTGCTTCATCAGGCGTGATAAAGTTGTGTAGCACCAGTGTCGATCATAGCCATGACGGGTTTTTCATTGATAAAGACTTTTACATACATCAAGATTTTCTTTTCTGCAGTGCTTGTCACTTTGTCCTTCACAGCATTCATAAGTTGGACAGATCCAACACACTCAGTTACTTGCGATTGAGCCTTTCGTTCTTCGATGATAGATGCCAGAGTCCCTGCTTGGGACAGTCCTTCATTTGGTGTGGTCCCTTGCACACGAAGCATCCTCCTTTGGGTACAAAAGCCTTCTTCTTTTCCTCGTACTCTTTCTTTGAAGAGTATTTTCCTTCCTTCTTAGTTGAGAAACTCTTCCCATTGTCTCTCCCACCTTTAATAGAACTAGAATTGGAGGAAGACTTGGGTTTAGAGTCTCCCCTATGATATTCAGTGAGTGATTTGGCCACCACGATGGCTTTGTCGACATCCTTAATATTTATTCTTTTTAGTTCTTACTTTGCCCAAGGTTGGAGTCCATCAACGAAGAAGAACAATACATCCTCTGATGCAAAGTTGGGGATTTGAAGCGTGAGAGTAGTGAACTCTTTTACGTAGTCGCTAATTGTACTCTTATGCTTAAACTCTCTCAACTTCTTTCTTGCTTCATAAATCACATTCTCAGGGAAGAATTGTCTTTTCAACTCCCTTATGAAATCTTTCCATGTGGCTATGTTGTAAGTACCCTTCTCCATATCTACGCATTTTCTCCTCCACCACAAAGTAGCATTATCAGAAAGATAGAGAGTTGCAGTGCATACCTTTATTGCTTCTTTGACCACCCCTTGGCATTCAAAGTACTTCCCCATTTGCTATAAGAAGTTCTCTACCTCTCGAGAATCCCTCACGCCCTTGAACTCCTTTGGCTTTGGGAGATCAATCTTTGTCGTCTCCCTTATAATGGTTGGTCGAGATTTTGCCTCCTCGAACTAAACTCGAACTTCCTCAAATAACTTCAAGAAATTCTCAAGCTTCTCCTCAATTTAGAGCATGCTTTCTTTGAAAGCATCTAGTTCTCCTAATAGGTGAGTCTCGAGGGTCTCCTTATCATGTTCTATCATTTGGAAGCGCTCATCCATAGAGGATAAAATATTCTCCAACATAGAAACTCTCTTTTCTAAGAAGTTAGAGTTTTTACCTCTAGGATCACTTGAAGAACGAGCCTTCTTACCTCCCACTGAGAAAGAATAACGTCTCTTCCCCTTTGAGACTCAACATGCTTCATGGTTACGCTAGAAGCTATACCCACAAACCACTTGTGCTCCCTCTCAAACCTTGCTCTAATGCTAAATTGTCACGGTCTTGAACACACTCCAACGCTACCATGCCAGCACTCAGACTTACTCAACCTCTTGAGCTAAGACCAAGTCGGCCTAAGCCTAAGTATTTAGCAAGAAAGCTAAGAACACAAGGAAAGCTTTAGTAGAAAAAACACTTTATTACTCAAGTGTTTGTTACAAATGACTCACACACTCAAACTCTAACTCTCACCTCCTATCTATAGCCATCAACCTCTTTAATATATGATTAGGTAAATCTAATCAATGGTCCAGATTAATCATCCAGAACCTTCACTATAAATATCTATCCTACCACAACTTTTTAAATACTTATAGATTATTTCATACTACTCTTCGTACTTCTATATACATCCAGAATCTTCTAGATTATTCTATGACCTTCCAGAGTCTTTTAGAACCTTCCAAGGTATTTCGAGACCTTATAGGACATTCTAGAACGTTCTGAAACTATCTAGAGCATTCAAACACTTCAGAAAACTATACAAACACTGTTAAATCTAACCTTCTAAAATTTACCGTGATAATTTGCCTAAAAGTATTATTATTATATACTAAATAAAATTTCAAATTATAGTGGGAATACTTGCTCCCACATCAATAGGAATAGATTCGTCCCTGATTGAAGGGTTTATTGGGCCATAAAGGGTACTGGGCTAATTTGTGTTATTACTTTTTCCTTTTGTGGGGCTATTGCCATAGAATTTGTGCCGCCATGATCGGGATTATCATCACTTTCTTTTCTCTAATTCAAATCTTTCAATCTTTGCAAAATAGCAAATCTCATACCTTCCACATTCTGATTGTCCTTCCTTTCACCCACGATCCTTCCTTCATCGCTTATACCAACTCTATTGCACATCACTTTCTTGTCACGCATATTTTTTTGTACTACCATCCATGGGCCATAGGCCCCACCTTCTTCCTTAATTACGCATTTGCCTTTGTTTGTTGTAGAAATTTTATGTTTGTCCTTTGAAGCTTCTCTCCTATCGTGACCTTCCACTATTGCACCTTCATTATTTGCTTGAAGACATTAACTATTCTCTTTCCTTCCAATGTTTTTTTCAGCTCTGTTAGGACAATTGACCTTAGGACTGTTCACGGTTTGGTTAATCCAAAAAATAAATTTATTTTTGGGTTAGTCAAAAATATAATTTGATTAATTAACCAAATTTATTGTGTGATAAAACTAGTTATTAATCAGTTAGAAAATTCAAAAATTGGTTTTTAACCGGTTATAAAAATAAAAATCAGTTTTAAAAATAATTGATTTAAAAAAGCCGGTATTTTACATAAAAAAATTGGATTTAAAAAAAAATAAAAATCGATTTTTAATCAATTAAAAATTAATTTTAACCGATTAAAAATTGGGTTTTACAAAAAAATCAGTTAACCAATTTGAACACAAAGGTTGCATAAAATTTGGTTTTAGTTTTAGTTAACCGATTAAAAATCGATTTTTAAAATTTGGTTTTGGTTAACCATTTTTTAATAATATGGATATAATTTTTAAAATTATTTTATTAAATTAGTTAACCAAAATCTAGTTATGATTTTTTAAACCGGTTGTTACGAGGGTAACCTGAACTTAATGGGTTGGGCTTAGCTGGCCCAAACGTTAAGATAAGGTGGTCTCTAACTTGGTTCACATCTGGGAGCCGCCGTCCGACTTGTGTGTGTGAAGGAATGGGAGGTGGTACCTGCAAAGACACTCCGATGCTTAAGTCAGCAAAGGGTTTAGCAGGTTCAGAGAATATTGGAACTTAGAGATACCTGAAGGGTGTCAGTGTATTTATAGTGGTGATCCAATAACCACCGTTGGAGTATTTCCATCTTTTAATGTAGATAACCGTCCCTTTATCTTAGAGTAGTTGAGATATGGCTCCTGGAAGTGGATTGAGAGATTTTAGGGGCAGTTACTCATTTGAATGAGTGTTGTCTGCCAACTATCCTTCGAACCCGACTTCATTGGGATGAAGTCTGTGTTGAATCCGATCTCTTCTGAGGAGGTCGGTAGGCGGCGAAGGCCAATCTATGGATAGGGCCTTTTGGTGTGTTTGGACATGGGCCATAGTGTTGGGCCAGGATATGAACAGTGCCCCTACTCGAGTCTGATCTCTTTTATGGGTTGGCTTCGAGTATTTGAACTCGGGCTTGTAGCCAACGTGATTTCGAAATCGATGTGATTTTGAATTTATCAATCGTCGTGTCTAATCAAACGTCGCATCTGTTGGGGTTTTCGTATTTGCACGTGGGAGCAGTTACATTGGTAACGGCGCATTTCTTTAATGATCGCGTCAGTTTACCCTTATACCCCTAGCATGTTTATAAATACTTGTCCCTCTCTTTTTTTCTATTTTCTTTCTCCTTCTGAAACTTCTTGCCTACAATCCTTATTCTTTCCAAAGAGAAAATCTTTAGCCTTTCTTCTTGGAGTGCTTGGTTGCTGCTGTTCTTGTTCCTCTTTTGCTTTCGCAAACAAAGGTTAGTCTTTTTCTTCTCCTCTTCTATCATTTACGTTGGCACTTTGCTTTGTATGCTTAGATTGACGCTTACTTCCTTCAGCGAGTTCGTTGGTCTAGTGATTCTGTTCTTTGTTTAGTTTTTGAGAGAGGCTGTTTCATCTTTTAGAGGCCCTGTTTTATCTTTTTTCATTTTTCTTTGTTGGTCTCGTTGCTTTTTCTCCTACTTCTTTAGTTCTTTTTACTAGAAAGATGTCTTCCCATATTTCTGAGTCTCTATCACGGTGGGTAGATGATACCGTACTCGAGGAGAGTCCCTTAGTAGATACTGATTACATCACCGTCCTCTGTACTCACCATAGGATTTGTGGTACTGATGTTGACGAGTCCAAGTATTAGTTGATAGCCCCGAGTCCTGAAGAACGGGTTTGTTTTGGGAAGGATGCTGATGTTGACCCTCACTTTTTCTTTATGTAAGATTGTTTCTTCACCCGTATGGGGGTTCTTTTGCCTTTTTTTGATTTTGAGATGAACGTGTTGTCTCATTGCCGAGCCGCTCCTATCCAACTCCACCCCAACTCTTGGGATTTTATGAAGATTTACCAGCTTGTTAATCGAGAGCTAGATTTTCCGACCTCTTTAGAGATCTTTTTTTACCTTTTTCATATGACCAAACCTTTTAGTTGGCAAAATAATAAGCAGCAGTGGATCTCTTTCCGGGCCATTCAATGTCGAAAAGTTTTTTTTATCTTTGATGATTCATTCCACGATTTCAAAAATTTTTTCTTCAAAGTCCAAGCTGTAGATATTTACCATCCCTTTTTCTTTGAAGAGAACTCCAAACCCCAAATTTCTCTCTATTGGTTAGAGGCCTCTCCTTTGGAGAAATATGGCCTGGAAGATTTGGATGAAGTAGAGGAGGCTGTCGTGGGATTTTTCCAAGACGCTTGGAGAAGGGCCCCCAATTTGGACAACTAAAAATTTCTCTTGCGCTCTCTGAGTTTTGTGCGAACCCAAATAGGTAGCTTTTCTTCTTGTGGAATGTTTTTCCGACTTGTGTAGTTTACCGATTTGTAGGATATTTACTGACTTGTAAACTAATCTATTGTTTTTTTTTCTTTCCAGAAACGGTGAAGAGTGGTTCCAGTGCTGCTTACCAGAAGGTTCAGGAGGCTAAGAAGAAAGAATGTGCCCGAGCTGACGCTGCGAGGGCTGCTGGCGTTCCTCCTCCCCTTCATGATTTTGGGACCTCTTCTCATCCTATCTTGGTAACCTCCTCCTCTGCTTCTCATCTTCCTCCCCCTGTCCCCTCTGTCCCCCCAGTCCGACCTCCCTCCGAACACGAGAAAAAGAAATGCAAGACCTCGAAGTCTGGCTCTTCTCTTTCATGGGAGGCCAACTTTGATGGTCTCCGGTTCGTTCGGAATCACATCTTCCCCCATACTCAAATTGGTATGGATGATGTTTCCCTTCGAAACCATCTTCAAATTATGGTTCGGGGAAGTGTTCGGGATGCTGGAGTTTGCATAAAACTCCTTGATATTCTGGACAAAACTCCTCTTAGTTCTTTAGGCTCTACCCAAAAGGTTGAGAAATTAGAGAGGAGAATTGTCCTCTATCAAGAGAAGGAGAAGAGGCTTCAGGAGGAGGTTGCGGGGCTGAAGGAGGAGCGAGCCGGATTTCAGGAGCGGGAGAAGAAGCTAATGGCTCATTGTGCTATGGCAAAGGGTCTCAAGAATAAGGCAGAGCAAAATTATGTTAAACTTTTCACTAAGAATATTGAGCTTTAGAAGCAGTTGGAGTTTAACCGGGAGGCGTATCAGGACTTGGAGGATTTCGTGGCGGAGAGCTCGGAGGAGGCGTGGAGGATATTCAAGGAGCAGGTCGGAGTGATTTCCCCCGGCCTGGACCTTTCTCCCCTCCATCCCGATAAGGTCGTTACTGATGGAGATATAGTCTCCCCTCCTCATCCTGAGACAGATTCCGAGTTGAAGACTCGCGGGCAAAGGCTAATTGAGTCGCCTCCTCGTGGGGAGCAACAAGAGGGATACCTGCCGAGTTCTTCAGTGGTTCCGACTCCTGCTACTGAAGAGACCACTCTGACCCCTTCTGATGTAGATCCGAGCTCCCTTCTTCTTGGTGATTCCCCCTTCCTTCCTAGTGATTAATTTGAGCTTGGGGTCCGGCTTGTGGGCCCCTTATTGAACAATTTTTTATTTTTTGTTGTTTGGTGATGGTAGTCCTTGACTTCTGGTCTTTTATGGCCGTTAACAAAAAATTTACATTATTTTAATTTGCCCTTTTTTGGACAAGGGCTTTTGGGTATATTTTGCGCATGCATGCTTTTGTTGTGATTCCTTTAGGTTTTTTTATGAAAAAACCCTTTTTGCAAAAATTTTGTCTAGACAGGTTGTTTTTTGTCTAAGTTACTTGAGATTTTAAACGAAGACTTGAGATAGCTACTGCCTTTGTTTTTGATGGATTTCCTTATCTCTTTATGTATTCCTCATAAATTCAAATTTTCTCATTTGAATTGTTCATAACTTAGGTTATTTTTGCGATACATTTTTCAATTCTTGGTTTTTCCGACTTATAGGTCGTTGCGTTTCCGAGTTAGCATGATCTGCTTTTATAACCTCTTTACACCGACTTGTACCTCGTCGTTTCATCCTGTCGACCACTTAGGTCGATCATGGGATTTTTATATTTTTTCGAGTTTAAGTTGGCGCGTTTTGTAGAATAATGATAAGAACTAATGGAATTTATAAAGAGATATAGTAAATGATCTTTGTTTATTGATGAAGGTACCTTTTGCTACTAAGGGGTTTAAAAGTTATTGCCCCTTAGCCTCTACTTTGATGCCTCGTTAAAACCCCCTTCAGGAAAACCCTCTTTTTTGGGAAAAAAACCATGAAATCGGGAAAAAGAGTACAATCAAGGAGTGGAGTTCGCTTTTAACTATAGTACATTTTCATGTTACAAGCATGCCACAATCTTGGTAGCTCGGTACCTCTCAAGTCGGTTACCTTGTAGTATCCCTTTCACAAGACTTCACTTATCTTATATGGCCCTTTCCAATTAACAGCGAGCTTTCTTTCCCCTGACTTGTTGACTCCAATATCATTTCTGATCAAGACCAAGTCTTCTGGGACGAAGCTTCTTCGAATGACTTTCTTATTATATCTATTTCTCATCCTTTACTTCAATGCTGCTTTCCTTATTTGGGCTTGTTCTCGGACTTCAGAGAATAGCTCGAGCTCTTCTTTGTGCCCCTGTATGTTGCCAACCTCGTCGTAGAAGCTCACCCTTGGACTTTGCTCATTGATTTCTACAGGTATCATGGCTTCTATGCCATAAGCAAGTCGAAAGGGTGTTTCTCCTGTGACAAACTGAGGTGTAGTCCGATATGCCCATAATACCTGAGGGAGTTCCTCGATCCAGGCTCCATTTGCATATTGCAACATTTTCTTCAACCTAGCCAGTACAACCTTGTTAGCTGCCTCGGCTTGCCCATTTGTTTGTGGGTATTCTACCGAGGTGAACTGATGCTTGATCCTTACACTGGCTACTAGGTTTCTGAAGGTAGAGTCAGTGAATTGAGTTCCATTATCAGTGGTGATGGAGTGGGAACCCCATATCTTGTGATAATGTTCTTGTAGAGGAACTTCCGACTTCTCTGGACTGTGATGGTGGCTAATGGTTCTGTTTTGATCCACTTTGTAAAGTAGTCTACTCCCACTATTATATATTTCACTTGTCCAGGTGCTTGGGAAAAGGATCCTAATAGGTCCGATTCCCATTTTACAAAATACCATGGAGAAGTTATGCTAATGAGTTCCTCAAGGGGAACAACATGGAAGTTTGCATGCATTTGGCATGGCTGACACTTCTTTACGAACTCGGTGGCATCTTTCTTCAAAGTCGGCCAGTAGAACCCAACTCGTATAACTTTCCTAGCCAAAGACCTTGCTTCAAGATGATTTCCACAGATTCTATTGTGCACCTCTTCTAGGACCTCTGTCGTCCTTGAGGTCGGGACGCACTTCAATAATAGTGTGGATATTCCTCTTTTATAGAGGATATTTTTCACCAAAGTGTAATTTTGTGCTTTTCTCTGGATTTTCTTGGCCTCTTTTTCCTCTTTGGGTAGGATGTCGAATTTCATGTATTCGATTAGTGGGTTCATCCATCCGAGGTCCAATCCGGATACTTCAAGGACATCCTGTATGCCCTCTGTTTTTGTGACAGAAGGTTCTTGGAGAGTTTCTTGGATCAGGCTTCTATTATTCCCTCCTAGCTTGGTATTGGCTAACTTGGAAAGGGCGTCTGCTCTGCTATTGAGTTTCCGAGTTATGTGTTTAACCTCGGTCTCTGAGAACTGCCTAAGGTATTCCAAAGTTTTATCTAAGTACTTCTTTATGTTAGGGTCTTTAGCCTGGTACATACTCTCTATTTATTTGGGAGGTCACCATATGAGAGTCGCTGAACACGACTACTTTAGTCGCACCGACTTCCTCTGTAGCTTTAATCCGGCAATCAAGACTTTATATTCTGCCTGATTGTTAGAAGCTGGGAATTTAAATTTGAGGGAGACTTCTATTTGAATTCCCTCTTGGTTGACCAATATTATGCCTATATTGCTTCCGACCTTATTGGAGGACCCGTCCACGTATAGCTCCCATGTAGTGGCGGCTTCCTCTTGATCTCCTGCACATTCGGCTACGAAGTTGGTGAGGCATTGGGCTTTGATCGCCGTCCGAGTTTCATACATAAGGTCGAACTCGGACAGTTCTATGGCCCATTAAACCATTCTGCCCGCAATATCTGTTTTTTGAAGAATTTGCTTCATGGACTGATTCGTTCGAACTCTTATTGTGTGAGATTGGAAATAAGGCCTTAGCCTTCGGGAGGCTACTATTAAGGCATATGCAAACTTCTCAGTTTTTGATACCTTAATTCGGGGCCTTGTAGAACTTTTCTAGTGAAATATACAGGATGCTACACGACCTCATCTTCCCGTATTAGAGCTGATGCTACAGCTTTGTCGCTTACGGACAAGTACAGGACGAGTTCCTCCCCAATTTTAGGTCGGGTCAGAATCGGAGGTTGGCTTAAAAACCTTTTGAACTCTTAGAATGCTTCTCCGCATTTAGAAGTCCATTCGAACTGGCATTCTTTTCTTAGTAGGGAGAAGAGTGGTAGGGATCTTAACGCTGATCCTGCCAAGAACCTGGAGAGAGCTTCAAGTCGGTTGTTCAACTGCTGGACCTCCCTTAAGCAAGTCGGGCTTTTCATTTCTAGGACTGCTCTACACTTGTCGGTGTTGGCTTCAATTCCCCTTTGTGTTAGCATAAATCCCAAAAACTTTCCAGCCTCCACCGCGAAGGTGCATTTTGCGGGATTCAATCTCATCTCGTGCATCCTAATAGTGTTAAAGAGTTGCAAGAGATCAGTCAAGAGGTCGGCCTCTTCCTTGATTTTTACCAACATGTCATCTACGTACACTTCCATTAGCTTCCCAAGATGAGGTGTAAACACCTTATTCATCAACCTTTGATATGTGGCTTCTGCATTTTTTAATCCAAAAGACATGACCACATAGCAATAATTTGCTCTTGGCATGATGAAAGATGTCTTTTCTTTATCCGACTTGTACATCGAAATTTGATTATATCCTGAGTATTCATCCATAAACGACAAGTATTGATATCCCGAGTTAGAGTCTACTAGGGTATCAATATTTGGGAGTGGATATGGGTCTTTTGGACACGTCTTATTTAGGTCAGTGTAGTCGACACACATCCTCCACTTGCCATTTTGTTTTTTTTACTAGTACCACATTTGCCAGCCAGGCCGGATATTTGACCTCTCTGATGAAGCCGACTTCTAGGAGGGCTTGTACTTGCTCTTCCACCACTTGGGCCCATTCAGATCCGAGCATCCGTATTCTTTTCTAAACAGGTCGCGATCCTGGGTATATTGCCAGTTTATGCGACATGAGCTTGGGATCTATACCTGGCATGTCGGAGGCTTTCCAGGCGAAGAGGTCAGAATTCTCTTGTAGGAGCCTTATAGGCTTCTGCTTCAAATCTTCTTTCAAGTTAGCTCCTATGTTGGTATTTTCTTCTTCCTCTTTTCTGACCTGCACCTCTTCAGTCTTTCCCCCAGGTTGTGGTCGTAGCTCTTCCTTAGCTTGAACTCCTCCGAGCTCAATGGCGTGAACCTCCTTGCCTTTTCCTCTCAGGTTTAGGCTTTCATTGTAGTATTTTCTTGCCAGCTTCTGATATCTCCTGATGGTTACGATTCCCTCTGGCGTTGGGAATTTCATGCAGAGATAGGGGATGGATACTACTTCTCCAAGCCGATTAAGGGTCGTTCTGCCTATTAGAGCATTATAGGCTGAACCCACGTCAACGACTATGAAGTCGATACTCAGAGTCTTGGATTTCATCCCCTTTCCAAAAGTTGTGTGTAGGGATATGAATCCTAGTGACTTTATTGGTGTATCCCCCAGCCCATATAGGGTATTAGGGTAAGCTCTCAATTCCTTTTCATCCAATCCTAGCTTATCGAATGCTGGTTTGAACAAGATGTTGGCCGAGCTCCCCTAATCCACTAGGGTTCTGTGTAAATGGGCGTTGGCAAGGAACAAAGTAATCACTACCGGATCATCATGTCCGAGAACGATGCCTTGCTCATCTTTTTTAGTGAAAGAGATGGTTGGTAGGTCGAGAACTTCGCCCCCGACCTGGTAGACTTCCTTCAGATGTCTCTTGCGAGATGACTTTGTCAGACCGTCTCCAGCGAACCCCCCGAGATCATATGTATATGTCTTTCCGGGGTCTGTGGCGGCAGGTCTCTTCGATCTTCCTCATCTCGCTTCCTCTTGCCATGAAGGTTCGACCTTTCCATGAGATATCTGTCGAGCCGACCTTTTCTGACTAGCTTTTTTTATCACATTTTTCAGGTCGTAACAATAATTCGTTGAGTGACCATATAGTTTATAGTACTCACAGTATTCGCTACGACTTCCCCCCTTTTTGTTCTTGATGGGCTTAGGGGAAGGTAGCCTTTCAGTGTGATAAATTTTCTTGTAGACATCGACAAGAAAAACTCATAGAGGAGTGTAGGAGTGATATCTCCTAGGCCTTTCAGGTCCGACTTCTTCTTTTCTCTTGGACTCTCTCTTTCTCTTTTGATGAGTGGGAGTACCCAGGTCGCCAGCTTGGCTCTCACAGCCTGGCATTTTCTTCCATGTTAATGTACTTCTCAGCTCTTTTTTGTACATCACTCAAAGAAGTCGGATGCCTTTTCGAGATGGACAGGGAGAATGTGCCTTCTCATAGTCCATTTACTAGGCCCATGATCACTACCTGGGCAGGTCTTAAATTTCTAAGCACGCTTTGTTGAACCTTTCCATGTAGTCTCTCAGAGGTTCTCCGATCTCCTTTTTCACTCCCAGGAGACTCGGCACGTGCTTTACTTTGTCCTTTTGGATTGAAAATCGTATAAGGAACTTACGCGAGAGGTCATCGAAACTGGTGACCGACCTTGGAGGAAGGCTATCGAACCACTTTATCACTGCTTTTGTCAGGGTTGTCGGGAAGGCTTTGCAACGAGTAGCATCAGAGGCGTCGGCTAGGTACATCCAACTTTTAAAATTGCTCAAATGATGCTTTGGATCGGTAGTCCCGTCGTAGAGGTGCATATTGAGACTTTTAAAGTTTTCGAAACTTTTGCCTTCATTATGTCCTCACTGAACGGGTCTTATCCTCCCAAAGGAGAATCTTCTCGGTCGCTGCGAGAGTTCTTGCCTCGGAGATTAGATTCTAATCTTAAGAGCTTTTCTTCGAGCTCTTTTCATCGCTCGATCTCTCTCCTCAAACTTTTCTCCGCCTCTTGCTGTCGTTTCAGTTCTTGCTCTAGCTGTTCCAGCCGTCCCTGGTGACCGTGGAACAATACCATTAGTTCAGTTGCATGGGGTTGTCCCTCCTTTCCGGATCTGTGACCCTCGGAGAGTTTCTCTTCAGGTCCTTTTCCCTTGAGGTACCTTCTCTGTGCTGATTAGTCACCCCTTGATGAGTGACTATGGCTCTGTCGTTATTACCAGCGTCTTGATTCACTTGCTCGGAATTGTACACTCTATTTCCGCCTTCATTTGAATCGTCCGCCATCATGGGTTGATCTCTCAGGTCCCTGACAATGGCGCCAATATTACGAGGATAACCTGAATTTAATGGGTTGGGCTTGTAAGGCTGGCCCAAATGTTAAGATGAGGTGGTCTCTGACTTGGTTCACATCTGGGAGCTGCCGTCCGACTTGTGTGTATGAAGGAATGAGGGGTGATACCTGCAAAGACACTCCGATGCTTAAGTCAGCAAAGGGTTTAGCAGGTTCAGAGAATATTGAAACTTAGAGATACCTGAGGGTGTCAGTGTATTTATAGTGGTGATCCAATAACTACTGTTTGAGTAGTTCCACCTTTTAAAGTGGATAACCATCCCTTTATCTTAGGGTAGTTGAGATATGACTCCTAGAAATGGATTGAGAGATTTTAGGGATAGTTACTCATTTGAATGAGTGTTATATGCCAGTTATCCTTCGAACCCGATTTCTTTGGGATGGAGTCTGTGTTGAATCCGACCTCTTCTGAGGAGGTCGGTAGGTGGCGAAGGACAATCTATGAATTGGACCTTTGGTGTGTTTGGATTGGACCTGGGACATAGTGTTGGGGCAGGGTATGAACACCGGTTAACCATAATTTGGTTATTTTATAAACACCCCTAGTTGGCCTTCTCATGTCCTACAATCCTACATCCAAAACAAATATTTTTGAGTCCCTCATATTCCAGTAAGTACCTCACTCCATTAATGAATATCGAAATATTAGAGGTTTAGTTATGTCCAACTTTATATATAGGTTCAATTTGGGTAAACAGCTTAATTAAACTTATTTTGACAATATAGTTTAAATAATAAATAGTTATATTAAAAGTAACTTATGAATAAGTTATTTTATATTTAAATTTTTAATTCTAAAAGTGCTTATTTTATAGAAATGTAATAAAAAAATAGTAGTATTTTAAGAGAAGTTATTTTTTTAATTTCTCTATAAGCTCCTAAATAACTTCTTAAAAAGATGCAATTTGATTTTGAAAATTGAAGTCAAAAACTCAAAAAAATTACTTTTTCCCAAACGGCCTAGAGTCTAACAAATTTTCTTCTACATTTGTCTGTAGTATTAATGCCCATCTTCAACAGAGTCCCCACAATATTTCTTATACTTTCCAAAAAAATTTTCTCGTAATATTCTATTGCAGAGCCTGGTAACTTCACCCAAGCTGCAATTATATCTATGGTTGCTTCCATTGGATTGAAGTTGGGAGTCCACATATAGATAGAAAGATAGTTGTTTAATTTCCAGCTTCAGTTCATAAGGCTTTGGCCTCCTCCTTCTCTGGTCCTTCGTGGGCTTTTCGCTCTCTATATCCCTTTATATTCTCTGCAACTGGACTCTTTCCACCCTTTAACCACCTCGCGTTAAGTCATTGCACTCAACTCACTGAACTTAGTCTCTCTTTGAGAATTCTTTCTTGGGTTCAATCCCTCCTGAGAGCATATTCAACATCACACATAAGCAAACTTCTTAACCTTACTCAGATTAAAGGGTCTATACTTTGGTGCTAGTATGTAACTTATATACAACAATGTGTGATAAAATTAAATACTCAACTTGTATCAGTTTCACAAACTTCTTTTAGAGTCTTCCACTTGATAATTAAATACGTATTACTCTCTTAAGATCGTCTACACCAAAATCAATTCCTCCTGCTCCTCTGTACTGCACTTCGCATTATCCCATTCACAACCATAGACTTGCATAAAAAATAATCCTTAAACTACACGTCATTGTGATGCCTGAATATGCTGCACATGTTCAAGCCACCACAGTTTATTTCCACCGCGACCATAAAAGCAGATTATATCATAAATCATAAACATTATAAAATTTAGAGTCAAGTATCGATATCACCATCCTCTTGGATAAAAAAAAGTTAACACCATTTATTTCAAATTCTAAAGTCAACTAGATTGTATTTTCACCTTTTTTCCAATTATAAAAGCAACACATGTTTAGGTAGAGTATACCATTCCACCAATTTCTCAAATGATAAAAGCAATGTATACCTTCCTTTATTTCAAATTGGATCAAGTATGTAATATCTCAAATTTTTTCGGATCATAAAAATTATTTGATTGAGTCAACTACATCATGCCAAATTTTGGATCAAGTATGTCATTCCACCAACTTTTGAAATCATAATGTATAAGATTCTTTATTTCAAACTAGGTAAAGTATGTGATCTCAATTTTTTTCAGATAATAAAAGACATCTTTTAAGATCAAACTAGATCAAGTACATCATATCACCTTCTCATATCATAAAAGCAACATATTTCAAATTAGGTCCAAGTATATCATATCAATCTTTTTAAATAATAAAAACTATGTTTACCATCATTGATCCTCGATTTTTATCCGGACTTAGAACCAATTATGTAAAAGCCTTTACAACAAAGCCGTACATAAGCAGATTTATGAATAGCATGCATACCATGCTTCATAACTTCTCAAACATTGGGTGTATAGCATTTCTTTTACCATGTTCAAAAGAGTCATGAATATAATCCCACAGTTTTACCAAGTCCATCAGATCAAGTAATCTATTTATCCCACCAATGATTCTAGCCTGCAACACTTTTCTTAATAGTTATATACTCACTTCACAATTATTTCCAAATTCAAATGTTAAAACAATTTTTTTTCAAATGAAAAAGACAACTACTTTTTCAAGGAGCAAAACATTTTTATTTAATATGAACAGCAGATGAACATAGATAAATCATGACGAAAGCATACTAGTCAAACCATGTTTTTCAAGAGTCAAGTTGTTCAAAAAAAAAACATGGGTCAAAGTACTGCACCAATCTCAGAGTGCCTTCAGTACTGGATCTTCAACTAGCTAAATTGGATAGGCAGCATGCATCAATCAGGAAGCAACAAGAATGCACAATATGTGCAGCAGAGTTGTTTTATGTAGTTAGAAGATATGCTTATCCAAGCTTCAGTGTCTTACACTTGATAATCACACATCAATCTCTAAATAGTGTCTACACCAAAGAATTCCTCCTACTCGTCTATACTGCAGTTTGCAGCATTCCATTACAACCATAGATTTTCACAAAAAACAGCCCTTAAACCCGTTATCATTGTAACACCCAAACATGCTTCCCTTATTCAAGCCCCCATAATCTGTTCCCAACGCTACCATAAATCATAACATTATAAATTTCAAGGTCATGTATAGATATCACCATCCTCTCTTACAAAAGAAGCTAACACCATTTATTTCAACTTGTATTTCCATCTTTTCCTGATTATAAAAGCCATACATGCCATCCAACGGACAGTTTCAATTTTTTGGGTCAAGTTCATGTCCCTTTTTTTCTCATATCATAAAAGAAAGCGCATATCATCCTTTATTTCAAATTGGGTCCAAGTATGTCATATCTCGATCTTTTCAAGATCTTAAAAGCTATTTTTACCATCACTCATCATAAAAGCAAACGTATATCATCCGTCATTTCAAATTGAGTCCAAGTATGTTATGTCTCGATCTTTTCAAGATCGTAAAAGCCATGTTTACCGTCATTCATCCTCCTCTTTTATCCGGGCTTGGAACCGGCTATGTAAAAGCTTTTGCAACAAAGTTTTACATAGGCAGAGTTATGAATACCATGCATACCAGGTTTCATAACATTCCAAACATTTGGGTGTATAACATTTCTTTTAACATGTTCAAAAGAGTCATGAATATAATCGCAGAGTTCTACCAAGCCATCAGATCAAATAATTTGTTTATCTCACGAATGACTTTAGCCACATTGATATCCAACATTTTTCTAAAATGATCATCAAAAGAATAGTTTACCCATAATTCTTAGCGAAGTCTAAAATCATAGTGCTTTGATAACCAACCTTAAAACACAAATGCCAAAAAGTTACATGTAGCAGTAGCTAGTAGTGACAACACTATACCAAATATGATTACAACAGTGCTTAGCCCAACATATTTAAACAAGTTCAATAATTGATGAAAAATAATATTTCCATTTTGCGAGGCCCTATATTATAAATCAGTAAATTCACATTGCAACTACAGTATTGGAAAAATATAAACAGTTCAGCATCCTTTGATGAGAGAGTTTGGCAAATCAATAATACCAAAAATATTTTTTGCATTGTTTGCCTAATAGCACAAGAGTAGCAGGTTCCACTTCCACATGTTCATGGGTAGTATATGTCAGACAAAAAAGATGAAAAAATAGCATATTGAAATCATTAATCTACTTAATACTTATTGCAATGAAAAACATGTTAACAACACAACCAACGAATTACTTTACCACCTGAGAATCACCAAGAGTAAATTAATTATACTTACTCCACTAAAATTGACAATATAGGTGTAAGGCTTGAACATTCCCAGGGTCCCAATTTCCATTCAATAACTACAATACACACAAGAGTTTTTAACACGATGCAAAATCAAAGAGACCTATTTTTTTCTTCTGTATCCAATTTTTAAAACATTTATAATAATATCCATTGCTTAATTTTAAAACACCAAAGCTTCAACTTGTCTTGTAACAATAAAAAAGCAAAACCAAAGAAACTCTAAAATAGAAACATCTTGATTCTTGAATCTTGAGGCATTGCCGTTAACTAACTAATAATGCAGTGGAAAAGTTACTTTTTTTTTTCTCAAAAAAACCATTATAACGTGCAAGAAAAAGAAAAAGAAAAAAAAAGAAAGATACCTTCTTCATCCTCCTTCTCGTTGATGATAAGACTTGGCTTCTTAAAAGATGCGAGGCTTGTAGGTAAAAATATGACCATTGATGCATCGATGGGGACCCATCAACCGCAGCAGCTTCTTTCCCACCATTATTCTGCTTCTGAAAACACACCAACATTTTTGTTTCCAAAACAGTTATGAACTTGTACAATTGTGAAAGGAAAACAAAACAGAGAAGGGAGAGAAAGATAAAGTGATGAATGAAGAATAATTCGCCTTGAAACCCTTGAGGAAACGAGAGAGCCGATGAATCACGCATTGTGAAAGATCCAAGAACCAATGGCATCACGAAATGTAGAGGGGAAACAAACCCTAATGGCAATGCTATCCTGTTATGTCAATGCATAAATCAAACTATAAAAGTGAAAATAATCATGAAAACAGAAAAAGAAAATATGATGCAATTTGCGCTAAAGAGAACTAGAGAAGACGGTGAAGATTGAGGACCGACTGTTGAAAACAAAACGTATACTGAGGCATATTATAGGTTTAGCATTGACGCTAACCCAAGTCGGTGGCTAACTTTTAGTTAACGCTACTTCAGGACCATTTATTTTTTATTTTCGGTGAACCAGGACCATTTATTATACTAACAAAAATAATCTTCTTCAGCCCAACATGACCCATTTTAGAAACCAAAACCCAAAACAAAAACTCTATGCTAACTGACAATAAAAAAAAAAAACAAATAAATTCTTGATTTTTTTACTCAAAATTTCGGCACTTACATTTCTCATCCCTCCATCCATCGTGATCGATCGGGTATCTTACGTGGATGGTTTAAAAAAAGGTTCAGGTACAGAAAAAAGCCCCTAGGTTAAACGGCGTCGTTTTTTCATTCTTTCTTGTCCCAAAAAGGTCTAATTTCCCAGGTCAAGCTAATCTCGCCGGACAAAGATCTAGTGGTGATCGGGAACACTTTGTCATGCCTGGTGGCAATCTCCACGGCATAAAAGAACAAGTTGAAGCTGGTACATCTCGGAGCAGTGAAAGAGGTCTCAAACCTTATAATGGATCGAGCCTGAGTGCCTTGATGGCGGAGAATGTGCTGAAGCTTCTAGAAACGATGTCGTTAACAGAGTGGAGATATGCGAGAACAGCACGTCGCGGCGATACTGAGCAAGGCGATGAAGGTCTCAAGGGCAGCGGCGGGGCACGCCGTGACGACTCTGTGGAGCGTGTGCTATCTGTTTCGTGACCAGAAGGCGCAAGAAGCAGTTATGAAGGCTAACTCTGTTACTGATGCAGAGCAATTGTTCACCTCCTATGCGCCACCGCAGATTTGATTCGAGGACTTGGAAAAATCGAGATCAAGAGCCAGAGCAGCAATAGCAGCTGCTACTTGAATTCTCTGCTCCTTGTTTTGCAACGTGAAAGCACTAATTCGAAGATCGCGTCAGCTAGGGTTTTGCGATCATTCGCCATGGATACGGAATCGAAGCTCTTGAAAGGGAAAAAAGAACGCTGTAACGGCCACGTCTGTCGAACGGTGTCCACGGCAGACTTCTTCGTTACATTTTCCAGCCACAAATGGACGGAAGTATCCACCCGTGTTTAGGTTCTAAGGAGGTCAAAAGACTTAAAAAATTTAAATATATTTTTTAGGGTAAAACATCTCAATAAACTAAATGTATATTAATATTATTTAAATGTCCCAAATTAAAAAATTGCAACATTAAAGTCACAAAGCACATTTTTATATAAATCGAATTGATTAAATTTGATTTAATGAAACACGCAGTAAATTAAATCCAATGAATTCGAATTAGATGAAAAACGTTAATGGAATGAAAATCGAATCAAGTGAATTTGAATTAAATTCATGGTTAAAATACTAATAAATCGAATAAATTGGCTTCAATTTACATGTTTGTTTCGTCTCCCATAGTTCGAATCTAATAGATTCGGTTTGCGTGAACTTTGGGTATAAAGTTTTTATTTTAAAAATAATTTATTAAATTAGTTTTTGAAAGATAATTTTTAAATAAACTTTTAGCATTTAAAATATTATTATTATTATTATTATTATTATTATTATTATTATTATTATATGATCAATTTTTTATTTATTTTGTCCAAAAATAGTCAACAATTCATACATAATAATCTTATTATTGAGAGTATATAAGAAGAGTACTGGAAAAAAAGTCTCGTAAATATTTATAACATATAAAATAATATATTTTAGTATTTTTTTAGGTATTCTCAATATTAAGATTATTATGTATGAATTGTTAATTCTTTTTAAACAAAATAAATAAAAAATTGATAATAATAATAATAATAATAATAATAATAATAATAATAATAATATTGAGAATATTTAGAAAGAGTACTAAAAGATTACGTTGAGTGAATAAGACTATAATAAAGTAGGTATAATATATTTTTAATTCTCTTTCATATAGAAATTGTTCATACCCTGGCCCAATAATAAAGGCCCAGGTCCAAATGAAAGGCCTAGTCCAGAGGATTGAGCCTTGCTGAGCACCGACCTTCGTACTAAGAAGTCGGTCTTGACTACGATTTGCTCTAAAGAAGTCGGGACGGAGAATAGTTGGCAGATTAACATCAATTCAAATAAGTAACTGTCCCGTATCTCTAAGTCCAATACTCTCTAGACCTGCTCACACTCTTGCTAACTTAGGCATCGGAGTGTCTTTGCAGGTACCACCCCCATCTCCTCGCACAAACAAGTCGGACGGAGCCTCCCGAGTTGCAGATCCATTCGGAGTCCTCCTCCTTCACACATTTGGGCCAACCAACTCCATCCAGCCCATCAATCTCCGGTTACCCACCGTAACATTGGCGCCGTTGCCGGGGACCCGAGAGATCAGCCACCGATGGCGGACAGATCCCACGAAGAAGGTCATGTCGAGACAGATTCTGAGCAAGAGAATCTGGACACAGGCAATAACGATGCGGACTTCACCCTCCACCAGGAAATTGATAATCAACACAGGGAAGGTACCTCCGGAGTAAAAAACCCGAAGGTAAACTCCTCAGAAGGGTGCGAATCAGAAAAAGAGGGACCATCCCATGTAACTGAACTCATGGGATTAGTCCACAGTCGCCTGGAACAGTTAGAACAAGAACGGGAGCGACAAAAGGAAACCGAAAAGAGCCTAAAAGAGGAGATGGAACGACGAAAAGAGTTAGAGAGAAAACTCTTAAAGTTAGAATCCTCCCTCAAAGGTCGCAACTCACGTGACGAAAAGGAAGAGCCGCCCTTAGGTAGGGAGGATCCTTTCAGCGAAGACATAACGAGGGCAAAAGTTCCGAGGAACTTCAAAAGCCCTGATATGGACCTCTATGACGGAACCACGGATCCAAAGCATCACCTGAGCAACTTCAAAAGTCGGATGTACCTAGCTGATGCTTCCGACGCTACACGATGCAAAGCCTTCCCGACCACTCTATCGAAAGCAGCGATGAAGTGGTTCGATAGCCTCCCCCCGAGGTCGGTTACCAGCTTTGAAGACCTCTCAAGGAAGTTTTTGATGAGGTTCTCTATCCAGAAAGACAAAGTGAAACATGCACTGAGCCTCCTGGGAATAAAACAGGAGGTCGGAGAATCTTTACGAGCCTACATAGAAAGGTTCAACAAAGCATGTTTGGAGATTCAAGACCTGCCCACCGAAGCAGTAATAATGGGGTTAGTCAATGGGCTTAGAGAAGGTCCCTTCTCGCAGTCCATATCCAAAAGACACCCCATCTCCTTGAGTGATGTACAGGAAAGAGCTGAAAAGTACATCAACATGGAGGAAAATGCCAAGCTGAGAGACCTAAGTTGGCGACCTGGGCACCCTCCCTCAATAAAAGAGAGGGAGATGGAGACCAAGAAGAAGGAAGCACTCGGTCTTGACAGACCAAGGAAGTACCACTCTTATACTCCTCTAAAAGTTTCAATAGTGGATGTGTACAGAGAAATTTGCAACACTGAAAGGCTTCCACCCCCCAGACCCATCAAAAATAAAAAGGGGGGAAGCCGCAGCGACTACTGTGAGTACCATAAAATATATGGTCACTCCACGAACGATGTTATGACCTTAAAAATGTGATAGAAAAGTTGGCTAGAGAAGGTCGGCTTGACAGATATCTCATAGAAAGGTCGGACAGTCATGGGAAGAGGAAGCGAGATGATATCGACAGAAGAGACCCACCACCGTCGACTCCTGAGAGACATATCCATACGATCTCAGGGGGGTTCGCGGGAGGGGGACTCACAAAATCCTCTCGCAAAAGGCACCTCAAGAGAGTCTATCAGGTCGGAGGAGAGTCATCCGATCTCCCCACCATCTCATTCACTAAAGAAGATGGGCAAGGAATAACCTCTGGACATGATGATCCAGTAGTAATAACTATGATCCTAGCCAATGCCCATCTCCACAGAACCCTAGTAGACCAAGGAAGCTCAGCGGACATCCTTTTTAAGCCCGCTTTTGACAAGCTAGGGTTGGATGAGAAAGAATTAAGAGCCTACCCAGACACCCTATACGGATTAGGGGACACGCCAATAAAACCACTGGAATTTTTGCCCCTCCACACCACTTTTGGAAAAGGGGAAAAATCAAAGACTCTGAGTATAGACTCCATAGTCATTGATGTCGGGTCAGCATATAATGCTTTAATCGGCAGAGCTACCCTTAATCGACTCGGAGCAGTGGTATCCACTCCCCACCTCTGCATGAAATTCCCGACCTCAGCGGGAATAGCAACGGTAAGGGGAGACCAAAAATTGGCGAGGAAATGCTACAATGAAAGCCTAAATCTGAG
>NC_029774.3:19571612-19572879 GCF_000817695.3 Arachis duranensis | reverse complement strand
AGAGAAGAGCTGCGACCACAACCGGGAGGAAAAACCGAGGCGATACAGGTCGGCAAAGAGGAAGGGAAAAATACTCACATAGGAGCCAACCTAGGGGAGACCCTAAAACAAGAATTGACCAAGCTCCTAAGAGATAACTCCGACCTCTTCGCCTGGAAGGCCTCTGACATGCCCGGGATAGACTCCGAGCTCATGTCCCACAAGCTCTCGGTTTATTCGGGATCCTGACCTGTACAACAAAGAAGACACAAGCTCGGCCCAGAACGAGCCCTAATAGTAGAAGAACAAGTACAGGCGCTCCTGGAAGCTGGCTTCATCAGAGAAGTCAAGTACCCAACATGGCTAGCCAACGTAGTGCTAGTCAAAAAACAGAATAGCAAATGGAGAATGTGTGTCGACTATACCGACTTAAATAAGGCATGTCCCAAGGACCCTTATCCACTGCCAAGTATCGACACCCTAGTGGACTCTAGCTCGGGGTATCAATACTTATCATTTATGGACGCCTACTCGGGATATAATCAAATCCCAATGTATGAGCCAGACCAGGAGAAAACATCATTCATCACACCCAGAGCTAATTTCTGCTACGTGGTCATGCCATTCGGATTGAAGAATGCAGGAGCCACATATCAAAGGTTGATGAATAAAGTGTTTTCCCCTCATCTGGGGAGTCTAATGGAAGTATACGTCGACGATATGCTGGTAAAGACCAAAATGGAAGTCGACCTCTTGTCAGACCTCTCACAAGTCTTTGACACCATAAGGCTGCACGGGATGAGACTAAATCCCGCAAAGTGCGCCTTCGTGGTGGAGGCAGGGAAATTTCTAGGATTTATGCTAACACAAAGAGGGATTGAAGCCAATCCCGATAAGTGTAGAGCCATCCTAGAAATGAAAAGTCTGACTTGTTTGAGAGAAGTCCAGCAGCTGAATGGCCGACTTGCAGCCCTCTCCAGATTTTTGGCAGGATCGGCACTAAAATCCCTTCCACTATTCTCCTTATTAAGAAAGGGATGCCAGTTCGAATGGACCCCTGAATGCGAGGAGGCGTTCCAGGAGTTTAAAAAGTTTTTAAGCCAACCTCCTATTCTGACCCGACCAGTATCTAGAAAAGACCTCGTCCTGTACTTATCCGTAGCGGACAAGGCTGTCTCATCAGCCCTGATAAGAGAAGATGAGGTCGGACAACATCCAGTTTATTTCATCAGTAAAGTACTACAAGGCCCTGAGCTAAGATACCACAAACTAGAGAAGTTTGCCTACA
>NC_029774.3:19540885-19571522 GCF_000817695.3 Arachis duranensis | reverse complement strand
ACGAACCAACCCATGAAGCAAATCCTCCAAAAGACGGATGTTGCAGGGAGAATGGTTCAATGGGCAATAGAGCTCTCCGAGTTCGACTTAAGATATGAAACTCGGACGGCGATTAAAGCCCAATGCCTCGCCGACTTCGTTGCAGAATACGCAGGGGATCAGGAGGAAAAACCAACTACATGGAAACTCTATGTAGATGGATCATCCAACAAAAGAGGAAGTGGTGCAGGCATAATATTGGTAGATGAAAGAGGAACCCTGATAGAGGTTTCCCTAAAATTTGAATTCCCAGCTTCAAATAATCAGGCAGAGTATGAAGCCTTGATTGCTGGATTGAAGCTGGCAGAAGAAGTCGGTGCTACAAAGGTGATGATATACAGCGACTCACAAGTGGTGACCTCCCAAATAAGTGGAGAGTATCAGGCAAAGGACCCAAATATGAAGAGGTACTTGGAGAAAACTCTAGAGCTTCTTGGGCGCTTTGCAAAAACCGAGGTTAAACACATAACTCGGGATCTAAACAGCAGAGCGGACACCCCATCTAAGTTAGCAAGTACCAAGCCAGGAGGAAACAACAGCAGCCTGATCCAAGAAACCCTCCAGGAACCCTCAGTGGTAAAAATAGAAGACAAACAAGAAGTCCTTGAGGTAGTCGGTTTAAACCTCGGATGGATGAACCCCTTGGTCGAATACATAAAATTTGACATCCTTCCAAAAGAGGAAAAAGAGGCCAGGAAAATCCGGAGGGAAGCACAACACTACACCTTGGTGAGAAATATTCTCTACAGAAGGGGGATATCAACACCACTATTAAAGTGTGTACCGACCTCAAGAACCGCCGAGGTATTAGAGGAAGTACATAGTGGGATCTGCGGAAACCATCTCGGAGCAAGGTCACTAGCCAGGAAAGTAATCCGAGCTGGATTCTACTGGCCGACCTTGCAGAAAGATGCCACAGAATTTGTGAAAAAGTGTCAACCATGTCAGATGCATGCAAATTTCCACGTGGCTCCACCAGAAGAGCTCATCAGTATCACTTCTCCATGGCCCTTTGCAAAATGGGGAATGGATTTGTTAGGTCTTTTTCCCCAAGCATCAGGACAAGTCAAATACCTGATCGTGGGAATAGATTACTTCACAAAGTGGATAGAAGCAGAACCATTGGCCAACATCACCGCTCAAAGAAGTCGAAAGTTCCTCTACAAAAACATCATCACAAGATATGGGATACTTTATTCCATCACTACAGATAATGGAACCCAATTCACCGACTCTACCTTCAGAAGCTTAGTAGCCAGTATGAGAATCAAACACCAGTTCACCTCGATAGAACACCCGCAAGCCAATTGGCAAGCCGAGGCAGCCAACAAAGTTATACTGGCAGGGCTAAAGAAAAGATTACAAGAAGCAAAAGGAGCTTGGGCTAAAGAGCTCCCCCATGTGCTATGGGCTTACAGGACAACACCCCAATCCGCCACTGGAGAAACACCCTTCCGACTAGTTTATGGCGTAGAAGCAATGATACCAATAGAAATCAATGAACAAAGCCCAAGGGTAATTCTCCATGACGAGATCGGAAACATACAGGGGCACAAAGAGGAGCTCGACTTGCTCCCCGAAGTCCGAGAAGATGCCAGATAAGAGAAGCAGCGTTGAAGCAAAGGATGACTACAAGGTACAACAAAAAAGTCATTCGAAGAACATTTGCCCCGAATGACTTGGTCTTAATCAGAAACGACATTGGAGTCAACAATTCAGGGGAAGGAAAACTTGCTGCTAATTGGAAGGGACCATACAAAGTCAATGAAGTTTTAGGAAAAGGTTATTATAAAGTAACCGACCTGAACGGCACTGAGTTCCCAAGGTCGTGGCATGCTTGTAATCTGAAAAGGTACTACAGCTAGATGGTCGTCAGGATAAAACGACGAGGTACAAGTCGGTGTAAAGAGGTTATATGAGTTGATCGTAAAAAACTCGGGAATAATCCGACTCATAAGTCGAAATGAAAATCCGAGTAGAAAAGCTCGGAAATACTTCAACCCGTGGATCGGAGTGAAGAACCGAGTAGAAGAAAAACGCATCGCAAAAATAACCTAAGTCATAAGAACTCACTAAAGCAAAGTTGAGTATAAGGAATAATAAAAAAGAGATTGAAAAACCTAGGAAAAAGTTTAAAGGATGTCCTAAAGTCCTTAAACAAAAGGCTCAGACAAGCCAAAGGGAAAGGTTTTCAGAAAAAGATCAAGGGGACTTCAAAAAATCAAAATCAGAAAAGCATACACGCATAAGGTAACCTAAACCCTTATCCAAAAAAGGGTATTTATCTTGTTAATTTAAAAACCCTTATTAAAAAGGGTATTTTTTAATATTTTGTTTACGGCCTTGAAAGGCCAAAAGAAATTGTTCAACAAACACCACCAACCAAAAGTAAATAAAAGAGTTTAAAAATGGGGGACCCATAGGCCGGGCCCCCAAATAGCCCACAAATCATTTTTTAGGAAGAGGAGTAGACGGATCACCACCACCGGAGTCAGGAGGAGCACCACTAGGACCACGAAGAGAGGCATCCATAGGAGATGAAGAGGAAATAGGAGGAACTGCTGAAGAACTCGGAGCATCCTTTCCATGAGGAGGAGACTCAATGATCCTCTGCCCTCGAGTCTTCAACTCTGATTCAGAAATGATCACAGGGACAGGGGGATCAACTATGGCCCCGTCAATAACAACTTTGTCAGGATGTAAAGGAGAAAGATCCAAGTCGGGAGCAATAACTCTGACTTGCTCCAGGAAGATCCTCCAAGACTCCTCGGCGCCATCAGCAATAGAGTCCTCCAACTCATCGTATGCCTTCCGAGAATTCAGCAGATCATTCTTCACAGACACAAGATCATTGAATAAACTTTGATAGCTGGCCTGCGCTGTTTTCCTCAAATCCATCTCCATGTTGCATTGGGCTTGCAAAACCTTCCCCTTCTCCCGGAGGGCATCTCTCTCCTCCTTCAGCTTGGCGACTTCCTCCTTCAACTCCCTCTCCTGCTCTTGGTATGAAGAGCCAGACTCTAAGGTCTTGCGCTTCTTTGGCTCAGGGGAGGGTCGGACGACGGGGGGCGGTTGAGAGGAAGCTGAAGAAGAAATCACAATGGGCTTGGAAAGAGTCCCAACGCTCCGAGGAGGAGGAGGAGGAGAGATAACCCTGGCACCACCAGTCCTAGCGCGAGACTTTGCTTTGGCCTCCTGGACTCTCTGGTAAGATTTCTGAGCGTTCTTCTTCGCCATCTCTGCAAAAACAAGTAGTAACTAAAAGTCAAACAAGTCAGTACAAGAAATCACGAGTCGGAAGCAAATTAGAAAAACAAAAGCTACCTAGTTGCACCTGGATAAAAGTCGGAGAACCCTGGAGGAATTTCTTAGTGTCCAAATATGGGGCCCTCCCCCACACTTCTCGGAGGAACCCCACAATGGCGGCCTCTACTTCATCCAGGTCATCCAGATCATATTTCTCACAAGGAGAGGCCTCCAGCCAATATAAAGGAAAGCGAGGAGAAGAATTATCATCCAGGAAAAAGGGGTGGTGACCCTCTACAGCTTGCACTTTGAAAAAATAATTTTTAAAGTCGTGGAAGGATTCGTCAAAAAGGGTAAAGATTCTCCGACCTTGTATGGCTCGGAAGGAAACCCATTGTTGTTTATTGTTTAGCCCACTGAAGGGCTTGGTCATATGGAAAAGATGGAAAAAGATTTTCAGAGAAGTCTGGAAATCCAGAGCATGGCTAATAAATTGGTAAATTTTCAAGAAACCCCAAGAGTTGGGATGAAGCTGGGTAGGGGCAACCCGACAGTGTTGCAAAACAGACATCTCAAAATCTGAAAAAGGTAGAAAAACGCCCAGACGGGTGATCATGCATTCATACATAAAGAAGAAATGAGGGGTCGTCCCGTTGGCCCTCCCATGGCAAACTCGGTCCTCTGAACTTGGGATAAGCAATTCATACTTAGGCTCATCCTCATCCGAGGTACAGAGCCGGTGGTGAGTACGAAGATGAGTAATAAACTCAACATCAACCAACGGCTCCTCCCCTAGGACAGTAACATCAACCCAATCTAGGGAGGCCATTTTCTTTTCCTAAAGAAGATGAGGAAACCTACAAAGGGAAAAAGAAAAGAAAAAATCAAAAACAAAGGTCTCTAGAGGGGAGAAAAAGGAACCAAGCAAAAGTCTACGAACCTACTTATCTACAAAATGAAGGCATACGAAAAATATGAAAGAGAAAAAGAAACTAACCTCTCTCTGAAAATGAAGGTTGGAAGAAGCAGAAGTCTCCGAAACACAAGAATGCAGCACGAACGAATGAAGAACGAACGAGGAAAAAATTAGAAAAATCGCAGAAAGAAGATAATGAAAGAGAGGGAAAAGTATTTATAAATACTCTAAGGGCATAATGGTAAAAACGGGGCAGTCATTAATGAGAGTACACCGTTACCAAAGCCATCAATCCCTAGGTGCATCCCTAACGGACACAACGCTTGAATAGACGTAACTGTCAGAAACAAAAGGTCGCGAAAATTACGTCGGTTTAAAAACCCGCGTCTCCTCCAAGAAAGTCGGCTACGAACCCCAGTAAAATACTCGAACCCAAGTCTTAAAGAGATCTTGGGCTCAAGTAGGGGCACTGTTCATACCCTGGCCCAATAATAAAGGCCTAGGTCCAAACGAAAGACCTAGTCCAGAGGATTGAGCCTTGCTGAGCACCGACCTTCGTATTAAGAAGTCAGTCTTGACTATGATTTGCTCTAAAGAAGTCGGGACGGAGAATAGTTGGCAGATTAACATCAATTCAAATAAGTAACTTCCCCTAAAATCTCTCTAACCACTTCCGGGAGCCATATCTTAACCTCCCTAAGATAAAGGGACGGTTATCACCCTAAAAATATGGCACTACTCCAACGGTGGTTATTGGCTCACCACTATAAATACATTGACACCCCTCAGGTATCTCTAAGCCCAATACATTCTAAACCTGCTCACACCCTTGCTAACTTAGGCATCGGAGTGTCTTTGCAGGTACCACTCCCATTCACTCACGTACACAAGTCGGAAGGAGGTTCCAGCGTGCAAACCTGCTCGGAAGCTACCATCCACAAACGATTGGGCCGGCCAAATACAGTCCCATCCACTAATCTCCGGTTACCCACCGTAACAGAAATATTTCTGAAAATTATTAATTTGTTCTTATTAAAATTAAAAAATTTAATATAACTAATTTATCAAAAATAAATACTAAAAATTTATTTAAAAATTATCTTTTAAAAACTAATTTAATAAATTATTTTTCAAAACAAAAATTTTATTGCCAAAGTCCACGCAAATCGAATCTATTAAATTCGAATTATGGGAGACGAAGCAAACATATAAAGCGAAACCAATCCATTTGATTTATTAGCATTTTAACCATGCACTTAATTCGAATCCACTTCATTCGATTTTCATTCAATTAACATTTTCCACTTAACTCGAATCTATTGGATTCGATTTACTACGTGTTTCATTAAATCGAATTTAATCAATTCGATTTATATAGAAATGTGCTTTGAGATGTTGACGTTTTTAAATTTGGTGCATTCAAGTAATATTGATGTGCATTTGGGTGTTTTACCCTTTTTTTAATTTTTAAGAATTTAAATATTTGTAGGATAAAAAATTAGAGATTTATTTTTAAAAAAAAAATTTAAGTATTTTTTGTCTTTAAATTATAAAATTAAACCTTATAAAAATAAAAAATATAAAACTCCATTCCACCATCGTCAATTTCTCTCACCCTCATCAACATCCTCTCATCTATTATCATTGTATCACCTTCAGGCTGTTGCCAATACCTACGTAGCTGCGTTGTTGCCTCACAACCAGTATCGACGACTTCCATCCGCAGCAAGACGCTGCCTATCAATTAACCGACAACGAGTTGTGCCGCACATTCTCCATACCTCTTTGTGGGCGATAACAGCCACGACCCCAACAGATGCAATTTCGAGCATCGTCGTTATTCCGCGTAACCAAAGCTCCCGACCTTGACATGTTGCCATCCGTTTTCCCCAAATGAAGCAACTGGCGGCGTCTCCTCGGCAACAACCACGTGAAAGTAGTTGTTTCTGTGCCGTGTCCAATGACACTCTCTTTAATTTCGATTTTTTTTCTTTGGATTTACTTTCTCTTTGTTCCTGTTATCAACTTTCATTTTTCTTTCATTGATTTGCTTTCTTTTTGTTGTTGATGATTTTGAGTAGAATTAGGTTAAATTTGTTATGGTTGTTGCAGTAAAAGAAAAAAGAACAAAAATAGCAGAGAGAGAGAGTCATGTAATTAATTTTTTTATGTGAAAATGATCATTTTAAAATGATTTTTAATGTTGAGGATGATATTAATAAAGAAAAAGGTGTGGAGAAGAGTTTGATTTTGACCTAAAATGTTAGGAACGAAAAAGTACTTAACATTAATAATAACGATACTACGTGTACACTAAAATCAGTCACTAGTATAAAATACATGTTGAAATACAAAATACACATTGAAAATGAACTAAATAATATATATACTTATACAAAAATATATGGTGACTGATTTTAGTGGCTAAAATAGTATTTTTGTAATAATAATAACATCCAAGGGTGAATTTCCTGTAGCTTCGCCTTCAATATTATTCTAGCAAATAATGGTGGAGATACTAATAGCAATTGAAAAACGTTGTGGAAGTGAAAAGGATCAAAGAGTGAAGATTTTTATATGACAAATGATGCACAATAGACTCTTTATAGCGATACGAAGAGCAAGAATTATAGAGACCGACCCTTATTGTCGCAACTGCAGAGGAGTGGATCAATCATGCCTCCATGTGATGATGAGGGACTGACCGAAAGTTGTGGAAGTGTTGATGAAGCTTATACATCCAACAACTATATCTATTCTTTTCTCGATTCCTTTCGGAATGTGGGTAGGTGTTTTAACTTTCAAAATAACATTGAAAAATTCTCAAACCATAATTGACTGGATCGTTTTATAGTTACTTGCTTGAAGTTGTGGCTACACGGAGGGGATTGAAATGGAAAGTGCTACAACAAGGTTGGGTTAAACTGAATTCTGCTGGCCTATTACGTACGTACACTGGTGATTGCAATTCCCTTTATCAAGCTAATTCAGAATCTAAGAAATAAACTCTGGAAGTTATCTTTTAACAAAGTTTATAAAGCAAAAAAATGTATTGACTGGCTAATTTTTTATTTGTAAATAATCCTTCCATGAATTGGAGGTGTGTGTTTTTTTATCATCAATGCTAATGTACTCGAGATCATTATAAGGAGACTCAAATAATGTTTAATCTTATTTATTGGATAAATTATTGTGTATTAAATTTTTTATACTTGTCATAAATTAAAAGTGTTATCTTTATTAAAAAGTGTTGTTATATTTTTGAAAACATTAATTTGATTTTGATACTAATATTTTAATTTGTTTAAAATTTATATTTTAAACAAAAATTTTATTAGAAGGTTATTTTATTTTTATTGTTTTTTATAAATTTTATAATATTATTTTTCTACTTACATCTCATTATTATATTTTAATCTTTTTTTCTCATTTCTCAAAATTTAATAATTTTTTAAGATTTGAGTTTTTATTTACAATTTTTATCATTCTTTTAATAATTTTTTTTTATTTTTTAAGAGTTATATTTTAATTTACTAATTTTTATTATTAATTATTTTATTTTTCGTCAAATAATTTTTATTTATTTTTGAATTCTTTAAATAAAATTATTGTAAAATTGAGATTTTAAAAAAATTATTTTGTATTAATTTAAAAAATTTAATATCGTTTAAATTAATATTAGTTGAAATTATGAATATAATTTTTTTTAGATCTTTAATTTTATTCATATAAATATATATTATTTAATTTATTTTTAAAATATATTTTATACTATTTACTAATTCTTATGTAAGCTCAGTGTTACCCTATCAAATATAAGCATCATTTGACAACTTTAATTACTTCTGATAAGATTTTACACACCTTTTATAGTTATTACGAAAAAGTCTGCATTCATTTCAATTTTCAAATATATTCGTTAAGGTAATGACGTTTTTCTTCTGTTTTGTCTATTTTTACCAAATTAATGGTGGTTTGATTTTAGTGGTATAAAAGTGAAATCAATTCCTCTTTTATAGATATCAATTTTTTATAAGTGCATCAAAGCGTCTTCAATGAGATGTATATCAAAATAAAAGATAAATCAAAATATGAAAACAGATAAAATAAATGAAAAAATATAGTTTTCGAAAAGCAAATTAACTAAAATCGGAAAGATTGCGTTAAAATCTAAAAGAAGCGATAAAGTGCCTTCGATTGGGTCAAAGGGCTTTGACATGAAACTTAAAAGTGCTGTAATGTAAATTGGATATGGAAATTAAAAAATGCTTGAAAGATAAATTAACTTGAAAGATAAACTTGCTTGAAAGATAAAGTTTACTGGAACTTTAAATGGAAAATAAAGACAAATAGAAGGAACCTACAGATAATTGACTCGAAGGAAACTAAGAAAGTCACTGGGATGTGAGAGTGCGTGAGTAATTTCTGAAACGAAGTTCCAACCTTTATTCCTGAAGACTTTCTAGTATTTATAATCTACTTCTATAACGGATAATTAATTACATAATGCAGTCTTATATGCACACTCTCTAGTAACCGTTCCCGCTCTTTGGCTAATCAACATTTACTCATTAATTCTTCACGTGGTAAAAGCCATCAACTTCTCCACTTATGTAACCGTTCGATCCGCTTACTTCGAGCGCCCATTTAATTTCTCCTTCGAATATCTATTCGACTAGGCCCACTCGATTTTAATAATGTATCCGAAATCGAGCTTGTGTCGAGTAACTTTCAACCTATACCTGCACGTGCACTTTTAAATATTTCGATCTGATTCTTTTCAATCAAAATATTTTTCGACCAACAAATTGCCCCCTTAGATTAATGTGTTTGTTTTCGAAATCACCTTTGAAAAACGAAACACTTAATCTAAATTCAATTTCAAATGCCAATCGCCGGAGTCAGTAATAATTACCATTTAACTTCCCATTAATACTAACCCGTTCGACACGTCTCCCATGATTCATGCTTTCTCTCTCCACCACTTCACCTTCTCCGCAAAGTTACCTCTTTTCACTTTGAATTTCATCTGTGATAACGGCTACAGTAAAACCCCTTTAAATTTGACACTTTCTGTCTTCGTTGAACTTTCTCGAACCTCTATTCTCTCTATTTCTCTTGCATTCATCTTCCACACGACCACTATTCTTCAAATCCCAGACTTCACTATTTTCTGTTCTGCAATGGCCATTTCATCGTCTCATGCTGCTGCTCAGGACAAAGGCAAAGGCCCCGCAGCGGCACCACTGGCTCTACAAGCTATCCATGTACTGAATCAAGTCAATGATGAGGTCATTGACGATCCACGATTTCAAGTCAATGATACCAGAATTCTGATCCTTTTTTTACAGTAGGTGGAGACGTTCATTGTTTTCTTGGGACTATCGAAACCCTGTAAAGGGCAAACAAAAAGCTACCTTTCTTCCCCAGTGCTTAGGACGAGGATTTGTTGATCAACCAAGCCCTCCACATCTCTTTCTTCATCAATCAAAAACCTTTCAGGAACAATCCAAATATTAACCCTCGAGGGGCTGACTTCACAGGTTGGCACCAGCGCCTTGCCCCTACAAAGAGCGCTGCTTGGGGGGCTCTAGGGATTCAGGAACTCCTGAAGCTTTCCCACTTTTCACCTTCAACGCTCCCTTGGATGATTGGAGCTATGACTTATTTTTGGAACAGGACAACTAACAACTTCCACCTTCCTTGTGGAATGATTGGTATGTCTCTTTTGGATGTAGCCGCTATTACAGAACTTCTGATAAATCCTCCAGACTGTACTTCTGATATACAACCCTGGCACCAATACAATATTGCCTCCACTACTTCCTATAGTGATTTCATTGCTCATAGTATGGGTGTAGAGAGCACTACTGTTACAGATGACGAGCATGTAGCCTTTTTATTCTATTGGCTAAATGCAATCGTTTTCTATTCCCGAAGTATTCAGATGTCGAAATTTTCCTTTCCCTTGGCTGCTCTGCTTCATGAAGGAAATACTCTTAACTTAGCCAAGCTTCTTCCAGGGCATGTTTTCGAAGAGCTTGGTCAATTCGTACATTGTCTCCGAGACAATTGTCTAATCAGTATAGGTGGTCCTCTCTGGCTTCTCCAACTATGGCTTAATGCCAGTTTTGAAAAATTTATGACAAAGCCTGGGGGTGGTACTACTGACAAACAGCATATTGAAGGCTTCTGATTGGCTGATTATAGGCCGAATTTTCCAGATACACAATCGGATGAGGACTGATTTTGGGCTGTTTTTTCTTTCTTCTATTCTTGTAAAAATTTTTATAATGAAAACCTCAATTTTGCCCCCTTTTTGCATCAAAATTGTGGTCCTGGATGGCTTGATCGCTTACTTTTCCCACATGATACTGAGAAAAATGAACTTGCGAATTGGAATTGGGTGAACTTGCTGGTTGTCCAAATAATTTCTACAGGACTGCCCCAACACAAAAAGGAAAGGTACAAAGTAACCCTGTACGCCCCTTATTTTACAGCCAGGAAACTGTGCTTTTCTCAAGCCATTCCAACTCCTCTACCTCGAAACAATAACCCATTCTTCCATATCACTCTGACTTTGCAAGAAGAACTTGATGCTTGCCTATAAAAAATCAACAACACAGGGAGCGTTTCAATTTCCTTGTTTATGATCGCAGCTCATATATCACCAAGTCCTACTTCGAATGGTGGACTGCTTACTACTCTAGGTACAGTCGTACTTTAGAGGAAATTCAACAATCTGCAATTCGAACATCCCTGCTGCCGAAGATTCTCCTAAGAGAATTCAAAAAAGAAAAGCTGACACCACAGCCTCCTCAAGACAACCACAACACAAGAGTCGAAGGACTCCTACCAGGACTTCTAGAAGGGTAACTATTTCGACGCATACCCATTCACTTTAAATCGAAATATTCTGAAAATCACATTTACTTGACAACTCTTTATTTTGATTTTTTTTATTAGGTACAGTTGCAACCGTCAAGTGAAAGCTCTAACGAAAGTGAACAAACCATCCGAAACATCCTCGCTGCTTTCTCTCAATCAGAGGATACAACTGATTCAGATCCTGGTCCTCGATAATTCGAAAGCCAAGACTCACTCTGGTAACACTATCATTTTTATATATATTTCATTTGAGTTAGAATAAATCTTAACTTATAACTGTGTACCTTTATATCAGCCCACCACTGTTGCTCACTCAATCACATCTCCTCTGGTGTCTAATCAACCACTTCTACAACAACATCATGATCAGGGACACTCCACATCCCATGATTCAATCCAAGTTACAGGTCCGTTCAGCCACTACAAACTGCCTTTTCACCTCCCTTTGGAACACAGGTGGTTGATTTGACAAAAGATCCTTCACAACATTCTCCAACACAAACTCGAATCTTTGGGCCAACCTCACCGAACAATCAGGTTGCACTTTCTGTTGAAAACCAAGTGGCTCCAGGCTCCGACTATGTCTCTAGAGTTGCTGAAACTACCAATTCAGGTTCTTCTCGATCCAGGGTCTTAGAAACTCCCCAAGGACTCTCAAGTCCCCCTCAACAGACTGAATTTCAAACTCTCCCTCGACAAGGATATGGAAACTTGGGTGCTTCTACTACACCTACAAGTGCTACATTGGCCAGCCTAATCTCTGTCTTAAATCAAGTCATCTAAGAGGATGAAGTGCCTATACCAGTCCCAATACTTCCAAGACCTTCTACATCTAGTCCTTCATTCGAGTTGAATGTTAATACTCGAGAATAACTTCGGTTACTTCTTAAACTCTTGGACCATCCACCTGCTGCATGGATCAATGATGCAATTCTCAACCAACTTTTATTTGATCTTTCAAATTCTTCCTTTGAACTCCCGGCTTCTACTCCACATTCTGCCATACTCCAACAATTCAAACAGCTTGCCAACAACAGCGTAGCTTTCCAAAACAAACTCCAAGAGATCGAAAATGAGGAAGCTAAGATCAAAACTGAAGTAGAGGGTTGTGTCGCAGCCCTTCAGCCAATCAAAGCTTCCCATGAAGAATTCGATCAGAGAATCCCTCATGTTATTTCTATTCAAGCTTTTTATGACAAGGAAGAGATAAAACTTGAAACAGAATTAGCCCATATCAATGAAAAGCTTACTAAAATACGCAAGAGACGAGCTGATATAGCCATACCTCTGACTACTGCCCAGCAAAAACAACATCTCATCCAAGAAATTGTTTCGATTGAGACCAAGCAAGAAGAATATGAGAAACAACTTGAGAAAGTCCAATTCGACAAGTTCAAGCATGCTGAGGACTCATAGAATATAGCATTCATTGCTCGTTGATAAGTTGTACTAGCATTTTTCAAACCAAAAGGCATAACTACCCATTCATAAGTGTCCAACGCCCTAGGACAACGAAAGGTAGTTTTGGACACATCATCATCCTTAATAAAAATTTGGTTATATCTTGAATAACCGTCCATAAAACTTAAAATTTCATTCTCTGCTGCAGAATCGATCAACATATCTGCAATCGGTATAAAGTATTCATCTTTTGGAGTAGCATTATTGAAATCTCGAAAATTAATGCATACTCTCAACTTCCCATTTTTCTCCATCACAGGTACAATATTCGAAACCCATTTCACATATTGTGCAGTTCAAATAAATTTTGCTTTAATCAATCATTCTATTTCTTCCTTAATCTTTTGATTGATTTCTGGAGCAAAACGACGAGGGGTTTGCTTTACAGGACGAGAGCATTTGGTTTCAATGCTAATCGATGCTCTACAAGAGAACAATTGAGACCAAACATCTCATGATAATCCCAAGCAAAACAATCTTTAAATTCATATAAAAGATGGAAAAGTTCAGTTCGAAAAGGATCAACAAGATCTTTACAAATATATGTAATTCGAACATCATCAAGACTTCCTAGATTAATTTCTTCCAAGGGACCTTGAGATTCAAACCCTTTGAAATGGTCATCATCTTTTACTGAATATTTTTCGAAGCCCAAAGGTTCTAAATCATAAATGCAATCAAAAGAAAAATCAACAGATTCATAAGGAATTGAATGTACTTAATCATTTACTAAATTAACAACAATATGATTTTCAACACCGTGTATCTCTGCTATTATGTCAGCAATTCGGTTTGAAACATCACTTGGATTACATAAAGAAGAAATATTTATACCATGACTAAACTCGATTGAACAAATCGAGCCATTACAACTACTAGAAGAACTTATATTCCTACATGATCCCACTTCATCAGAGGAACCACTTTTATTTCTTTTAACAAGAGAATTACTTAAATAATTATTTAAAATTACCAGGTAATCGAAAACTTTCTCAACCTGGTCCATAGGGCAATCTTTTAAGGGATCTTCAAGATAGACAGTCCCAGCCAGTTGGAGTGAAATTCAACTCCGGGTAGCGCAACTTCACTATCAAACCTTCTGAGGACAAGTAACAACCTTCACAATTATAAGAGTTCAGTGTCCTGTCAACATTCAAAGGCTTTAACTTAGGATTATACATCCTGAAATCAATATGCAGCTGTTCGACATAAAGGTTCGACTATGCCTTAATGATTTCAGGCTTGCCATCCTTCGTCCAAAGAAGAACACTTTGATGCACAGTAGAAGGTACAACCCCTACACCATGGATCCAATCCCGTCCCAACAAAGCATTATAACTTGCTTTTGATGGAACACCACGAACACAGTGTTTCGTTCGGATGATCCAACCTTTACAGTCAAAGTGACTAGCCCTTTTCCTGGAGTCGAAGCCTCACTAAAGTCTGTTACAGCAATGTTTGTGGAGACCAAATCATCAAGATGCTTTCCCACCTTCATTAACATCCTCTTTGGAAAGAGACTAATTGCCACTCCACCATCAATCAGGACTTTATTTACTTTGATCCCACTTAAAGTGGTGGTTATATGGAGTGGGCGGAGATGAGACATTTGTTTTTCAGCAGGCCGAAGAAAATACCACGGCTCATCCTTAATCTAGATGAAGGAAAATGCTTCCTCATCCTCCATATCATAATCTTCCTCTAGATCACCTTCATATTCCCCCAGATACTCAGTTGGAATAATCGAGATCGTTCCAACCATATCCTCATCCCCTTCTTCGAAGTACTCCTCATTGACATCAACTTCCTTGTCCTTGTCGCCTCCAGAAGAATGAGCTATTGCTTTGCCTTTCTCCATATTTACAGGAGATGAAATTCCCTTTGGGCACGTCTCTCCATCAGAAGGAAAGACAATCCGGGAATGAACAGAACGCGTTGCCCCCTTACTCTTAAAGCTTCATATTTTGATTAACATTTCTTCTCCCCCTACCCTTGGGGTATCCTCTGGCTCGACCACGATAATAAAGATTTAATTTTGAGGAGGTCCTCAATGTCCCCACTATGGGTTCCTTCGATAGAGGGCATCTCGATTCTGGAACTCCTAACAGTTTCGAATCCATTACACACCTATAGCTTGTGACCGGCTTAATGGTGCAACCATATTTTGCTGAGGGGTTTTAGAGCTTTGACCCTAAACACGCCGAATCGGCTACCTTTGGCGCACCTGCTTTTCTCTATGAGCCAATTCTTTATTCATTCTTTCTTTCTAGAAAATTGACGCTGCTTCAGCATCAAACACAGCGTTATATCGTGGGCATAAAGACACATCACGATCTTTAATCTTCTACTGTACCAAGAAATCGAGCAAGCCATCTCCTGCTCGAGGGTACACAGATCGAACTTGTGACTCAATCATCAAGAGCCACGTCGAAGTCGTAAGATATACCGACCATATTCACTCTGAAACATGGTTCGACAAAGCTAGCATCAGCATCAAAGGGATCAACATCAACCTTCATTTCCTTCATGCCATCATCAAACTTCAACCGTCCCTCCATTATAGCTTTCTGAATTAAGTCCCTAAAACAAACACAACTGTTAGTCGAATGACTGGTTGCTTGGTGAACAAGACTCGCAGCAGCATCAACAGAACAAGACTCACAGCAACATAAACATAAATTCAAGAAAAAAGAGAGGCTGAAATCGATGCAAATTCATATTCAACAAGAAATTTAGCAACAAATCCAACAATAGATCACAAATTCAATTTCACAAGATCAGTTCACAAATCAACAAGTCCAGAATATGAAATTGACGAAGAAGAGGAATCAGATTTTAATTTTGAATTTCAACCACAACAACAATAAGAAGAATCAAACAAAAATTGCAGATCAAGCACGAATTCAAAATTCAAATCCAGAAATTCAATAAAAAATAACTCTAAATCCATAAAATCAAGTATGCTTAGAGACAATTGCATAGAAAGTAGAATTATAAATCAAGTACGCTCAGAAATTGTGATAATACTAAATTGTACCTTCTGATTTGGCAACTAATAAAAAAAATAGAACAAAAATTTAAAGTAAAAAAAAATAGAATTAACAACCTAATCAAAGAATCAAGAACAACCCAACCAAAGAACAAATCAAAATCAACAATAGGGAGGACGACGGAAGAATAAAAAAAAATCAGAATCAAACCAACAATCAGAATAAAAAAGTTCAGAATAAAAACAAATTAGAATCAAAATTAAACAGAGGCTCCATTACATATTCAAATGCAAGGAAGGATGACGGCGCTGGAAAAGAAGAGCTAGCGACGGAGGCAGGAACAGAGATGGCACCGACGACAGTGGAACAGAGCTTCATGACGGTCCGGCGGCTAAAAGAAAGGGAGGGACTGAGCTCGCTGGCGTTGAGAGGAACGGCTAGCTCGAGGGTGATGGGAGGGACGAGGGAGGGTGTTTTGCTGCGCCGTTGGAGAGTTGGATTAAGTTAGGATTGGTAACTCGTAAGGGTTGCGGGGTTACTAAATGCTAAATAGCGCGTTTTTAGCATTTTTGGGCAAAGTGAAAATATTGGCTTGGTCCCGGTTCGGTTCGAATGACCGGTTACCGGCCGATTTAGCGGTTCAACAACGATTTTTATTTTTCCCGGTTTTAGCATATAACCAAATCGTAATTTTCATCGGTTCGCGGTTCGACCGGCCAATTCGAACCGATTTTTCAGAACATTGATCCTACCACAACTTTTTAAATACTTCTAGATTATTCCATACTACTCTTCATACTTCTATATACATCCAAATTCTTCTAGATTATTTTATGACCTTCCGGAGTCTTCTAGAACCTTCTAAGACACTCTAAAACGTTCCGGAACTATCTAGAGCATTCTCAAACAATTCAAAAAATTATACAAACACTGTTAAATCTAACCTTCTAAAATTTATCGTGATAATTTGCCTAAAAGTATTATTATTATATACTAAATAAAATTCCAAATTGTAGTGGGAATACTTGCCCCCACATCAATAGTAATAGAGTCATCCCTAATTGAATGGTTTCTTGGGCTATAAAGGGTATTGGGCTTATTTGTGTTATTGCTTTTTCCTTTTGTGGGGCTATTGCCATAGAATTTGTGCCGCCATGATCGGGATTATCATTGCTTTCTTTTCTCTAATTCAAATCTTTCAATCTTTACAAAATAGCAAATCTCATGCCTTCCACATTCTGAATGTCCTTCCTTTCACCCACGATCCTTCTTTCATCGCTCATACCAACTCTATTGCACAACAATTCTTGTCACGCATATTTTTTTGTACTACCATCCATGGCCCATAGGCCCCACCTTCTTCCTTAATGACGCATTTTCCTTTGTTTGTTGGATCGAATTTTTTGGTGTTTTTGGACCTGGGTCATAGTGTTGGGCCAGGGTATGAACAGTGCCCCTACTCGAGTCTGATCTCCTTTATGGGTTGGATTCGAGTATTTGAACTCGGGCTTGTAGCCGACGTGATTTCAAAACCGACGTGATTTTGAATTTATCAACCGTCGTGTCTAATCAAACGTCGCGTCCGTTGGGGTTTTCGTATTTGCACGTGGGAGCAGTTACATTGGTAACGGCACGTTTCTTTAATGATCGTGTCAGTTTACCTTTATGCCACTGTCGTGTTTATAAATACTTTTTCCTTTCTTTTCTCCGTTTTCTTTCGCCTTCTGAAACTTCTTGCCTACAATCCTTATTCTTTCCAAAGAGAAAATCTTTAGCCTTCCTTCTTGGAGTGCTTGGCTGCTGCTGTTCTTGTTCCTCTTTCGCTTTCGCAAACAAAGGCTAGTCCTTTTCTTCTCCTCTTCTATCATTTACTTTGGCACTTTGCTCTATATGTTTAGAGTGAAGCTTAGTTCCTTTAGTGAGTTTGTTGGTCTAGCGATTTTGTTCTTTGTTTAGTTTTTGAGAGAGGTTGTTTCGTCTTTTAGAGGCCCTATTTTTTTTTATCTTTTTTCATTTTTTTTGTTGGTCTCGTTGTTTTTTTCCTACTTCTTTTTACTAGAAAGATGTCTTCCCACCCTGAGTCTCTGTCGTGGTGGGTAGATGATACCGTACTCGAGGAGAGTCCCTTAGTAGATACTGATTACATCACTATCCTCCGTACTCCCCATCGAATTTGTTGTACTGATGTTGACGAGCCCAAGTATGAGTTGATAGCCCCATATCCTAAAGACCGGGTTTGTTTTGGGAAGGATGCTGATGCTGACCCTCACTTTTTCTTTATGTATGATTGTTTCTTTACCCGTTTGGGGTTCTTTTGCCTTTTTCTGATTTTGAGATGAACGTGTTGTCTCATTGCCGAGTTGCTTCTACCCAACTCCACCCTAACTCTTGGGATTTTATGAAGATTTACCAACTTGTTAGTCGAGAGCTAGATTTTTCGACCTCTTTAAAGATCTTTTTTACCTTTTTCATATGACCAAACCCTTTAGTGAGCAAAATAATAAGCAGCAGTAGATCTCTTTCCGAACCATTCAAGGTCAGAAATTTTTTTCTATCTTTGACGATTCATTCCACGATTTTAAAAATTTTTTTCTTCAAAGTCCAAATTGTAGAGGGTTACCATCCCTTTTTTCTTGATGAGAACTCCAACCCCCGATTTCCTCTCTATTGGTTAGAGGCCTCTCCTGTGGAGAAATATGGCCTAGAAGATTTGGATGAAATAGAGGAGGCTGTCGTGGGGTTTTTCTGAGATGCCTGAGGAAGGGCCCCGAATTTGGACACCAAAAAATTTCTCTTGGGCTCTCCGAGCTTTGTGCGGACCCAACTAGGTAGCTTTTCTTCTTGTGGAATATTTTCCAACTTGTGTAGTTTACCGATTTGTAGGATATTTACTGACTTGTAAACTAATCTATTGTTTTTTTTTCTTTCCAGAAACGGTGAAGAGTGGTTCCAGTGCTGCTTACCAGAAGGTTCAGGAGGCTAAGAAGAAAGCACGTGCCCGAGCTGACGCTGCGAGGGCTGCTGGTGCTCCACCTCCCCCTCATGATTTTGGGACCTCTTCTCGTCCTATCTTGGTAACCTCCTCCTCTGCTTCTCCTCTTCCTCCCCCTGTCCCCCCAGTCCGACCTCCTTCCGAACCTGAGAAAAAGAAATGCAAGACCTCGGAGTTTGGCTCTTCTCCTTCAGCGGATGCCAACTTTGATGGTCCCCGGTTTGTTCGGAATCACATCTTCCCCCATACTCAAATTAGTATGGATGATGTTTTCCTTTGAAACCATTTTCAAATTATGGTTTGGGGGAGTGTTTGGGCTGCTGGGGTTTGCACAAAACTCCTTGATATTCTGGACAAAACTCCCCTTAGTTCTTTGGGCTCTACCCAAAAGGTTGAAGAATTGGAAGGAAGAATTATCCTCTATTAAGAGGAGGAAAAGAGACTTCAGGAGGAGGTTGCCAGGCTGAAGGAGGAGCGAGCCCGACTTCAGGAGAGGGAGAAGAAACTGATGGCTCAATGTGCTATGGCTGAGGGTCTCAAGGAGAAGGCAGAGCAAAATTATGTTAAGCATTTCACTGAGAATATTGACCTTCAGAAGCAGTTAGAGTTGAACCCAGAGGCGTATCAGGACTTGGAGGATTCTGTGGCGGAGAGCTCAGAGGAGGCGTGGAGGATATTCAAGGAGCAGGTCGGAGTGATTGCCCCCGGCCTGGACCTTTCTCCCCTCCATCCCGATAAGGTCGTTATTGATGGAGCTATAGTCTCCCATCCTTGTCCTGAGACGGATTCCAAGTTGAAGACTCGCGGGCAAAGGCTAATTGAGTCTCTTCTTCATGGGGAGTAACAAGAGGGATACCTACCGAGTTCTTCAGAGGTTTCGACTCCTTCTGCTGAAGAGACCGCTCCGACCCCTCCTGATGCAGATCCGATCTCCCTTGTTGTTGGCGATTCCCCCTTCCTTCCCAATGATTGATTTGAGCTACTTTGGGGCCCGATTTGTGGGCCCCTTTTTGAAAAATTTTTATTTTTTGTTGTTTAGTGATGGTAGTCCTTGACTCTTCTGGCCTTTTATGGCCGTTAACAAAAAAAATTGCATTATTTTAATTTGCCCTTTTTTGGAAACACGTGCATGCTTTTGTTGTGATACATTTACATTTTTTATGAAAAAACCCTTTTTGCAAAAAATTTGACTAGACAAGCTGTTTTTTGTCTAAGTTACTTGTGATTTTAAACGAAGACTTGAGACAGCTGCTGCCTTGTTTTTGATGGATTTCCTTATCTCTTTATGTATTTCTCATAAATTCAAATTTTCTCATTTGAATTGTTCATAACTTAGGTTATTTTCGCGATACATTTCAATTCTTCTCGATTTTTCTGACTTATAGGTCGTAGCGTTTCCGAGTTATCATGATCTGCTTTTATAACCTCTTTACACTGACTTGTACTTCGTCGTTTCATCCTGCCGACCGCTTAGGTCGGTCATAGAATTTTTACTTTTTTTGAGCTTAAGTTGGCGCGTTTCGTAGAATAATGATAACAACTAATGGAATTTATAAAGAGATGTAGTAAAAGAATTTTATTTATTGATGAAGGTACCTTTTGCTACTAAGGGGATTAAAAGTTATTGCCCCTTATCCTCCACCTTGATGCCTCGTTAAAACCCCCTTCAGGAAAACCCTCTTTTTTGGGAAAAAAATCATGAAGTCGGAAAAAAGAGTACATCAGGGAGTAGAGTTCGCTTTTAACTATAGTACATTTTCATGTTACAAGCATGCCACGATCTTGGTAGCTCGGTACCTCTCAAGTCGGTTACCTTGTAGTATCCCTTTCACAAGACTTCACTTATCTTATATGACCCTTTTCCAATTAGCAGCGAGCTTTTCTTTCCCCGACTTGTTGACTCCAATGTCATTTCTGATCAAGACCAAATCTTTTGGGACGAAGCTTCTTCAAATGACTTTCTTATTATATCTATTTGTCATCCTTTGCTTCAATGCTACTTCCCTTATCTAGGCTTGTTTTTAGATTTCAGGGAGTAGCTTGAGCTCTTCTTTGTGCCCCTGTACATTGCCAACCTCGTCGTAAAATCTCACCTTTGGAGTTTGCTCACTGATTTTTACAGGTATCATGGCTTCTATGCCATAAGCAAGTCGGAAGGGTGTTTCTCTTGTGGTAGACTGAAGTGTAGTCTGATATGCCCATAATACCTGAGGGAGTTCCTCAGCCCAGGCTCTCTTTGCATCTTGCAACCTTTTCTTCAACCCATCCAGTATAACCTTGTTAGCTGCGTTGGCTTGCCCATTTGCTTGTGGGTGTTCTGCCGAGGTGAACTGATGCTTGATCCTCATACTGCTACTAGGTTTCTGAAAGTAAAGTCGGTGAATTGAGTTTCATTATCAGTGGTGATGGAGTGGGGGACCCCATATCTTGTGATAATGTTCTTGTAGAAGAAATTACGACTTTTCTGGGTTGTGATGGTGGCTAATGGTTCTGTTTCGATCCACTTCGTGAAGTAGTCTACTCCCACTATTAGATATTTCACTTGTCCAAGTGCTTGGGAAAAGGGTCCTAATAGGTCCAATCCCTATTTTGCAAAAGACCATGGAGAAGTTATGCTAATGAGTTCTTCAGGGGGAGCGACGTGAAAGTTTGCATGCATTTCGCATGGCTGACACTTCTTTACGAACTCGGTGGCATCTTTCTGCAAGGTCGGCCAGTAGAACCCGACTCGTATGACTTTCCTAGCCAAAGAACTTGCTCCGAGATGATTTCCGCAGATTCCATTGTGCACCTCTTTTAAGACCTCTGTCGTCCTTGAGGTCGGAACGCACTTCAATAATGGTGTGGATATTCCTCTTTTATAGAGGATATTTTTTACCAAAGTGTAGTTTTGTACTTCCCTCCGGATTTTCTTGGCCTCTTTTTCTTCTTTGGATAGGATGTCGAATTTCATGTATTCGATTAGTGGGTTCATCCATCCGAGGTCCAATCCAGATACTTCAAGGACATTCTGTCTGCCCTCTATTTTGTGACAGAAGATTCTTGGAGAGTTTCTTGGATCATGCTTCTATTATTCCCTCCTGGCTTGGTACTGGCTAACTTGGAAAGGGCGTATGCTCTGCTATTGAGTTCCTGAGTTATGTGTTTAAACTCGGTCTCCGAAAACCGCCTAAAGTATTCCAAAGTTTTGTCTAAGTACCTCTTCATGTTAGAATCTTTAGCCTAGTCTATTTATTTGGGAGGTCACCACCTGAGAGTCGCTGAACACGACTACTTTAGTTGCGCCGACTTCCTCTGCCAGCTTTAATCCGGCAATCAAGACTTCATATTCTGGCTGATTGTACTGGAAATTCAAATTTGAGAGAGACTTCTATTTGAGTTCACTCTTGGTTGACCAATATTATGCCTGCACCGCTTTCGACCTTATTGGAGGATCAGTCCACGTATAGCTCCCATGCTGTAGCAGCTTCCTCTTGATCTCCTGCACATTCGGCTACGAAGTCGGTGAGGCATTGGACTTTAATCGCCATCCGAATTTCATACATAAGGTCAAACTCGGACAGTTCTATGGCCCATTGAACCATTCTGCCCGCAATATCTATTTTTTGAAGAATTTGCTTCATGGACTGGTTCGTTCGAACTCTTATTGTGTGAGCTTGGAAATAAGGCATTAGCCTTTGAGAGGCTACTATTAAGGCATACATAAACTTTTCGAGTTTTTGATACCTTAATTCGGGACATTATAGAACTTTGCAGGTGAAATATACAGGATGTTGCCCGACCTCATCTTTCCATATTAGAGCTGATGCTATAGCTTTGTCGGCTACGGACAAGTACAGGATGATTTCCTTCCCGATTTTAGGTCGGGTCAGAATCGGAGGTTGGCTTAAAAACCTTTTGAACTCTTGAAACGCTTCTTCGCATTCAGGAGTCCATTCGAACTTGCATCCTTTTCTTAGTAGGGAGAAGAGTGGTAGAGATCTTAACGCTGATCCTACCAAGAACCTGGAGAGAGCTGCAAGTCGGGCATTTTATTTCTAGGACTGCTCTACACTTGTCGGGGTTGCCTTCAATCCCCCTTTGTGTTAGCATAAATCCCAAACATTTTCCAACCTCCACCGCGAAGGTGCACTTTGCGGGATTCAATTTCATCTCGTGCATCCTAATGGTGTTAAAGACTTGCAAGAGGTCAGTCAAGAGGTCAACCTCCTCCTTAGTTTTTACTAACATGTCATCTATGTATACTTCCATTAGCTTCCCAAGGTGAGGTGCAAACACCTTATTCATCAGCTTTTGATATGTGACTCCTACATTTTTAACCCAAAAGGCATGACCACATAGCAATAATTTGCTCTTGGCGTGATGAAAGATGTCTTTTCTTGATCTAGCTTGTACATCGGAATTTGATTATATCCCGAGTAGGCATCCATAAACGACAAGTATTGATATCCCGAGCTGGAGTCTACTAGGATATCAATATTTGGGAGTAGATATGGGTCTTTTGGACACGCCTTATTTAGGTCAGTGTAGTCGACACACATCCTCCACTTGCCATTTATTTTTTGACTAGCACCATGTTTGCCAGCCAGGCCGAATATTTGACCTCTCTGATGAAGCCGACTTCTAGGAGGTCTTGTACTTGCTTTTCCACCACTTGGGCCTGTTCAGATCTAAGAATCCGTCTTCTTTGCTAAACAGGTCGCGATCATGGGTATACTGCCAGTTTATGCGACATGAGCTCGGAGTCTATTCCTGACATGTCGGAGGCTTTCCAGGCGAAGAGGTCAGAATTCTCTTGTAGGAGCCTTATAAGCTTCTGCTTCAAATCTTCTTTCAGGTTGGCTCCTATATTGGTATTTTTTTCTTCCTCTCTTCCGACCTGCACCTCTTCAGTCTTTCCCCCAGGTTATGGTCGTAGCTCTTCCTTAGCTCGAACACTTCCGAGCTCAATGGCATGAACCTCCTTGCCTTTTCCTCTCAGGTTTAGGCTTTCATTATAGCATTTCCTTACCAACTTCTAATCTCCCCTGATGGTTGCGATTCCCTCTGGCGTTGGAAATTTCATGTAGACTGCTCCGAGCCGATTAAGGGTCGTTCTACCTATTAAAGCATTATAGGCTGAACCCACGTCAACAACTACGAAATCGATATTCAGAGTCTTGGATTTCATCCCTTTTCAAAAGTTGTGTGTAGGGGTATGAATCCTAGTGGCTTTATTGGTGTATCCCCCAACCCATATAGGATATTAGGGTAAGCTCTCGATTCCTTTTCATCCAATCCCAGCTTATCAAATGCTGGTTTGAACAGGATGTCGGCCGAGCTCCCCTGATCCACCAGGATTCTGTGTAGATGGTCGTTGACAAGGATCATAGTGATCACTACCGAATCATCATGTCCGGAAACGATGCGTTGCCCAGCTTCTTTAGTGAAAGAGATGGTTGGTAGGTCAAGAACTTCCCCCCTTTTTGTTCTTGATGGGCCCAGGGGGAGGTAGCCTTTCAGTGTGACAAATTTTTCTGTAGACATCGACTAGGAAAACTCGTAAAGGAGTGTAGAAGTGATACCTCCTGGGCCTTTCAGGCCCGACTTCTTCTTTTCTCTTGGACTCTCTCTCTTTCTCTTTTGACGAGGGAGGGTGCCCAGGTCGCCAGCTTGGCTCTCGCAGCCTGGCGTTTTCTTCCATGTTGATGTACTTCTCAACTCTTTTCTGTACATCACTCAAAGAAGTTGAATGCCTTTTCGAGATGGACTGGGAGAATGGGCCTTCTCGTAGTCCATTTACTAGGCCCATGATCACTACCTCCGTGGACAGAACTTGAATTTCTAAGCACGCTTTGTTGAACCTTTTCATGTAGTCTCTCAGAGGTTCTCTGATCTCCTGTTTCACTCCCAAAAGACTCGGCGCGTTTTACTTTGTCTTTTTGGATTGAAAATCGCATAAAGAACTTACGCGAGAGGTCGTCAAAACTGGTGACCGACCTTGGGGGGAGGCTATCAAACCACTTCATCATTGCTTTCGTCAGGGTTGTCGGGAAGGCTTTGCAGCGAGTAGCATCAGAGGCGTCGGCTAGGTACATCCGACTTTTAAAATTGCTTAAATGATGCTTTGGATCGTTAGTCCCGTCGTAGAGGTCCATATCGAAGCTTTTAAAATTTCTGGAAACTTTTGCCCTCATTATGTCCTCACTGAATGGGTCTTCTCCTTCCAAAGGAGAATCTTCTCGGTCGCTGCGAGAGTTCCTGCCTCAGAGATTAGATTCTAATCTTAAGAGATTTTCTTTAAGCTCTTTTCGTTGCTCGATCTCTCTCCTCAAGCTTCTCTCCGCCTTTTGCTATCGTTCCAGTTCTTGCTCTAGCTGTTCCAACCGTCCCTGATGGTCGTGAAACAATTCCATTAGTTCAGTTGCATGGGGTTGTCCCTCCTTTCCGGATCCGTGACCCTCAGAAGAGTTTTCCTTCGAGTCCTTTTTCCCTGAAGTGCCTTATCTGTGCTGAGTAGTCACCTTTTGGTGAGTGACTATGGCTCTGTCGTTATTACCAGCGTCTTGATTCTCTTGCTTAGAATCGGACGCTATGTTTCTGTCTTTGTTTAAATCGTCCAACATCATGGGTTGATCTTTTTGCCCAGGAGCTTAATGATAAGCGTATCCTACTAAGGATGCCTCAAAATTGTACATACCATTTACCTTCTCGACTCTTATCTCTGGCTCAGCTTTTTTTCCCTATGCTCTCTACTTTATAAGGCTTTAGCCTTCTCCTTCTCTGGTCCTTCGTGGGCTTTTCGCTCTCTATATCCCTTTATATTCTCTGCAACTGGACTCTTTCCACCCTTTAACCACCTCGCGTTAAGTCATTGCACTCAACTCACTGAATTTAGTCTCCCTTTGAGAATTCTTTCTCGGGTCCAATCCCTCCTGAGAGCATATTCAACATCACACATAGGCAAGCTTCTTAACCTTACTCAGATTAAAGGATCTATACTTTGGTGCTAGTATGTAACTTGTATACAACAATGTGGGATAAAATTAAATACTCAACTTGTATCAGTTTCACAAACTTCTTTTAGAGTCTTCCACTTGATAATTAAATACGTATTACTCAAAATCAATTCCTCCTATTCCTCTATACTGCACTTGGCAGCGTCCCATTCACAACCATAGACTTGCATAAAAAACAATCCCTAAACCACACGTCATTGTGATGCCCAAATATGTTGCACATGTTCAAGCCGCCAGAGTTTATTTCCACCTCGACCATAAAAGCAGATTATATCATAAATCATAAACATTATAAAATTTAGAGTCAAGTATCGTTATCACCATCCTCTTGGATTAAAAAAAAGTTAACACCATTTATTTCAAATTCTAAAGTCAACTAGATTTGTATTTCCATCTCTTTTCCGATTATAAAAGCAACACATGTTTAGGTAGAGTATACCATTCCACCAATTTCTCAAATGATAAAAGCAATGTATACCCTCCTTTATTTCAAATTGGATCAAGTATGTAATGTCTCAAATTTTTTCGGATCATAAAAATTATTTGATTGAGTCAACTACATCATGACAAATTTTGGATCAAGTATGTCATTCCACCAACTTTTCAAATCATAATGTATAAGATTTTTTATTTCAAACTAGGTCAAGTATGTGATCTCAATTTTTTTCAGATAATAAAAGACATCTTTTAAGATCAAACAAGATCAAGTACATCATATCACCTTCTCATATCATAAAAGCAACATATTTCAAATTGGGTCCAAGTATATCATATCAATCTTTTTAAATAATAAAAACTATGTTCACCATCATTGATCCTCGATTTTTATGTAAAAGCCTTTACAACAAAGCAGTACATAAGCAGATTTATGAATAGCATGCATACCATGCTTCATAACTTCTCAAACATTGGTTGTATAGCATTTCTTTTACCATGTTCAAAAGAGTCATGAATATAATCCCACAGTTTTACCATGTCCATCAGATCAAGTAATTTGTTTATCCCACCAATGATTCTAGCCTGCAACACTTTTCTTAATAGTTATATACTCACTTCACAATTATTTCCAAATTCAAATGTTAAAACAATTTTCTTCCGAATGAAAAAACAACTAAGTTTTCAAGGAGCAAAACATTTTTATTTAATATGAACAGCAGATGAACATAGAGAAATCATGACCAAAGCATACTAGTCAAACCATGTTTTTCTAGAGTCAAGTTGTTCAAAAAAAAAAAAGCATGGGTCAAAGTCAAATACTGCACCAATCTCAGAATGCCTTCAGGATCTTCAACTAGCTAAATTGAATAGGCAGCATGCATCAATCTTTCCATATCTTAGATCAGGAAGCAACAAGAAAGCACAATATGTGCAGCAGAGTTGTTTTATGTAGTTAGAAGATATGCTTATCCAAGCTTCAGTGTCTTCCACTTGATAATCACACATCAATCTCTAAATAGTGTCTACAACAAAGAATTCCTCCTATTCATCTATACTGCAGTTTGCAGTATTTCATTTACAACCATAGATTTGCACAAAAACAACCCTTAAACCCGTTATCATTGTAACACCCTAACATGCTTCCCTTATTCAAGCCCCCATAATCTGTTCCAAACACTACCATAAAATCAGTATATCATATCATAACATTATAAATTTCAGGGTCATGTATAGATATCACCATCCTCTCTTACAAAAGAAGCTAACACCATTTATTTCAACTTGTATTTCCATCTTTTCCTGATTATAAAAGCCATACATGCCATCCAACGGACAGTTTCAATTTTTTGGGTCAAGTTCATGTCCCCTTTTTTCTCATATCATAAAAGAAAACGTATATCATCCTTTATTTCAAATTGGGTCCAAGTATGTCATATCTCGATCTTTTCAAGATCTTAAAAGCTATTTTTACCATCACTCATCATAAAAGCAAACGTATATCATCCGTCATTTCAAATTGAGTCCAAGTATGTTATGTCTCGATCTTTTCAAGATCGTAAAAGCCATGTTTACCGTCATTCATCCTCCTCTTTTATCCGGGCTTGGAACCGGCTATGTAAAAGCTTTTGCAACAAAGTTTTACATAGGCAGAGTTATGAATACCATGCATACCAGGTTTCATAACATTCCAAACATTTGGGTGTATAACATTTCTTTTAACATGTTCAAAAGAGTCATGAATATAATCGCAGAGTTCTACCAAGCCATCAGATCAAATAATTTGTTTATCTCACGAATGACTTTAGCCACATTGATATCCAACATTTTTCTAAAATGATCATCAAAAGAATAGTTTACCCATAATTCTTAGCGAAGTCTAAAATCATAGTGCTTTGATAACCAACCTTAAAACACAAATGCCAAAAAGTTACATGTAGCAGTAGCTAGTAGTGACAACACTATACCAAATATGATTACAACAGTGCTTAGCCCAACATATTTAAACAAGTTCAATAATTGATGAACAATAATATTTCCATTTTGCGAGGCCCTATATTATAAATCAGTAAATTCACATTGCAACTACAGTATTGGAAAAATATAAACAGTTCAGCATCCTTTGATGAGAGAGTTTGGCAAATCAATAATACCAAAAATATTTTTTGCATTGTTTGCCTAATAGCACAAGAGTAGCAGGTTCCACTTCCACATGTTCATGGGTAGTATATGTCAGACAAAAAAGATGAAAAAATAGCATATTGAAATCATTAATCTACTTAATAATTATTGCAATGAAGAACATGTTAACAACACAACCAACGAATTACTTTACCACCTGAGAATCACCAAGAGTAAATTGATTATACTTACTCCACTAAGATTGACAATGTAGGTGTAAGGCTTGAACATTCCCAGGGTCCCAATTTCCATTCAATAACTACAATACACACAAGAGGTTTTAACACGATGCAAAATCAAAGAGACCTATTTTTTTTCTTCTGTATCCAATTTTTAAAACATCTATAATAATATCCATTGCTTAATTTTAAAACACCAAAGCTTCAACTTGTCTTGTAATAATAAAAAAGCAAAACCAAAGAAACTCTAAAATAGAAACATCTTGATTCTTGAATCTTGAGGCATTGCCGTTAACTAACTAATAATGCAGTGGAAGAGTTTCTTTTTTTTTCCTCAAAAAAACCATTATAACGTGCAAGAAAAAGAAAAAGAAAAAAAAAGAAAGATACCTTCTTCATCCTCCTTCTCGTTGATGATAAGACTTGGCTTCTTAAAAAATGAGAGGCTTGTAGGTAAAAATATGACCATTGACGCATCGATGGGGACCCATCAACCGCAGTAGCTTCTTTCCCACCATTATTCTGCTTCTGAAAACACACAACATTTTTGTTTCCAAAACAGTTATGAACTTGTACAATTGTGAAAGGAAAACAAAACAGAAAAGGGAGAGAAAAATAGAGTGATGAATGAAGAATAATTCGCTTTGAAACCCTTGAGGAAAAGAGAGCACCGATGAATCACGCATTGTGAAAGATCCAAGAACCAACGGCATCACGAAATGTAGAGGGGAAACAAACCCTAATGGCAATGCTCTTGTTACTTTCAACTGCAATATAATGCAACTACGCTATGCTGTTAAACTATAAAAGTGAAAATGATAATAAAAACAGAAAAAGAAAATATGATGCAATTTGCGCTAAAGAGAACTAGAGAAGACGGTGAAGATTGAGGACCGACTGTTGAAAACAAAACGTATACTGAGGCATATTATAGGTTTAGCATTGACGCTAACCCAAGTCGGTGGCTAACTTTTAGTAAACGCTACTTCAGGACCATTTATTTTTTTTTCGGTGTACCAGGACAATTTATTATACTAACAAAAACAATCTTCTTCGGCCCAACATGACCCATTTTAGAAACCAAAACCCAAAACAAAAAATCTTATGCAGAAAAAAGCCCCTAGGTTAAAACGACGTCGTTTTTTCATTCTTTCTTTGTTTCTTTCTTGTCCCCAAAAAGGTCTAATTTCCCAGGTACTCAGGCTAATCTCGCCGGACAAAGATCTAGTGGTGATCGGGAACACTTTGTCATGCCTGGTGGCAATCTCCACGGCAAAAAAGAACAAGTTGAAGCTGGTACATCTCGGAGCAGTGAAAGAGGTCTCAAACCTTATAATGGATCGAGCCTGAGTGCCTTGATGGCGGAGAATGTGCTGAAGCTTCTGGAAACGGTGTCGTTAACAGAGTGGAGATATGCGAGGACAGCACGTGCGTGGCGGCGATACTGAGCAAGGCGATGAAGGTCTCGAGGGCAGCGGCGGGGCACGCCGTGACGACTCTGTGGAGCGTGTGCTATCTGTTTCGTGACCAGAAGGCGCAAGAAGCAGTTATGAAGGCTAACTCTGTTACTGATGCAGAGCAATTGTTCGCCTCCTATGCGCCACCGCAGATTTGATTCGAGGCCTTGAAAAAATCGAGATCAAGAGCCAGAGCAGCAATAGCAGCTGCTACTTGGATTCTCTGCTCCTTGTTTTGCACGTGAAAGCACTGATTCGAAGATCGCGTCAGCTAGGGTTTTGCGATCGTTCGCCATGGACACGGAATCAAAGCTCTTGATAGGGAAAAAAGAACGCTGAACGGTGTCCACAGCAGACTTCTTCGTTACGTTTTCCAGCCACAATTGAACGGAAGTATCCACACGTGTTTAGGTTTTAAGGAGGTCAAAAGACTTAAAAAGATTTAAATATTATTTTTAAGGTAAAACATCTCAATAAACCAATTTTATTTCAATATTATCTGAATGTTCCAAATTAAAAAATCAATATCAAAGTTACAAAGCACATTTTGACATAAATTGAATTGATTAAATTTGATTTAATAAAACATGCAGAAAATTGAATTCAATGAATTTGAACTAAATGAAAAACGTTAATGGAATGAAAATCGAATTACGTGAATTCGAATTAAATGCATAAATTGATTTCAATTTACATGTTTGTTTAGTTTCTCATAGCTCGAATCTAATGAATTCGACTTGCGTGAACTTTGGGTATAAAATTTTTTATTTTAAAAATAATTTATTAAATTAGTTTTTAAAATATAATTTTTAAATAAACTTTTAGCATTTAAAAATTATTATTATTATTATTATT
>NC_029774.3:19527820-19540565 GCF_000817695.3 Arachis duranensis | reverse complement strand
TTTTTAATTTAATTTATCAAAAATAAATATTGAAAATTTATTTAAAAATTATCTTTTAAAAAACTAATTTAATAAATTATTTTTCAAAACAAAAATTTTATAACCAAAGTCTACGCAAATCGAATCTATTAGATTCGAATTATGGGAGACGAAACAAACATATAAATAGAAACCAATCCATTCGATTTATTAACATTTTAACCATGTACTTAATTCGAATCCACTTAATTCTATTTTCATTCAATTAACATTTTCCACCTAATTCGATTTAGTAAGTATTTCATTAAATCAAATTTAATCAATTTCATTTATATAGAAATGTGCTTTGAGATTTTAACGTTTTCTAATTGAGTACATTCAAGTAATATTAATGTGCATTTGATTTATTGAGGTGTTTTATCCTATTTCTTAATTTTTAAGGATTTAAATATTTGTAGGATAAAAGATTAGAGATTTATTTATTTTATTTAAGTATTTTTTGTCTTTAAATTATAAAATTAAACCTTATAAAAATAAAAAATATAAAACTCCATCCCACCATCGTCAATTTCCCTCACCCTCATCAACATCCTCTCATCTATTATCATTGTATCACCTTCAGGTTGTTGCCAATACCTACGCAGCTGCGTTGTTACCTCCCAACCAGTATCGACGACCATCCGTAGCAAGACGCCGCCTGTCAATTAACCGACAACGAGTGCCGCACATTCTCCATACTTCTTTGTGGGCGATAACGGCCACGACCCCAACAGATGCAATTTCGAGCATCATCGTTATTCCGGGTAACCAAAGCTCCCGACCTTGACCTGTTGCCATCCGTTCCCCCCAATGAAGTAACTGTAGTTGTTTCTGTGTCGCGTTCAACGACACTCTCTTTGATTTCGATTTTTTTGTTTGGATTTACTTTCTCTTTGTTCCTGTTATCAACTTTTATTTTTCTTTCATTGATTTGCTTTCTTTTTGTTGTTGTTGATTTTGAGTAGAATTAGGTTAAATTTGTGATGGTTGTTGTAGTAAAAGAAAAAAGAACAGAAAGTTGTTGTAGTAAAAGAAAAAAGAACAGAAAATAGGAGAGAGAGAGATAGTTGTCATGTAATTAATTTTTTATGTGAAAATGATAATTTTAAAACGATTTTTAATGTTGAAGATGATATTAATAAAGAAAAATGTTGGAGAAGAGTTTGATTTTGACCTAAAATGTTAGGAACGAAAAAAGTACTTAACTTTAATAATAACGATGTTATGTGTACACTAAAATCAGTCACTAGTATAAAATACATGTTGAAATACAAAGTGGGAAGTGCTAGGTAAATAATGACTATCTTGAACAACATGAACAACCACCAATCAAATAAAAACACATTACACCTTCAAATTAACTATCTAAATTTTAATATTAAAATAACTATCCATACACCTAATAAAATGAACATCCAATATATCTATTGTTTACATTGTTTAATATTTTCATTGTCTACCTATACTTTTTTATACAAAATACACATTGAAAATGAACTAAATAATATATATACTTATACACAAATATATGGTGACTGATTTTAGTCGCTAATTTTAATGTACAAATAATATTTTTGTAATAATAATAATAACATTCAAGGGTGAATTTACTGTAGCTTCGCCTTCAATATTATTCTAGCAAATAATGGTGGAGATACTAATAGCAATTGGAAAACGTTGTGGAAGCGAAAAGAATCGAAGAGCGAAGATTTTTATATGACAAATTATGCACAATAAACTCTTTACAGCAATACGAAGAGCAAGAATTGTAGGGACCGACCCTTATTGTCACAACTGCAGGTGGAAGTGTTGATGAAGCTTATACATCCAACAACTATATCTGTTTTTTTCTTGATTCCTTTCGGGATGTGGGTAGCAAAGTACCAGGTTTTAAGGAGGTCAAAAGACTTAAAAAGACTTAAATATATTTTTTAATTTTTAAGAATTTAAATATTATTAGGATAAAAATTTAGAGATTTATTTATTTTTTTGAAAAATTAAGTATTTTTTTTGTGTTTAATGTTTTGAATTAAAATTAAAATTGTCTCCCACTTTTTTTAAAATTATTCTTTTCACGTTAAATTTGATATTTTTATTAATAAAAAGATAAATTTATCCTGACAAAAAATAAATTATAAAATTAAACCTTATAAAAATAAAAAATATAAAACTCCATCCCACTATTGTTAATTTCTCTCTCCTTCATTAACATTCTCTTATCTATTATCATTGTATCACCTTCAGGCTGTCGCCGATACTTACGCAGCTGCGTTGTTGCCCTCCAACTAGTGCCGACGACTTCCATCCACAGCAAGATGTTGCCTGTCAACTAGCCGACAACAATGACCACAACCACCATGAAAGGAGTCCTGAGCGCCGTCGACCAAGTGCCACACGTTCTTCAGGCTTCTTTGTGGGCGATAACGACCACGACCCCAACAATTTTAATGTTGAGGATGATATTAATAAGGAAAGAACTCCGCTATGGAGACAATGAGAAATCTTGACAATGTGTACAATGGGCTTTGAATTTGGCCCAAATACATATAAAAAATAGAAAACATTCCAAAAATTACCTAAATAAAAACACCCACTCAATTATTCCAAAAAAATAACCATCTCAAATCCTAATTTATCAAAATATTTTACTCCAATACCCATTTCTCTCACAATCGGCTGTCATCCCCGGCCTACCTTCATCAATAATCATTCCACTTTACTGTTGTTGCTTGGCTTGCGACATGTCACCACCGGCATTGCTCACCCATAGTGAAAATAACCACCCACGCAAAGATAAAAATAATAATTCGCATACTTAATAAATTGAACATCCAACATATTTTAATTATATATAACTAAATCCATCCAATCAAAATAATCATCCACATAACAATTAAAATAACTATCTACATACCTATTAAAATGACTATCTTATAATATGCTCAGTTGTGATTTCACGAATACAATTTCCAACCGATCTTGACGCTATTTTCCCGATATTTTTGCCAGGACCTTTGCAAATTTCAAGAAATTTGATTTCATTGTAATCCTACCAAAAATATATATAGTCATTTTAATTCAAATGATACATGGAACAAATAGTATTGTTTAAACAAATTTAAAATACAAAAAATGAACACAACGAACATTAAAACAAATAAAATCATATATGATACTTACAAACATATTGATAATCCAAGTGCGATGAGAAAGTTGGTCGATGAAAGAGAGAGATGACGACTGTATGAAAAGAGAGAGATGGCGGTGGTTGAAAAAGACTTCGACATTGGCTTTCAGCGTGGGAGAGAGACGAGCCTGGCGTAATAAAAGCACGACAGGAAGATAGGACTTGCCATCCGCGATTATGGCTGTGGGGAGAGTAGCGCGAAAACAGTGACAAAAGGGCGAAGCGCGTCAGCTGACCGGCAAAGGTGGAGGCGGTGTCGGTGGGAGGCTGCGGCGGCGTCAATATAGCCGGCGCGGAGTGCAGCGGCGCGATGTGAGGACCAGGGAAGATGACGGCGAGTTTTAGAGGAGGTTATGGGAAAATTAGGAATAACTGTATGTAGTGTGAATGGGTTAAAATACTAATCCTAATTTTTCAAATTTTAAAATTTAAAATTAAATAATTAATTAATGATCTAATTTTTAATTTTAGTTTTATTTTTCTTTTTTAATTCTATTGTACACATTGTATATCAAAATTATTGTCTCCTCATACTTTCTCATAAGGAAAAAGATTGGAGAAGGGTTTGATTTTGACCCAAAATGTTAGGAACGAAAAAAGTACTTAATTCTAATAATAACGACAATGTTACGTGTACACTAAAATTAGCTACTAGTATAAAATACATGTTAAAATACAAAATACACATTGAAAATGAACTAAATAATATATATATTTATATACAAATATATGATAACTGATTTTAGTGGCTAATTTTAATGTACAAATAGTATTTTTGTAATAATAATAATAACATCCAAGGGTGAAGCCTTCGATATTATTCTAGCTAATAATGGTGGAGATACTAATAGCAATTGGAAAACGTTGTGGAAGTGAAAAGGACCGAAGAGTGAAGATTTTTATGTGGCAAATGATGCACAATAGACTCTTTACAGCGATACAAAGATCAAGAATTGTAGGGACCGACCCTTATTGTCGCAACTGCAGAGGAGTGGATGAATCATGCCTCCATGTGATGATGAGGGACGACTGCCTGAAAGCTGTGAAAGTGTTGATGAAGCTTATACATCCAACAACTTTATCTGTTCTTTTCTCGATTCCTTTCGGAATGTGGGTAGGTGTTTTAACTTTCATAATAACATTGGAAAATTCTCGAACCATAATTGGCTAGATTGTTTTGTAGTTACTTGCTTGAAGTTGTGGCTACACAGAGGGGATTGAAATGGAAAGTGCCACAAGGTTGGGTTAAACTGAATTCTGCTGGCCTATTACGTACGTACACTGCTGATTGCAATTCCCTTTATCAAGCTAATTCAGAATCTAAGAAACAAACTCTGGTGGGAGTTATCTTTTTAACAAAGTTTATAAAATAAAGCAAACAAATGTACTGACTGGCTAGTTTTTTATTTGTAAATAATCCTCCCATGAGTTGGAGGTGTGTGTTTTTTTTATCATCAATGCTAATATACTGGAGATAATTAGAAGGAGACTCAGATAATATGTTTGATCTTGTTTATTAGATAAATTATCGTGTCATAAATTAAAAGTGTTATCTTTATTAAAAAGTGTTGTTATATTTTTGAAATGGAAAAGTATGAGGAGTCAATTAAATATTTGTACAATGCGTACAATGGAGATTTAGGGAGTATTAGAGATATAACCATTAGTGTAAGCCTCTGGGATGAGTGGTATCATGATATGGTATTAGAGCTTTAGATCCGAAAGGACAAGAATTCGATCTTTGGTGAACCTCAAAATCAGCTTAAGCTTTTGGGATGAGTGGTTTTATGACATGAGATGTTTATTATCTTCATTTTGTAACTCATATAGCCCATTGTAAACATTGTATAAATAAGTCATTGGCTCCCTAGCAGGACTCTTTTGAAATAGTTAATTTGATTTTGATGTCACTACAAAAATACTCATTTTTAGCAGCCATTTATTTTGCTTTTAGCGGCAATAAAAATAGCCGCTAATATATTTACCGGCAATTAGATATTAGCCGTCTTATGCTTTGCCGCTAAAAGGTTTTAGCGTCAATTATAACATTTACCGGTAAAGACCTTTTTAATGACCGCAAAAAGTATATAACTTTTAGCAGCTATTTTTTGGCAATTTATATGGCCACAAAAAGTATTCTAAGATTGCAATGTTATTCAATTTTAGTGGCCATTACTATTGCCGCCAAAACCCATTTTACCGACAATTTATATGGCCACTAAAAATAATTCTAAAATTGTAATATTATCCACTTTTAGTTGCCATTACTATTGCCACTAAAATATTAAAATTTTAATTATGTTTACTCTTTTAGAGATGACAACCTATTATTTTTCTAAAATTTTAAATTATTTTTACCAACAATTATTATTATTGTACGTAATATAAATATGCTAAAATTAATTAATACAAAATGAAATATTTCATTAAATTCAAAATATTTATACACAAATTTCTCTTGAAAAGTAATAAAGCATAATACAAATTTAAACAACACAAATATTACAAAAAAAAAGAATTTAAAAGTAAATCTACATTATATATTTAGGAAACAAAGTGGACTTTGTCCCAACATGTTTAGACCAAAATACCAAAGTGTGTACTCCATTTGCCTAACCAAGTCTTTTATTGGTGTGGTGCCAAAGACAAAATCCTGGTTCAACAGAATAGCTGCCTCTGCTACAATAATAACCATATATCATTAACACAACCTTCTCAAATCGATATAATAAAGAAATATATAAGCATAGCATGAAATATATTACACAACCTGCTCATCTCTTGTTATGACAAGTTGATCTGCACAAACTCCCATGCCAAAGTCATTATAGACATTCATTTCAAAGGCCATCTTTGATCATACCATCAACGATCGTATCATGTCCATATCGAAATCCCTTCCTGTTTTACAAGTGCAATATATACAAGAAAAACCCAACAAAAATTGCAAGCAAAAAATCCAATTAAATATACAAAATGAATCTAAGTTGTAAGAAATTAAATCACTAAAAGGAGTAACCCAAAGCAACTTAGAAAACCAGGCTCACCTAGTTGTATACCAAAGGTAATCACTTGTATCCCGTGTAACATTTATTTGTTCCAAGAGACCAGAAGCAGTAATTGTGGAGCTGTCATCCATAGAAGAAGGATCTTCATCAAAACTCTCCCACAAGAACATTTGAATGCTTGTGGGCATCATTTGCATCTGAGATGTTTGCACTCCAACTTAGTACAGGGAGAATATCAGTTTATTGGTTATTACAAAATTTTGTACTATTTCGTTGAATTCTTAAAAGTGAACACATTTTCTCCTAGAATGCATAATTATCGTCCCTGAGTACAAAAGGCCACTAAGAATTCAAATTCCATAATTTTGTACATACTTTGAATTATTAATTTATTCAGAAGCCTTTCACCTACTAGTAACACTCAACTCTTCTTAAAAGAAGCTTCTTCTATATTACTCATGCTACAACAACTTCTAAATCATGCTTTGAATTATTAATTTATTCAGAAGTCAAGGAATAAGTTATATCATAACAACTGCAAGAAAATTGTACCACTTTGGCCAATGGCAACTATTTTCGCACCAAGAATAAGTCCTTTAGTGTGTCTTACAACTATGGCAAGATGCTAATGCAATGCTATCTCAAATCTATAAAAGGATAATGTCATAGCCAATTCAACATGAACTATTACAACCAAAGGTATTTGGTTGAAAATGGAAAACATAGTTAAAACCACCAAGTACACCAGCAGAAATTTTTGCATAACTTCTAATGAATAATAGGGAAAAATGATGCAGCACTAGTAACAGAGGCTTGGTATGTCTAATTTTATTTAAAAAAATATATGAAAATTTTTAGTTCCTCACATTCACTTTGATAGTCTTGCAAAACACAGAAATAGTCATTATATTGGATTGGATTGGATGAAATTTTACGTAAGTTTTGTCATCATTTTTATTTTGTAATTTTTATTGTTACCGGTGAAGAGGTGTGTAGTAAGGGCAACAAGATTTGATGACAATGAATCTTCCTCTGCCTTCCTCACACCAAGAAAATCCGCTACCTTTGGAACTTGATCATTATTATTGCTGCTCTCACCACCACCATTTATCACACTATTCGATTCTGTATGTACATACAAGACAATATTAGAATCAAAGAAACATAGCTACTAAGAGCGAGGTTATTAAAGAATATATATACACCATGATTGTGGAAAGGGTTTTCGATGGTGTCGATGACAAAGCCAAGAGGGAATTGATGATATTGAGTAGTGGCTTGATGATGAGTTGGCGAAAGAGGGAACAAAAGTTAGTTATTATTGCTTGAAGATGATTTCATTATTATTGATGAATGATTCCTTGATCGATCTTAGCTTATCTCTCAATAACATACACTACTACCTACATCTATATACAATATCATCAGAAAATGACAAATTTATCATTAGCAAGTTTCATCTCCTTTTTGACAATTTTATCAGAAAATGATAAATCTCAAGCTATGATCAATGTAGAACGAGAAATCATTTACAAAATAAAAATTAAAATAGCTACCCTGAACAGATTCCATCTCCTTCTTGACCTTGGCTTGCATTTCTTTAAAAGCAGTAGTTTTATCTTCTATATCCTTCAAGCGCTTATCCATTTCATCAAAATCCTGCACTCACAATAGCTATGGCGTAACATTAAAATTAGGGTTGCAAAAAGTAAAATGTAATCAGCTAAACAGATCCAATAGATTAGCAGTAACTCAAAAATGCTGACAAATAAAATTGAGAGAAAGAGAGGAGAAGAGAAACTGTCGAACCTTTTCGCAAACATGCAGCGCCAGAATTGGAGGAGATGCAGAGAAGGAGGAGCTTGGAGAACAAGAGCTCAAGCTTGGAATTTTGCAGTGAGCATCCAGTCAAGAAGCTCCTCAACCTCTGCGCCGAACTTCCTTTCCGCCATTGACGATGCTTTTGAAGATAAAAGTGATGCTAGTTCTGTCGTAGCGACATAGATCTGAGACGAACGAAGAACAAAGACAGCAACGCGGATCTAAGGCAGAGGAAGAAAATAGGAACAACCATCCAGTTTGAATGATGGACGGAAGTCAGCAATGGCAAGGTCTGCGGCGGTGATCGGTGATGGAGGGAATGCTTGAGTTTGTGCCGTTGTGAGCTTCTGATTTAGGGTGGGAGAGTTTCTTACTATGTTTGGCAGTTGATGGAAGAAGATGATAAAAATAAAATAAAAATAAAATAAAAAATTTAGCGGCAATAATGATAATTGCCGTTGTTGATAGAGAAAAATTAGAACTGGAATAAAAAGATAGTAACAATTTGGTGGCAATAATAATAATTACCATTATAAAATATAATAATAATGATAAATATATAATTACCACTAAAATATAATTTAAATACAATTAGTTGTGACCATTGTATTATACCTACTAAAAATTTGTCGTTAAAATTAATTTTTTTAGTAGTGTGTTTAAAATTTATATTTTAAACAAAAATTTTATTAGAAGATTATTTTATTTTTATTATTTTTTATAAATTTTATAATATTATTTTTCTACTTACATCTCATTATTATATTTTGATATTTTTTTCTCATTTCGCAAATTTAATCATTTTTTAAGATTTGAGTTTTTATTTACAATTTTTGTAATTCTTTTAATAATTTTTTTATTGTTTAAGATTTATATTTTAATTTATTAATTTTTATTATTAATTATTTTATTTTTAGTCAAATATTTTTTATTTATTTTTGAATTCTTTAAATAAAATTTATTGTGAAATTAAGATTTTTACAAAAATATTTTATATTAATTTAAAAAATTCAGCAGTGTCGTTTAAATTAATATTATTTAAAATAATTAATATAATTATTTCTTTTTTAAAATATTTAATTTTATTCATAATTTATATTTTGATTATTAATCTATTCACATTATTATATAAAAAATAATATCTATACGTCAAAATTAATTATCATATATTTATGTATAAATATATATTATTTAATTTATTTTTAATATATATTTTACACCATTCACTCATTCTCATGTAAGCTTATCATATCACCCTATCAAATATAAGCATCATTTGACAACTTTAATTACTTCTGATAAGATTTTACACGCCTTTTATAATTATTACGGAAAAGTCTGCATTCATTTTAATTCCCAAATATATTCGTTAAGGCAATGACATTTTCCTCCCTTACAAATTATTCCTATAGACCCCAAAGTTGTACCTCATAGATTGGACTTGAATAATCCTGTTGAGTCCAAACATAATCTGCACCAATTGGCACTATGTTACTGTGTACCATATTATCCAGAAAATTAGCATAGTGATCATCATTATCAATACCCAAAACCGAGTTATTACCAAATGGTGCAGCAAGATCCACCGCAGGTGTGTAGAAAAAGTCACTCAATGGAGAAAAATCGTCATATGTATCGCTTTGAGAAGAAGCTGGAGAAGTGTTGTGAAGATTACTAGAAGGGTATTCATTTGTAGTGGCATTATTATTATGATTATTATTCACTATCTCTTCTTCCGTTGATTGAATTAAGGCATTATGATTATTTGAATTGGAGGCTGAAGTGTGTTGGAATCGCTTCTTAAGTTGGGAGTGCCACCGATTCTTTATCTCGTTGTCTGATCTTCCATGTAAGTGAGACGCAATCATGGACCATCTACAATAATATTTGAGACTCATCAGAGGAGTAATTATTATACCCTTTAAGTAATTAATTAAGTTGATGCATGTATACATTTAGGGTTAATCGATAACATATCAAATGATTCATAATCATCACTGTAAAGAAATTATAATAATATATACTGGGTAGCAATCATTAACAAAACTAGTTAAAAAAAAAAAGAGATTAACCTAAAAACTACCGATGCTAATAAAGTTATTGTTAATTCACATTTGAACCCTAACCAACTATAGTTACAATGTTATCCTTGCTGTATCAACAATTATTAGATGTAGTTCTTAATCAAGCAAAACTTAGGTGATCGTGTCTAATGTCACTCGGAACAATTTTTGTTAATCTGGATTTTGCGGATTAATAAAAATATCATATTATTTTTGGTTAATTTTTTTTGTTTATAAAAAATTTCGGTAAAAATATAATGAGGTGTTGGCTCATACCTATTACCAAACTGATTGTGTAGTTTGACTATAGTGTCATCTTCTTCTTGTGTATAATTCCCTCTTTTGACATCTGGCCTTAAGTAATTCATCCACCTTAATCTGCAGCTCTTTCCACACCTTGCAAGACCTTAAGAAAACATATAATGACTTGGATATGAATGCCTCAACTATGATCACCATATAGAAAAAATCAATTATCTTGAATATAATTAGCAGGTGATATTAAAAATATAATTATTTATATATTTTTTAAATTAAAAAATAATAATTATAATATAATATCAAAATTTTTATGATTAAAAGATTTATAATTTAAATTAAAAAAATTAATATAAAAAAATAAAAAGATAAAAAGAATGACTATACAAAATTTATCCACACTCAAAAAAAATTTTATGTAAAAATTATGTATTAAATATATAATTATTTATGTATTTTTTTTATAATTTAAATTTTTGAGATAAGTGATATAATGATGAGCGGAGATTATAATAATGATCATAAATTGTTAAATTAGCAGTTAGTTAAATTATGAAGTTCTTCCTATATGAACCTGCAGCTCCGGGTAGTTGGCGCCAATTGGTGGGGTGACCAAACGTAGTGAGATGAGCAATCAACTTGGAATCTTCCTCAGGTGTCCATGTTCCTTTCCTCACTCCACTTTTCTCACACCGATGAGGGGTTCTCACCATCTTGATTGATTTCAACTCTCTATAAATAACAATAATAATTATTTTATTACTTCTATATTTAATTTGGCTAACGTGTGTGTGTCTGAGGTTGTTTCGAAGATCAGAGAGAAAACGCTTTTGATGGATATTGTTAGTCTAAGCAGCCATGATTCATTTCTCTACTTATATATATGCTGTATACGCGCAACCATAGAACTTTCTTCTTTTAATAAAAAAGAAAAAAAATAGTAGGAGATACTATATTCACATAATTTCAGAGAATAGAATATTTAAATATTTTCCCTCTAACTATAAATGTTTAGAGATTCAAATTAAACCTCTAGTCCACTTTTTAATGAAAATCCAAATTGTCCATCATTAATTTTTAATAAGTTGTTGAGATAAAAATTAAAACTGTTTCTTCATCCAATGATTTATTAAAAATAAAAAATATTAAACCAAGTTGAGTTGCGAGATACCGTAAAAAAAAAATAATAATAATAATAATAAATATTAGATAATTAACGTTTTTTTTTTCTTATATTTGAATTCACACTAATTATTTCATATTTGTTCTAGAAAAATATTAACGGTTAATATTTTATTTTTATTTTGTGATTCTCCATTTATTTTTATATAATATAGTCTAGCTAATATCAAAAAGGTAGTTATGTCATCTCAAAAACCAAAATGGCAACGCTACAAAACTAATTGCAAAAGTGGTGAATACTAATAATATGCTTTCGAAAAAGTAAGAAGTATAATGTTTCTTGAATTCTAAAATTTAAATTTTAAAGTATAAATGATTAATTTTAAACTTTAATTATGTTTTAAATTTTAAATTAAATTCTAATCTCTAAATCTTAAACTCTAAATTTAAATTATTAATATAAAATATAATAAACAAAAATTAAAATTTGTTTGATTAACGAAAAATAGAAAACTAATTTATTTAGGAATGAGCCGGAAAAAGGAAGCTAAGTAAACAATTGCAAAATAATGGAAAAGTCTAGGACCAGCAACTTTTGTATTTTTTGGCCAGCACTTAACTATTAAAATAAAAGTGAGTAATCTCCTACTATTAGATGTAATCTCACACCATTAAAAATATTATTAATGCCCAATTGATTATTACAAAACACTAAAATTGCTGACCTAACATTCTTCCAAAATAATATTCATTTTAATTTATTTCTGGGGTCTACCTGCGAAAACTAGAAGGCAGAATGTCACGGCCTTGGACACACTCCAACGCTACCGTGCCGGCACTCGGACTTACTCAACCTCTTGAGCTAAGACCAAGTCAGCCTAACCCTCAATACTTAGCAAGAAAGCTAAGAATACAAGAGAACACAAGAGAAAGGAAGCTTTGGTGGAAGAACACTTTATTGCTCAAGTGTGGTTACAAATGATTCACACACCCAAACTCTAACTCTCATCCCTATTTATAGCCATCCACCTCCTCAATGGATGGTTAGGATTAAATCTAATCAATGGTCTAGATTAATCATCTAGAACCTTCTTTATAAATATCTATCCTACTACTACTTTCTAAATACTTCTAGATTGTTCCATACAACTCTTCATACTTTTATATCAATCCACACTTTTCTAGAATATTCCATGATCTTCTAAAGTCTTCTAGAACCTTCTAGAGTATTCCAGAACCTTCTAGGACATTCTAGAACGTTCCAGAAC
>NC_029774.3:19507671-19522867 GCF_000817695.3 Arachis duranensis | reverse complement strand
GGTACGAGGTGGTTACCCAACCACCACCCACTTGACTATTCCCCAAGTGTCTTTTTTCCTTCTTTCTTTGAAGTGCGTTCATATTTTCTACAATAACACTATCTTCTATATTAGTATACTAATAAACTACTAATAAACTCTATCTTCTTATTTTATTTTTTTAGTCAAAATATTTTTTTTAAATATATATTTTTATTATAATTTTCTTCTAACGTGCAACAAAAATCATAATTGTAGTGATTATAGAAGTGGTTTAATTTTAGTGATTTGTGAAGGAAAGTGATAAAAGAATAAGAAAATTAAAACGATAATACTAGGGATAAAATAATTTTTTTAAATAAAATATTTTAATTTTAAATAGAATAAAAATAGAATATTTTAAATATTATAGACAAAATTAAAATTTAATTAAACGATTAATAATTAAAATAATCCTTTACCCTAATATAGTGAAAGCTCAAACGTTCAAATTGAATGAAGCAGAAAGTACGGTAAAACAAAAGACTAGAGTTTATCAAGGTTGTGCTTCAATAAAGATATTTATTTATTTTGGAAATTTATTCTAGCTTTTTTTATTTTTCAGATTTATTGATCCCATAATTCAAACTAGTATGTAGTTTTTTTTTTAAATTGATGTAAAACTGGTTTATAGTGTGTGAAGTACTTTAGTCTTTTAACCAAATATATCATGCATGGTTGATTTTAGAAATAGAACGAATTCTCATTGAGAAACTTAATGCGTTCTTTTAAAGCTTTTAGGTCGTTAAATTCAATTAGTGTCTAATAATAGAGCCTAATGAACTATTGATAGATTTAAATATTTAGTAAATACTTTTCCAAACTTTAGCATAAAAAAATTGGAAAATACTTTTTCAAAGTTGAACATCAAGAATGTTATTACAAAAAATTAACATCTTAAGTTCAATGAATTTACAAAACAAGTTTAGGGAAATGTTATTTTATGAAAACAGCTTAAACGACAAAGCCAAGTCTTGTAAATTTACAAGGTCCACTTAAAGTCTTGAAAACATTTATTTCCGAGGAGCTGATTATATCACCACCAAGGTTGCGAGAACCGGACCGGTCATTAAACCGGTCAAGTAACTGGTTTAATGGTTTAATATTTCAACTGGGATTAAACCATAGTTGAACTGGTTTAATTAAATATAGAGTAAAATTATAAAAAATTTAATACATAATTTTAAAAAGTTAAATGCAATAATTTCTAAACTAATCAGATTCAAAATTTAACAATTTCACAAAATAAACAATACATAATTTATCATTAAAAGGTCATAAACAACTTCAAATATCAAAGTTTGTAACTAAAGAAATTAAAACGCACATAAATGACAAACACAATATTTTGCAACCAAAAGAAACAATATTCAACAAACAATACTTCAATATATCAATTCATAGTTCATAGTTCATACAATTTATAATTTTATATGCATTCAATAGAGCAGAATTGACAGGATAAAAAAACTAACCAGAGCAGACTTGAAAAAATTAAAAAAATAAAAATTGAACAACAGAGCAGAACATAATTTTCAATTTCAACATGCATCAATTTTATTCTCAAATCCAACATACAAGTATACAACAAATTCATTCCACATTTGATTAATCATATAAAAAAATAGAAGAACAGAAGCTAGAAAAAAAAATTGAAAACAGTATACACTGTACACTGAACAGACGCCAGAAGCCCAGATCTTACCTCAAGAGAAGAACGAAGAAAAGCCAGAAAACAACACAGCATGAACAGAAGCCACAAACACAGAAGCCATAAACCCAGAAACCCAGAAACCCAGAAGGCAGAAACGGAGAAACCCAGAAGCCAGAAATGGAGAAACCCAAAAACCCAGGTGCGCGACGGTGCGCGAGCGTGGGCGACGGTGCGCGAAGGTGGCCGAACGTCGGGTGTTCTTCACGGCGTCCTCTGATCCGTTGTATGCAGAAGCTGCTTCAATTTTGGAGAGTGGAGAATAGATTGGGAGTGGAGCAGATGGTTAGGAGTGGCAGTGGAGGGTTCTTCACTCTTCAGTCTTCACTTCTTCGAAGATTTTGGAGAATAGAGATTATGGATTTTGGATTTTCAATTTTGGGAGTGGCAGCCTGCAAGTCACGCGTTCTTCGTCCCTTTTTTTTTAAACAAACGACGCCGTTTTTCTAGCAGGGGAAAAAACCGGCACCTATAAAAACCGGGCCGGTTTGCCTGGTTCACCGGTTAACCACCGGTTCAATCGGTTTTTTTGTCGGTTTTTTGCAGCACAGTTTTGCAGGTGGACCGGACCGACTAGGTGACCAGTTTCCGGTTAACCGGATTGAACCAGCCGGTTCGGTCCGATCTGGTTTTCAGAACATTATATTATACTCTTTTTTCTTCACTAAGGTTTTTTTTTCCCCTGAATTTTTCTTTAGTAAGGTTTTAATGAGGTATTATCCTAAATGAGCATCCAAGGGAAATGTTATGATAAAAACAAATTGAATGCCCATTTATGAGTTTGGGCGGCTAACCTTTCCTATATTGAAGAAGTTGTTTTCCAAAACAAAATGAAATTAATAGCAATGCATTTGTACCCCTATAAATAGGCATGACCTGATACAAAAGAGAGTACAACAGCAATAACCAATGTTCTAAAAATCGGACCGAACCGACCGGTCGAACCGATTCAACCGGGAACCGACAAAGAAAACGATCCAGTCCAGCGTGTAAAACCGCAAAATTAAAAACCGCTCAAGAACCGCTGAACCGGCCAGTTACCGGCAGGTCGGACCGGCCCGGAACCCGGCCGGTTCACATTAAACGACCTCATTTCCTTCCTTGAAAGGGAAAAAGTTGCGCGTTATCCCCCATTCCCCCTTCTCCAACTCCTTCCTTCATCAAACCCTAGCCTCCACCAAAGAAAGCAAACCCTAGCCTCCACCAATAGTTGTCGCCGTCTGTCGGAGTGAGAGACTGCTGCCGCCGTCCATCGCACTCAAGAACTTCCGTCTTCGTGCTCTCGGGCCTCTCGCCGGATCCTCCACGTCGGGTGCTCGCATCTCGCCGTTCTCCTCTGTGCTCGGCTGCTCGCGCCTCCCTCCGCCAGTGAGTGCTCGAGCTGTGCGTGTTGGTTGCTGCTCGTCGTCCGTGGTTGTCTCTGCTCGATTCTGCCTCCCAGCCTCACTCGAGTCTCGTCTCAGTCAACTGGCATCTCGTGGTTCGTCTGTCTCGTTGCCGGCGGCAGAAGCAACTCGTGGGGTGGTCGCCGACTCGCCGTCGATCGTTCGTGAGTCCCTGCACCATCGCTTCCCTGTTCTCTCTTTTCAGATTTCCCTTCTCCCTGTAATTTTGCATGTTGCTGAATTGCTAATCAAATTTGCCTTGTTGCTAATCTAAATGTTGCTGTAAATCGGGACTTTACTTGGATTTGTTAAATTTGTTGCTGTAACTTGAATTTGTTGCTTCCCAGTCACAGAATCAGAACAGAATACTCAGTCAGTGCTTTGTTGATTGGTTTTGCTTACTGCTTCTAGGCTTTGAAATCAGTTTATGATAACTGTGATGCAATTATTTAGTTGGATAACTGATGTAATTATTGAGTTCAAGAGATTGAGTTTTTGATTTGCAAGGTGATTTTTGGTTGATTTTTTATTTAATTTGGTAATGATGTTTATGATTGGGGTTATCTGATTGTAGGCAGAATTGTGTTGTGTTGAATGGCTGAATGTTGTAGGCACTAGGCAAAATTGTGTTGTGTTGAATGGATGAATGCTGTAGGCAGATATGGTCTTGTGTTGTGGTTAAGAACATGCTTATAATTTTCATTGTGTTTGGCTCCTGCTTTAGGTTAAGAACATGGTTAATGCTACTGTTGAATGATTAACTCTACTGCTACTGCTGGCTGTACTCTATTTGATTGTTTTTTTATGCTGTATTGAAAAAAATTATGCTTAAACGTTGATAATTCTTTGTTAATTTATGTTAAATGAACTTTTATCTGAATGATTAAGTCTTCTCTCTGTTGTATTGAACTGAATTTATTTATTAAATTTTTTAGTTAAATTTAGCTAAATTGTATCTTGTTTTGAACTGATTAAAATGAATGATGGAATATTTATTATTGAATTTTTACTGTTAAATCTTGTTTCCACTTTCCATTGAAGAAAGGAAACTAAAAGGAGAAGAAAGAAACTATAGAATATTAAGTTAATTCCCACAAATTATAAACTGTTAATATCTATTTTTGTACAATTGTTCTCTCTGTTTTAGATGTTGAGTATTGCTAATTTCTGAAATGTTAGTGCTCAACCCCTGCACATTTGGTCTATGTTCACTTATCTTTTCAATCATTTGGTTGCCAAAGAATCAAGGAGTTTTAATTTTTATTTGTTTTTTTAATGAGCTTCAAGTCAATAAAACTATTGAATGTGACCTCTATGATGTATTGCACATAAGATGCTTTTCCATTCAAATTTAACCTTACATAAAGGACATATATATTTGGTAACAATTGTAATTAGAAGCTTTCAACTGGTACTTTCTCATGTTTTTAGAGTTTTGCATATTTCTAATAAGCTTACCTGTATAAAGCACCTTATAATTTATTTATTATTCTATTCTAAAATGATTTATCCGGTTGAACCACCGGTTGGACCGGTTAGACCAATAAACCAGTAAACCAGTGACTAGAGCGGTTTGATGACCGGTCCGGTTCTCTGAACCTTGGCAATAACAAAAGAAAATACTTTCCCTCTCTCTTTTTCACTACAATAAAACACTTTTATTTTTTTCTCTTCACATACTACTAATATAATATTAATATATTATAATAGTATAATAATATTGATAAATACTAATAATAGTGTCTTTTATTTATACTTTATTTTATTACCTCTTTCTTATCTATTTTACAACATAATAGTGTAATACACAATAACAGGGGGCCGTGGGAGTCAGAACTCAGAACGGAGGGGGAGTGGCTTTGAAAACAGAGGGAAGAGAGAAGAAAAAGCTACAGGTGAAGAAGTGAGCCCCCACCGGCGAAGGAGAGAGATCGCGAAGAGAGAAAAGACGAAGAAGAGGCCACGCCGGTCTAGAGAACAGAGAGGAAAAGAGAGGCTCGGCGGTGATAGTGTTGCTGCTGTCAGTGAAGACGTAGCAGCTCGGCAACAAGATGGCGACGCCGGAAAGATCACCGGTAGGATTCATCCTCAGAGATGGAAGAGAGGACCGGCGGCGTAGCAGAGGTATTTCTTTTTAGTTCTCTTTCAGAAAAAGAAAATTACAATACTATTTATGTGGTAGATTTTAGAGTGAGTGAATGAGTTTGAAAATGTTTATGGTTTGGGTGTTTGATACTTTGATTAGTTTAGTATGTGGTTTGACTTATGGCGGAATGTTTGATGGTATTGGTCCGTGTATGTGTTTTGTGAATTGGATGCAAGATGAAAAGGGATTAAATGAACTTTTAGGACTGAATGGTTGTTTTTGTGGTGTGAATATTGGTTCGAATGAAAATATAGAGAATGAAAATAACTAACATTAGAATTTGGGATATAGAATTTAAGATTTTGGATTTAAGGTTTAAAATTTAGAATTTAAATTGATAAATGTTAGGGAAACAATTTTTTTTTAACTAACATCAACTTTTTTGAAAATTATTTTGTTTAACTCAAACTTTAAATCCTGAATCATAAAACTTTAACTCTAAATTCTAAATTATAAATCCTCCAAAAAGAATGAGAAATTTTAGAACTAAAGAAAAAGCCCACTAATGTTGGCTAAAAGTTGGCTTCTTATATTTTCTCTTTAAAATTTAAAAAAAAAAAACTATTGGCTAAAAGAAAATTAGCTCCTAGTTGAAGTCTTTTAAAATAACCAAACAAATAACTAAGCACTCACACCAGTTTATCTTCCCGCCACTACAGCTGCATAAGCTCTTGAACACAAAGAAACAACTAAGAATCAAGGCCCCTTAAGGACAAAGCCATCGATTCATGTATTATTCAGGGCTTGTTAGGAACTTTGTTTTAACGCTGAGTAAACGCCACGTGTCCTCCTCCTCCGGCCTCGGTTGTGGCTCCACCATGTTAGTAACCCCACTCCCATCACAGTTCAACCAGAGCATGTTCAACAATGTCGTTGCCTCCAACAAGCTCATCGCCAATTACCTTCGATTGGGTGACATGGATTCTGCTCTCCAAGTGTTTGATAAAATGACAGTGAAGAGCACCGTTACTTGGAACTCTATCCTTGCTGGCTACGCCAAGAATCTTGGGAATTTTGAAGTTGTACGCCAAGTTTTTGATAAAATTCCTGAACCGAATAGTGTGTCTTATAATATCATGCTGGCGTGTTATTTGAACAATTTTGGCATCCACAGAGCCCGTGCTTACTTTGATGTAATGCCTGTGAAGGATACGGCGTCTTGGAACACGATGATCTCAGGTTATGCTCAGATTGGATTGATGGGCGAGGCGCGCATGATGTTCTTGGCAATGCCAGAGAAAAATACTGTCTCATGGAGTGCGATGGTGTCGGGGTATGTGGCTTGTGGAGACTTGGATTCTGCAGTGGAATGCTTTTATGCTGCAACTGTGAAGAGTGTGATTACCTGGACTGCCATGATCACTGGGTACATGAAATTTGGCAGAGTTGAGTCTGCCGAGAAATTGTTCCAAGAAATGTCTCAGAAGACTTTGGTGACATGGAATGCTATGATAGCTGGGTATGTTGATAATAGCAGGGCAGAAGATGGGTTGAAGCTTTTGAAGACAATGCTAGAGACTGGGGCCAAGCCTAATGCTGTGAGCTTGACTAGTGTGTTATTGGGTTGTAGTAACCTATCAGCATTGCAACTTGGTAGACAAGTTCATCAGTTAGTTTGTAAATCTCCATTGAGTAGTGACACCACAGCCGGAACTTCATTGGTTAGCATGTATTCCAAATGCGGGGAGCTGAAGGACGCGTCGAAATTGTTTGTGCAGATCCAACGGAAAGACCTTGTATCATGGAACACAATGATTTCTGGTTATGCACAACATGGAGCTGGTGAAAAAGCTCTGGAGTTATTTGATGCAATGAAAAATGATGGCATGAAGCCAGATTGGATTACTTTTGTAGCAGTATTTTTAGCTTGTAACCATGCAGGATTTGTAGATCTTGGGGTCCAATATTTTGATGCTATGATAAGGGATTATGGAATTGAAGCTAGGCCAGAACACTATGCTTGCATGGTTGACCTTCTCGGTCGACGTGGAAGGTTATCTGAGGCAAAAGACTTGATAAAAAGTATGCCGTTTAAGCCACATCCTGCCATCTTTGGAACGCTTTTGGGAGCCTGTAGGATCCATAAGAACCTAGATCTGGCTGAGTTTGCTGCCAAGAATCTGCTTGCGCTTGATCCTAGTAGTGCAACTGGATATGTTCAATTGGCCAATATTTATGCAGCACAAAATAGATGGGAGCATGTTGCTAGGATTCGGAGATCGATGAAAGACAATAATGTAGTGAAGACACCTGGATATAGTTGGATTGAGATAAAGAGTGTGGTGCATGAGTTTCGGTCAAGTGACCGATTGCACCCAGAATTGGTTTCTATACATAAAAAACTAAATGAATTGGAGAAGAAAATGAAGATGGCTGGCTATATTCCGGATCTTGAGTTTGCATTGCATGACGTGGAAGAGGAGCTGAAAGAACAGCTACTTCTATGGCACAGTGAGAAATTGGCAATTGCATTTGGACTTCTAAAGGTACCATTAGGTGTTCCAATCAGGGTATTCAAGAACTTGAGAGTTTGTGGAGATTGCCACACTGCAACAAAGTACATATCAGCTATAGAAGGAAGAGAAATCATTGTTAGGGATACCACTAGGTTTCATCATTTCAAGGACGGGTCCTGCTCCTGCAGTGATTACTGGTAATCTTGCCATTATGCAACCAAAACAATGCAATTGAATTCAGTCAAAGGACATGTCTATTTAAACCAGTTAGTTCAATGAACTTCATTATACATGCCAAGAACAAAAAGTTTCACCTTAATGAATTTTTCGTTTTCACGCCAAACTGCCTTTGTTCTCCTTCATTCTCACGCCACTTCTTCCTTGTTCTCTTTCGTTTTCACCCCACTTCATCTTCTTCCTCACCTTCGTCTACTCTCATCGTTGCCACTCACCATCGTCTCGTGCGCTCACCAGGTCATCATTCTTTGTCTCAGTCTCTATCCTCTCTTTCTCACTTGTTCTCACTCGCTCTCCCTTTTCAGTGTTGAAGATGTGTATGGCTATGATGGTGATGATGAACTACAATGGCTAATTGAGTCAGAGAAGGTATGTTTCGATTTTCAATTGGTTATGTGAAATTTGGGGGGTTTTGGGTTCCAATTTTGGGGTTTTAGCTTCTGATTCACGATTGGTTCTGATTTTTAGGTGATTGACTTCTCGTGTGGTCACTTGTCTGCTTGCTAGTCTTCTTGGTGGTTACCAGGATATCCTCCATTCTTGCTAGTCTTCTGATTTTTAGGTGATTGCCATGTGTTTGATGAATTTCCTGAGAGAGATGGAAAAGAGCGGAACTTGTTTTCTGTGTTTCCTTTTCCCAATTCACAAGATTTAGGTACTTTTCCTCTTGGATTGCTTATGAAATTGGGTGTAAGTTTTCTCATGTTTTGCATTTGTGATTGGTAGTATTTTTCCTTGCATGAAGTTGTTAGTTATTATTAAACCACTGTTTTGTGCCTAATATAATTGATGAGTACTACTTGTATGTACTACTTCATGACCAATAAACTTTCTTATATTAGATGACCAATATAATTGATGAGTACTACTTGTTCTGCTTTGATTCTTGTCTTTAGTTGCTTTTGAGAAAATGTGTTGTTTCAAGGTAGCTTAGATTGTTTGAAAGTTGCTAGCTTTTTCTGCTTTTTCTCTTATTTGTTGTGGATTTTTACTGTTAATGATCAATGTTAGAAGCAATGAATCAATTTGAATGTCTTCCTGGCTACATGAAGGGTCTAGCAACGTGGGAGGTGAGGTTCTTTATGTCTAACTAGTTGGGAATACAGCACCAGATTTTGAAGCAGAGGCTGTTTTTGATCAGGAATTTATCAAGGTATATTTCTGCCAGCCTAAGCAAATATTACCAGAATGTCAGCCAGTAAAGTCCTTTTCTTTCTCTCATTATTAATGTATTATTTATGCCTTTTCAGGTTAAACTATCTGAATACATTGGAAAGAAATATGCTTCGGGCTCTTTATTTTTATTTTTCTTTTTTGTAAAAAGGAAAAAAGAAAAATGAAATAACTAACTTATTTTTTTATCTCTAGAGTCAATTTTAAAGTGCATTCTATTTAATTTGAGCATCTCTCTACCTAATTACTCGTCTCTTTTAGTTATTTATTCAATTTTTGTTACATTACTAATTAATAATTAATATTTTATTCGGTAATGATAATTAGCTTTACTTTGTTGCGGTCTTTGCACAAGTAAACGGGTTCATGGAATTAGCTTTCATGCTTGTAATCACGTGAATTCATTCGTTCTTCAAAGAAGTGGATCTCATTCAGTTTAGTTAAAATTAGTGAAGTATTTGAAATTCGATTATTTTGTTAAATTAGTGGAGTGGATCTCATTCAGTTAGATTAGATTAGATGCTCTTTCTCTCTTTATTTTATTCTTATCTTGGTGGACAAAAAGTTTATATTTTTTTTTCAGGCACGTTCTCCTTTTTATCTCTGTTTAAATTTAAGGGGAGAGAGAGAGAGAGTGAAGGATAGAGAGAGAAGCACTTCAGATGTTTTGGATCTATGTTTCTGTGAGAAGGAAAGACAACAAAATTTGACTATCTCAACTTGTGTGACTGAATTTCTAATGCCTTTGCAAATTTCGTTATCAAACAGTTTTGTGTGGATCAAATGATGGTTGATCTTACTGGCCACTGGTTTTCAAGGGAACGTTTTTCTGATAAGATATACAAATTAAAGATAGGTTCTTGTCTTTTTCAGGCACACAAAGTGAGTGAGTTCAGGTCTCTACTTAACTACTCACAGTCTGTTATTGTGCAAGTTTTAGTTAGCTTCACTCTCTTTTTTACACATTGAACAGACAAAACTTTCAGCTAAGATGGGTGTATTTAGTACCATAGGTACTTGTATTGGCTTTGGAATTGGAACTTCAATTGGTGTTGTCATTGGATACTACGTGTTTATATACTTTCAGCCAACACATGTCAAGGTTAGTTTCTTCCTCTAAACTAATTCAACTGTTCTTATTTTATTTTGTTTTATTATTCCTTTTAATTTTTGGATCCACTATGCCAATTAAATTTGCCATTAGAAGACTTTTGCATGAAACTAAAAGGTACCTCCTTGCTAGGTGTATATGCTATATAGTAGGAGCTTAACACTAGATTTTTTCTATGATAATTTTTATTCATGAAGATTGCTTTTGTCTAAAGTAAGATGCTGAAAAGCAATACTTAGTTTTCATATAAGATGTGTCATAATTAAGGTTCTGATCCAAGGAAAATGCAGTATTTGGTCTGCCTTTTCTTCCGGTAATCATGACTTATTTGTTGAATTTAATATAATTTTACTTTTACTATATCAGCTTTAATCACTACTGAATTTTGCGAACACATACTTTCAGCTGAAATACCATAGTGGGGAAAGAGGGTAGCTTCAAAGTTTTGTTATGATTTAACTATAGACTTTAGAAGATGCTATTCATTACCTTATACTTTTGCTTAGTTAATTAACAGTTTCAGACTATGACATTCTTAATTTCAGGATCCCATAATTCGTCCTTTGGCCGAGCAAGATGCCAAAACTCTGCAACAAATGCTTCCAGAGATACCCTTGTGGATAAAGAATCCAGATTTTGATCGTGTATGTTGTTACACTTTACCCCTTGTATATTTCTTGGGTTTCTAAATAAAAGTTTATCCTATTTTTCTTGTTTTCAGTTTCAAGTGGTGTGACTGAATTTCTAATGCACATATGTGATATCATGTTCTTGAGACTACACTTCAGGCTCTCATGTTCTTGCTTTTCTTCTTATGTTGATGTTGAAAATGCAATTCTCGCAGTGGATAGAGCAAGCTTCTGAACCCAACAAGGAAGCAGTTATTAAAGCATTGCTAGGTGCAAAAGAAGCTATGCTTGGGATTAGATATCATATGCGCCTAATGGGTGAGGCTGCAGGTGTTCCTGTAAGTTCTTTTCATTGATTTGGCACTTATTATTAGGCTTCTTCTGTTTGAATGATGTTGATTATAAATTATATCTGCCGGTAGAATATCACTACTCTTTCCTTGCAATTCATGCAGATTGAACCAGAATCACAAACAAAACTTTTAGATGCTACACTGAACTTGGAAGGAGTGTTGTTGGCTGGAGTTCCAAGAGCAGGAGGATTTGATGCTGTCTTTGCTGTTACTTTGGGAGATTCAAGCAGCAATGTGACAAAAACATGGAGCTCACTCAATGTTCTTGCCCTTCTAGTTAAAGAAGATCCTTATGGCGTTTCTTTAAAAAGTGTTGACCCTAGAACAAATGAAGTCACTTCAGCTGTATCTTCAATTCATATTGAATAATTTATTGTAAATATTGTTTATTTTTAATACGATGAATTTATTTATTTTTTGAAATATTATAAATATTCGAATATAAATTAGATAAAAATTTGTATTAAATTTATATTTATTTTGTATGAAAATAAGTTTATTTTGTAATTAGAAAAAGTAAAAAAAAATTCTATTTTACTTTACAGACGGATTTTTTGTCTGTAATCATGATTTTCCAAAATTTAAATTACAGATGGAAAATCTGTCGGAAAATTCGTCTGTAATTACAGACGGAAAATTCGTCTGAAAATTCGCCTGTAATTATAGATGGAAAATCCGTCTGAAAATTCGTCTGTAATTACAGACGGAAAATCCGTTTGTAAGTTTGTCGCCTTCAGGAAATGGAGGGAGAATTTACAGAGGGAAAATCCGTCGGTAATTAGTAAAAATCCGTCGGTAATTTTTCGATGGAAAAAAATCCGTCGGTAAATAATTTTCGACGGGGCTTTTACAGAGGGACAAAATCCGTCGGTAATTTCATCGGTAATCAAAAATTCGTTTGTAATAAAGACTAAATCTGTCTGTAAATCTGTCTGTATTTATCCATTTTCTAATTGTGAGGGAGTGGCGCCTTCGTTGTCGACAACGAAACGCCTGGTATGATTCTCTACTCGCTAATCTATCCAAGATTTTTTGTTACATATTCATTGTGACCGCTTGGGCGTGCTTTGGTCGTCTTTTTCGAATTGGGAATGGAGCGACGACGACGATGAAGCTCTACTAGGGCACAGCATATTCTCCTGCAAAATCTATTTTTTTTTCAAACCCTTGGTGAACAAAATTGTTCACTTCCATGTAGATAGAGCTTTGGAGGGTTGGGGTGCCACGTAGGTTCGGATAATAACAAAGTAAGTTTATAATCAAAACATGATACTTTTGTCACACGAAGTGCATCTTCCGTATGTACAAGATTAGTTTCGATCTATCATGGATATATGTCAGCATTTTTATCTTTCATAGGTACAATTGGTCATTTTTTTGTAATAATAATAATAAGGATTAGAGAAAATGATAAATAGGTTCCTAATCTTTTGTCCTGCGGACATTTAATTCCCAAAAGATTAAAAAATACATTTAAGTTCCTTACATTCTCAAAACCAAAACACTTAAATCCCTTCATGCATCATGTCATTACTGTGTCTTACGTGGATGGTTTAGAAAAAAGGTTTATGGACAAAAAAGCCCCTAAGCCAAAACGGGTCGTTTTCATTCTTTTTTTGTTTCTTTCCTGTCCTAAAAAGGTCTAATTTTATGAGTGAACTACGAACTCGACCCCTGTCCATTTTTTAGAATGACAACGCGACTTCTCAAGACAAAAATAATCTACTTCGGTTCATGTTCTCTACTTTTGTAACACAATGCGGTCTCTGTGGGTGTTTCTCTGTTAACTCTGAGTGAAAAATGTTGACGTGTCAGGTTCAGAAATGGACAGGGATCTAATTGTCTTTAAATTCAAATTGGTCAGGGATTTATTTGTCCTTCTTGTTTAAACAATATCTTTTTCAAATTATTTTTTATTCATTATATTAATATTCTTTTTTCAATAAATTATTGAATATACAGTATAATAAGTACAAACTAATTGATAAATTATTCAAATTTAAAAATATCATTTAGGGTTAAGTACATTTTTGACCTCTAAGGTATATGTCAAAATATTTTTTCATCCCCAACATTTTTTTTTGTATACAAAATAGTTCCTAATGTTTAATTTAGTTTTAAAATCATCCCAAAATTTTAACTTGGTTTTAAATTTTTGGCGACAAAAGTGGAGGCAAAGGTGGATCGTTGACAGCTTTTTCTTCTTCTTGGCCTTTCCCCTTTTTCTTCTTCCCTTCCCCTTTTACAGGAGTATAAATACTCTCCTTCTCTTATTTTTCTTTTATAATTTTTTTGTTATGAGTAGTTTGGTTCAAAATTTTAAGATTTAAGTAAAAAGGACAATTTTAATACTTGGTTTTAAACTTTAGGACGATTTTGTATACAAAAAAAGGTTGGAGACGAAAAAAATTTTCGGCCTATAACTTAGAAACCAAAATCGTACTTAACCCTATCACTTATTATGAAACTAAAATAAAAATGAATTAATAAACATGTTATTAATAATCCTATGATATAACAACCCTATTAGTATTATGATTTAGATCATTTTTATAATAAAATAAAAATTAATAAATACGTTATTTGATATTTAAATATATTAAAATTCGATTAAATTTACACATATTTTACTTAAAATATACGTAAAATTTTAATTTGATTTTGACCCAAGACATTAGAGACGTAAAAAGTACTTAATTCTAATAATAACGACTATGCTATATGTACACTAAAATCAATCACTAATATAAAATACATATTGAAATATAAAATACACATTAAAAATGAACTAAATTAAATATATTTATACACATATATACGGTGACCGATTTTATTAGCTAATTTTAATATACAAGGCTATTTTTGTAATAGTAATAATAACATCCAAGGGTGAATTTACTGTAGCTTCACCTTCAATATTCTAGCTAATTATGGTGGAGATACTAATAGCAATTGGAAGGCGTTGTGGAAGTGAAAAGTACCGATAAGAGTGGCAAATGATGCACAATAGACTCTTTACAGCGATACGAAGAGCAAGAATTCTAGGGACCGACCCTTATTGTCGCAATTGCAGAGGAGTGGATAAATCATGCCTCCATGCGATGATGAGGGACTGCCCGAAAGCTATGGAAGTGTTGATGAAGCTTATACATCCAACAACTATATCTGTTTTTTTTCTCGATTCCTTTCGGGATGCGGGTAAGTTTTAACTACACGGAGGGGATTGAAATGGAAAGTGCCACATAACAAGGTTGGGTTAAACTGAATTCTGCTGGCCTATTACGTACGTACACTGGTGAATGGATTAGAGGCTCTTGGGCAGATATAAGAAGGTGTGAGGTGGACCAAGCAGAACTATGGGGATCGGAGCGTATCATGGCTTGGGAGTTGGGCATTAGAACAAAAATAACACAATTTATCTTATCTAATTTTAATAAAAATAATATAATTTAATTAATTATATATTAAATTTTAATTATTAAAAAATATTTTTAAAAAAATTTATTTTTAACATTTTTATTTGAGAGAGTCTCTTACCTTTATTAAGCTAATTCAAAATCTAAGAAATAAACTCTGGGAGTTATCTTTTAACAAAGTTTATCGTAAAACAAACAAATGTACTGACTGGCTAGTTTTTTATTTGTAAATAATCCTCCCATGAATTGGAGGTGTGTTTTATTTGTCATCAAAGCTAATTTACTAGAGATAATTATAAGGTGGAGACTTAGATAATATGTTTGATCTTATCTATTTAATAGATTATCAGGAATTAAATTTTTAATATATGATATTAATTAAAAGTGCTATCTTTATTAAAAAAGATTATTATATTTTTAAAATTATTAATTTGATTTTGATATTAATTTTTTAATTTGTTTAAAATTTAAAATTTTAACAAAAAATTTATTAAAAAATTATTTTATTTTTATAATATTATTTTTTTACTTACATCTCATTATTATATTTTGATATTTTTT